>NW_021703771.1:2851184-2996075 GCF_005190385.1 Monodon monoceros | reverse complement strand
GTGTGTGTGTGTGTGTGTGTGTGTGTGTGTGTGTGTGTGTGTGTGTGGCTTAGGGAGATTTGCGGGGAGAAGGGCACCTTTGTCTCCTTCAGAACTTCTTACTATGATTTGCTGACAAGATACACAACTGTCAGTAATTTTGTAGTCTTGTTTTTGCAGCTCTCCACCTAAAGTGAAGTAAAAAAAGTTTGAAATTTCCAATAGGAACATCTCAGGAATAAATTATGATTGTCCCAGACCATATGATCTACTATTATCAGAGGTGTAGGAACGGGTTACTGTGATTGATTTCTCCAGTGTACCCACATACGTTTGGCAAGAAGTGGTTCTCACAACAAAAGTGGCATGAACAGAAGTGGTAGCAAAAATGTAGAGGGATTGATGGACAGATTAACAGTGGGTGTACACTATCAGTGATGCTTTCTTTTTAGATATGAGGAAGCATCTGTCATGTATTCCATGCTCTTTAATCTTGATTAAAATCCCTTATATACTCTGACCCCTCCCCTGTGTTGTGTTATCTGGCATTGAGGGAAGCTATCTCCTCCAGACTTCTCTATCAGCTAGCTTTGGGATGAGTTTAGTCAACAAATGCACTGGCAGGGAATAGGAGAGCAGGAGAAAGGAGGAAAACAAAGGATTCCTCTCCTTTCCTCTTTGCCCTACCCAAAGTTGCTACATCGCCCCTGGGTTGACCTTGGAACTCCTCCACTCTGGTACCACTGCCTGCTTCCTTAGCTTCTTCAGCCTGGAGATGGCAGTGGCTTCTTGTTGCTGCTGTTCTCAAGGTTGCTTCCAGGTTGAATTAACAGCTCTTTTATAAAGGATAATCATTTCAATAATTAAATTTCCCATTTCTTTATTAGATTGTGACTGATATTATATATATTTTATTCCATCAGAAGATTACCCATTCTTCAAAGTCCAACTTAAATAATTTTTCTTGTTAAAAAAAATCATCTCTCTTCTTAGCAATTTGTTCATCTATTTATGCTTAACACAATCTGATGTTAGTTTTATACAAGCCTATTTTAAATGGCTCTTTGAAGAGAAATATACCTCATTTTTCTTTTTATCTCTGAACACACATAAATGATGTCAACGATGTAATATTTTTCCCACAGTACATTCTCATATATAACATAGAGTTAACAAATGTTTATTGCAGCAAAGTAAAATAAATATCCAGTATGTGCTCATGTCATAGATGAGAAAAAGTAGAAAATGATGGTAAATTAGGAATTTCTTGAAGACAGAGACAATCATAAATTAGATTTTGGCAATATCTAATAATATCAATATATTAATATTACTCAGACTATAATTTTGCCTGGGATACTGTTGGATTATGCCTATTTTTCCTGCCTAATTATTATGTGATGACTTATTTTATTCTCAGAAGTGTCCCATTTGGACAGTAAAATTATACATTTCCCTAGTTATAACACAGGCTGCTAAATCTAATAAAAATATAATTTTCATATATAATATTTAAAAACCATAAAATATTTATTAAAAATAATAAGGCCCAGGATCAAGTTCAGGAATGGACAATGAGAAAGGAAGGGAGGAATAACGATTCCTATTTGTTAATGATTTTTCAAAACTTTTGAGGCAATTGAAAAATCCCTGAGTAAATTGAACTGAGAGAGGCAAATTACCATTGTAAACAGTTCTTATGAAGAGTATCTTCCGGGCTTCCCTGGTGGCGCAGTGGTTGAGAGTCCACCTGCCGATGCAGGGGACACGGGTTCGTGCCCCGGTCCGGGAAGATCCCACATGCCGCGGAGCGGCTGGGCCCGTGAACAATGGCCGCTGAGCCTGCACGTCTGGAGCCTGTGTTCCGCAACGGGAGAGGCCACAACAGCGAGAGGCCCGCGTACCGCAAAAAAAAAAAAAAAAAAAAAAGAGTATCTTCCATTCATAATAGATTAGAATTGTGCACTTGACTGACCAGTGTGTGCTAGATGGCTTGGATAGGATTTGGGGAAAACAATAAATTAGAGAAAATGGACAGCCAGAGCACAGACCATGAAGTGTTTCCTTACTGGCTGAGGCTGCATTTATGAGTATCCCATGGGTGTTCAGACAGAGGTGAGGCAAAAAACAGAAAGTGTAGGTAACCACTTTTATGAATATAATTATCATTCAGGTACTCCTCCAAAGATGTGCACTAATACTTAACATTCTTATAAACTCAATGATGTTATTTCTATCATTCAACAAAGATTGAATGCCTACACAAAATGTTGGTACAATGCCAAATGCTTGGTATAGAGTGTTGTATAAAGCAGTCATGATATCTGTCCTCTTAGAACTTTACATCTCATGTAGAATATGGTCACTGAACCAATAAACAAACCAAAAGATGTGAATATAGAATATGAAATATATGTTTGTATTTCATGTCAGTTTTTAACTTTCATGGATCAATCCTTGAATTGCCATTTGAACTTAGGGATAAAAATAATTGAATGAGATTCATTTACTGCATAGATGATACTTACATATGGACCAAGTTTATTACATAGTTCTTTATTATAACATTAAGTTTACTGAAAGAAGAAATGGAGAAAAGATCATTTAGAAATATCTGGCTGTATTAAAAATTCATGTAAGGAATTAAAATCGATGAAAGGTTTTGGCAAAAAGAATGTGGTGAAAAGATTTCCCAGGTTTCTACATAAAATAAGGAAAAACAACAACAGCAAGAATCTGCCCTGGCACTCCCAGGCTGTATGATGTCATGAAGAAGCAGAAGCCTATTTTAAGATAAAATTTGATGGAAATAAGATGTCCTTTGCCCATAGTCAAAAAGAATATATTTAGATTTAAACAATGACATGGAGATACTTGTTTAAGGAAGCAAAGCTGAGGAGAGAAGGTAATGAATTTTGAGGCTAGTTACTAAGAAAGTTAATTTTACCTTTCTCTGCCTTCATTTTTCCTCTTATTCTACTCAAACATCGACCTTACAATTACTAGCTTTACCAGAAAATTTCAGAATATCTGCCAGGCAAAACTTCTGAATTTGGTTTACTCAAGGCTATTCAAAGACAAACTCAGGGAGTTGGATCTCAAATCTCCCTTTCATTACATTCAGATGATGTGGTTTATTCAGAACTTTAAAAACAGAACACCACAAAATTAGATCCTGTTCTCTGGGAACTCTGAATTTTTATTGCCAGGTTAAAATTGGAAAGAGTTAGCGCTTGAGTACCAGATAAAAAGTGAGTTTCCATGCATCTTAACTCAATTTGTATAGTCAATTTCTCCACTCTGATTGCTCCACCCGCTAAAACCATTCCATACCACAGGGGACTTGCTCTCAAGGAATATATAGCATTTACTATATATATGGCATTTAGAATATACTCTTAATCCTTCCTCTGCCATTTTGTACTCACTGCTCTTCCATATATAATAAATTAATTTCAAGTAGAGTAAAACCCATCATTTATATTTTGGGGACTTATTTTTACCTATTAAGCAGGTAGATTAATTTTGATCCAATTTTGGAAATATAAATGAATCCATTTATTGTTACAAGCTAATCAACTTCATTTATCAAGTTGAAATTAAATCTCTTAAAAATTGTATTCATTTTCACTTTTCTGTTCATCTGATTTATGAAATAAAATATTTATATTCAGATCTGTTTTAATGCAATATAAGCATGATAGATTACTTATCACAACCACTGACCCATCGATTTTGTAATCATAAATAATTAAAGACAGATTTATGTTTTAAAGATACTTGTTAAGTATTTAAATACCTGTTCTCATCACTTATCCAGTACATCTAACATCATGGTAATCTGTTCAGGTTTTTTGGGTTTTTTTTCTATGCAAAAGGAGCATATTTTTTCTTTTCTGTTTCTCAAATGGTAAATTGAATAGAAATTATACATGGACAGCTGTATGGAACCCTTTGAGAGAAACATGAATATTGTTATAATGTCCTCAACTAAGCCAAAACTTTGTGAATTCTGAACGCTTATCTTCCTAAAGTAGGGAAAGCAGCAAAAACAAAACAAAACAAAACAAAAAAAAACCCAAAAACCTCTATAAATTATAATAGTCTTAGTTAGCAACTAACATAGTGAACACCGTTTATCCCAGATATCCATGCATGATTGATTTATGGTAGCAACCTTGCAAAACGTTCTTTTAATTAATAGTTACTTTGGTTTGAATCTACTTTCATAATAAGTTTCTTCTTTTAATTGTAGGGGCAGAGAGGTGTTGCCTTGGTTAGAAACAATTACAAAATATATATTGACCTGTATTACATTTTATTACTTTGCAACAGTTACTGTTTCTATAAAAATTTGCTCCTCCTAGAGAAATGATTCTGTTGTATTTAGGTTTGCAATGTGAGGTTTGAATTATTTAAAAACATGTTTGTCATAATCATGGAGAATATTTCAGTATGATTATGACTATATGTATTTAAAGTACATTTTGTGTATTTTGGGCTATCTGCAACTTCCAAATAAATAATAAAAATGCAATAAAATTATTTTCTTCAGAACTTTTTCCAGAAAGAATGGCTTATGTGAAGATATGACAACCAAACACATTTGTGAGACTTTGCTCAACGGAGAGTGAGCTCAAACGTCTTCCCCTTTTTTAGCAGGGTCTTTTTGTGCATCACATTATGGAATATTCTTGGTGTTACGGAGCAAGCTTTGATCTTCAAACCTTGTCCAAACTGGGTCTTACTCTCTCCCATCCAGCTCTGGATAACTTGAAAAGTCAACCAATAGAACACGATGCCATCTTCCCTAATATGGTTCACCCAGGAAAGAGTAGAGATGCACTGCATTGAAGGGTTGCCATACCCAAGCTATAGTTGCAAGCCCTTTGATTCCAGGTTATCCTAGACAACTCTTGCAAAAGAATTACCTTATTGGAGTGTTGAT
Organism: Monodon monoceros; assembly: GCF_005190385.1. Lineage (NCBI taxonomy): Eukaryota > Metazoa > Chordata > Mammalia > Artiodactyla > Monodontidae > Monodon > Monodon monoceros. Next base: position 2,991,148 of record NW_021703771.1, on the reverse strand, counting down.
GAAGTTGAAGCAACCTGCCCAGATATCTTTACTTACATTCAAAGCTCATTAGAATGACCAGAGGGATTCTTGTATTAAGATGGATCACAGTCTTTGGAAATGATGGACTGTATTTCACAGAATAATCAATGTTTTATTTGGTACTTGGATGTGCTATATGTTTATGATAAATAATATTAGACATATCTTAGTAAATATATGAAAGGGTAAAAGTATGGATGACTTTGAAATGAAATATGGCTACCAATTTACTGACTTTTTTTTTTACCATTTTTTATCAACTCAGCAACAACACAGGGTAGATTAAGTAGCATTCCCTTTTTTCACACTTTTAGGGTAGATAACACAATAGAAACCAAATCAATACAAAATAAATTTGCAAGTGAAATTAGTTCTTGAAGAAACTTTTCTGCCAAAAATGTTGAGATATTGACTATTTCACAACTTTCTTATCCCACCCTGAAAATTCAAAACTCTGGGATTTTCATCTCAAAAGACACATTAACAAAGCCAACATGATAAAACTCTAAGTATTTACATAAAGTGTAATAGTTCAATCTGGATTATAGACCATAATTATGCAGTTCAACTTTGATCCTGAATTCCAGACTTAAAAGAGCTTCTTTACAAAACACAGGGCTGCATTGATACAGATATCAGCTAAGGATGGAAAAATTCATTCCTGAAAGCAATAATTTATTTCAATGAGCCATGTTACTGTGGTTAATTATATGTGTATCAGTGGTTCTGTAAAATGTTCCAGGGGTTTGCTGCTAATCAGAGTTTACACCTCAGGCTCTGCCACAGTTAAAATGACTGCCCCTGTCTAAATGTTCTTCCTCATTGCTGAGTTTCCCCATGGTGAAGTTGGAATAATGTTGCTCTCCTTATACATCTTTATACAAGTTAAGTTTTATGATATGTTTAAAATGCCAGGCTCAAAATATGCTCTTAGCAAGTAATAGTATGTTCTCTTTGTATTCTATGAATACATGTATATATTTAATAATTACATTTGGCATTCACTTACTTTCTAGATCTGGTTAATGGCTATATTTTCCTATGAGTTTCTTCCAAAAATAATTCAAGATATTTGTACTAGATAGTAAAAGGTTCCCAAAGCACCTGGAAGCAGTTGTTGCAATTAAGAGCTACTGAGAAGATGATATAAATCTACAGAGAAGGAGGGTGACACTGTTGTGTGTATAGGATGAGTTTCTCCATTGTAATACAGGCATCCGTTTCTCAAGTTAATAATTAGAAATCCAAGTAAATCAGTACATTAAGGATTTTATAAAAGGATTTTATTTTTACATACTTCTGTGTCTGAATTAAAAGTAATTCCACTTATGAAAAAAAAGTAATCAGTAGAGAATCAAATGGTTGTTATTTTCAGATAGGTATCAATATTATTAACAAAAAATACATATTTTGTGGTAATCTATTTTGGAAAATTTATGTGTAATCTAATTACACATTAATTTTCCATTAATGTGTAAAGTGATCGATAATCACAGTAAAACTAAAACTGAGACAGTTAGTTAGAATTTTTTCAACATTCAATTTGGTTTTTCTTCTGTAACCCTTTCTTGTCCCGACTGCATAGTTGGTGTGAGTGGAAGCATGCAAACGTCCTCCTCTGAGAACTGTAATTCAGTGTAGTACATAATTGCAGTGTCCATCTGGCACAGCCTCACAAAAGCACATGTAGCAGTTTAGTTATAAAAATGTTCAGGTGACAGGATGCCAGATGTTTTGCATGGTTGTCATCTTTGAATTTCCTTTTATTTTATCACCTAACAGAAACTCAGTATAATGACCTTCATGCTCATGTATTTTCTACATTTTCTTTTGACCTCCACAAAATCAGAAAAATAAGCATTATAAAGAAAAAGGGCATAAAATGCAGACCTCTAGGAACATATCCTTACAAAGTAGAGAAAAAATATAGCTTATACAGCACAGCTATCTTTAATCTTATGTATTTTTGTATGTATTTAGCCATCATCATTAAGAACTATGATCTTCCTTAGATGGAAATGTAAAACTAATTAAATGTGGTAATACCCTTATGAATTCATGTAAGTCTGGATAATCCCGGCAGTAATGTGTAAAGTAAGCTTTGGATATGGATCCTATGCCATTTTTCCAAAGTCCTCTTTCTTTCTTTTTCACTTTGATAACTGTGATCAGTATGAGGGAATTTTAGATATCCATTGCCAGCTTTAAGAGTCAGACCTACTCAATGCTACTGCTCCTTGGGTAGCCTGAGTCATGATGTTTCCTTTGCACAAAGTACCATCTACATGGATTTGACTACAACAGAATTAGCTGCTTCGAAGGAAAGGACTAACAAATATTATAATGATCATAATTTATATGCTCTGTGTGTTTAGATCATCAGGAATATATCTAGGATGCACCTAACTATGAGGTTCCCAAGTTAATAGTGATGGGACATTTTTGAATAAATTATGTCATATTGAAACTCTTGCTTCCAAAGTTCATTCTTCATTTTGACACAAAATTCCACATGAAATACTGTGGGTTATATAAGATTCCTGAATGCCTTTAGACCTTCCATTTTCTATACTGAAAATGGTGGCTGCAGAATTCACTGAAATGTTGAAATGTTGAACTTAAAAATGGTCCAGCAGTCAAAGAAAATGATGCTGATAAATTTACTCAGACTGTTTCTCAAGAGTCTATCTCTCTGATTATCAGATACTGGCCCACAGAAGGATAAGCAACTCTATCAATCTAGGCAGAAAAAAAGTAGTTCCATACCCATCAGTTAAGAGCTGGCAGTGGGCAGTGATTTTGCTCTTACAGAGAAATACTATAAATGACAGGTTTGGTCTTTCTTTTCTGTAATGTCCATTATTCAAATTCCTTAGGTACAGAACCACTGTCCTCCTGGCAAGTGACTATTCCACTCACATTTCTAATAAGTTAAAATATAGAACAGCTTGAGGGTCTTGGAGAGATCAATATATCTGCATATTTTGCTTCTCAGTTTGATTGCTTACAATTGCCATGAAAAGTTGGAGAAAATACTAAGCTTTACTAAGTATGATTTTTTCATCATCGACAATATTTACTCAAGATAAATACATTTATTTTTACATAAACTGTGTGTCCAAATATTCGTTAGTAGCTGTACACAAGTATTACAATAGGTCCCTGTGATGTAACACTGTTCATTATACTTTCATTAGGTTGTAAGGGTTAATGAGTATAGAAATTTCAACCTGGGGCACAGGTGTATCCACTGTGAATTGAAGTGGTTTATATACCTGTGGAATATACTAGGCTAACATGCATTTGATCATTGTGAAACTGAAGATTACTGATTTTATTCTAATTAATAAAAATTGACCTTGCAGTAGAGGCTGACTAATCATACATGTATAATCTAGTACTTTTAAAATTCATATTGAGAACAAAACCAATTTATTCAATTAGAATGGAGTAAAGCAGGCTCCAGAAATTTGTTGACATGAGACAAAACTTAAAACCAATTAAAACCAAAACCAAGGGAAGCAAAGGCTTAAAGCAAAGACTTGATATTGGGGTCTTGAAAGAGAGAGTCTTAACTCTCAGTTAAAACTGAGAAAACTGCTATAAGACAGCAGGAATGCCCTTTAATACTCTAATATTTAATACTCCACTATTTAATACTCTACTATTTAGAGCTAAGGCACATGTTTAAGGCCTAAAAATGTAACCTTAGAACACTGTAAATTTTACAAACTAAGAAATCCTAGTCTAGAATAATGTCTTGGCTTGTTCTAAAGCACATAGTTACTAGTGACAGGATTGAAACTGCATCCTAGTTCAATCAATTTAGATTCTAGCATACTCTCTACTACGGTGTATAGCATTCCATGTGCAGAAAAAGAAATGAAACTCAGAATGGATCCATCCCAAGCCTACTACATGTAAGGGAGCCTAAGTGGTGATCAGTTTGATTGAAGACAAGGAAAGCCTAGGGTAGACAGTGTGGAAAAGGCAAATAAGAACTTGACAGAATAGTTATTAAAGGAACTCTTCAAGTACACCAAAAATTTATTGAGACTGTCCTGTAGTATATCCCTTACCATTTGTCAGACAATGAAATATACTCTTCTATTATTCCACATTCCTATACTTATGCAAGCTGTGAGGACAAGGGCTTCCTCTTTTCTACAGACATACTCAATGGAGTTGCCAGTATTCACAGCACCAACACAAATACCAAAACACATACACTTATTTCCCACACATTTTTTTGCACTTTATGAAACTGCTTTTTCATCTGCCTAATGGTACATTTATAGCTGAAATTTCATTTTTTACCCATTTTATATCTTTTGTAGAAAGGATTTTTTTACATCAATATATGTAATATAGTGGCAAATATTTGTGTTTGTGTGTATGTATGGATGGGTGTGTTTGTATGTATGTATTAATTTCTTAAAATTATCTGACATACACTAGAATGTGTTTCTTCCAGTTATCTTTTGTATTGCATTCCTTTTGTGAAAAATAATTTTAAATATTGATATGGCAAAAATACAGTTTAATTTGTATCTTATTATATGTTAAATATGGTGTAGGGGAGTGTTATTTAGGAACATAATTACACTGAATGTTAACATTTAGGATCTTAAATTGCCTCATTACCAGTTAAAGAACAAAAACTAAACAAAATAATTAATTTTTACTAGAGAAAATGGAGCACAATCATACAAGGATAAAAATTCTTGACTCCAAACAAAAACACATTTTTATGTAGCAAACAAATTGAGGAATAGACATCATATTGAATGTTTGTTTAAATTTGTTTGAAGATATCTAAAACATGTTTCAAAATGAAATTTTGCATATTTAAAACCAGGCATGATACTAAAACATAACTAAAAACATACCATAGAATAAAGGAAGAACTGCCATAAAGAAAATGTTAGTTGTACTGAATGCTAGATTTATCTGGAAAAAAAATCTCTTATTTCTTCATCTTCAGAAGTAAAGTACAGACACTAGGGAAATAGATAATGATGTATTTTTTTTTTTATCTGTCACCTAAATCACTGATTTGAAGGCCAGACATAGCAAGTAGGAACACTTTATGAATTTGTAAGTCTTTTTGTGAAGTTTTGGTTTCATAAAGCTAAAAAAGTTTTGTTAAGCCCTCATATAAAAGCATGATACTCTTGTTTTTAATTATGCATTTTTAATACAATTTTATCTGTAAGCTTTAACAAAGCAGGGCAATTACTTCTACAGAGCTAAAGACTTTTCAGAATGACTTTAATATTATTGAATTCCAGTATTTTTTGAAGAAATGTAATGCTTTCACTCAACTTTTTTATCTTTCTGAATTTAAATGAATAGGGAGGAAGGAATGTAAAGAAAGACTGAAAATGTAGCATGGGTGTTTTGAGTAGGTATTTTGAGGAAAATGTTGAAATAGACAACTTTCTAGTCTAGAGTCGAAGGAGATAATTTTGAGAAGGATAGATTTCAGGATAAGAAAGATAAAAAAAAGAAAGCATGGGACAGACATAAGATTTCAGATGGATTAAAATGTCCATCTATCCATAGACAGTAATTCTTAATCCAAAAAGAGGTTAATTTTTTTAAAAAAATCCCCTTCTATTGTCATTACTAAAGTATAGAACATGTAAACAAACTGAAAGAGTGAAAATTTAAGCAGAGACTAGAGTGTGCAGAGTGCAAATAAAAAGGGCTTAACCATCATCAGAATTCCCAAGATGATTGTCAATAATAATTCTTAGTGCAACAATTACATCTATTATTATTTTATGATTGTCTCAAAGGAGAGATTATATATATGATAAGGAAAACTGCCAGTAGGATCAGCTAAATTCACAGTTATCTCAAATTTTAGTGAATCAGTAACATTCATTTTTTTCAGACACGTGCCTCATTTTTAGTTCCACCCCTTTGATTAAAATATATTCTGAGAGGTTTTTACAGTATGAGGCTGGAAACCTAAGTTTCTTGATATAACAAGCAACCAAAAGATGTGGATAAATTCCCCATGAAGAGTTCTGAATTAGGACTTCTCAGGAAGCTACAAATATTTTAAATTTGTCAGACATGGAACTGAATAATCAGAATCATTCCAGAACTCGATTTCTCATCTGAATTCAGAGTATGGGAAAAAGTGTTTATTACTATATGACTGGTTAAAGTGGAAACAGCAACAAAAAATAAAGCCAAACAACAAAAAAATGGAAGTAATTTTACAGTGATAATATTTGACATGCGTTAGGAGCTGTAGTCTGCTCCTAGTACTGTGAAAGAATCTGCCTACACATCTCGGCTTATCAAGTATGTGAAATGAAAATATTTGTTAGCATTTGCTAACAATCAGAGTAAAATACACAGACACACACACACTTAAGGGCAACAAAACTTTATTTTGCAGGTGTTTATTTTCAAATGCTAAAATGTTTGGTAGTAATTCTAAAAACTAGGTAGTATAGGAGTTTATGGTCTATATATTTTCTTATTGTGGAATATACAGCTTAAATATTTTTTATTATTCCACATGTATGCAGAGAAATACCATACCACATGCATACACACACACAACACACACACACACACACACACCTTACACACTCATATACATAAATATATGTCTTAACAGGAATTCCACTGTGTATATCAGACAGAGGAGCTGGTTTGGTACTCAGTTTTCAATAAGAAGCTCCATCTTCTATTGGGGAGGAGCAAACAATAAGCTGCATTCAGGGAAAGCTATTTATTTCTAATCTTTAATTTTTGGGGTTATTTTCTTTCTTTTTCTTCCAGTTTTATTGAGATCTAATTGACATACATCACTCTACAAGATAAAGGTGGGCAGCATAATGATTTGACTTACATACATCATGAAACGATTATAACAAATTTAGTGATCATCCATCATCTCAATCCCATACAATATTACAGACATTTTTAAAATACATTTTTTCTTATGATGAGAAATCCTATGATTTACACTCTTCACAACATATATATATATATATATATATATATATATATATATATATAAACTTTTATATTTACATCTCTAGTATTTATTGATCTTGTAAACTGAAGTTTGTACTTTTTGACCACCTTCATCCAATTCCCCCTCCTCCCACCCAGCCTCTGGTAACCACAGATTTAATCTTTTTCTATAACTTTGTTTGCTTTTTTGGTTGGTTAGTGGGTTTTGAAGTATAATTGATCTACAACACTATGTTGGTCCTTGTTACACAACTCAGTGATTCAATATTTTTATATTTAAAAATGATCAATACCATATGTCTAGTACATCTGTCACCTTACAAAGATATTACATAATTATCAACTATATTCCCCACACTGTACACTTCATACCCATGACCCATTTATTTTGTACCTGAAAGTTTATACTTCTTAATTTCCATCATCAATTTCTTTCCTTCCCCAACCACCTGTTCCTCTGGAAATCACCCATTTGTTCTTGGTATCCATGACCTGTTTCTGTTTAGTTATGTTCATTTGTTTTGTTGTTCAGATCCACATATAAGTAAAACCATACAGTATCGGTCTTTCTCTGTCTGACTTATTACACTCAACATATTATACTCTAGGTCTATCCATGTTGTCATAAATGGCAAGAATTTATTACTTTTTATGGAGAGTAATAGTCCATTGTATATACATTTTTTTTTCAAATTAGAGATTTAGTATTTCTCAGATTTAGTATTTTTTAGATTTCAGTATTTTTTACAATTTATTGCAGAGTTTATTTCCAGGACTGTAACTGCAGGACCATGTGGAATTTCTATCTTTAATTTTTTGAGGAACTTCCAAATGTTCTCCACAGTGGCTGCCCCAATTTATATTTCCACCAACAGTGTACAAGGGTTCCCTTTTTTCCACATCCTCACCAGCACTTGTTATTTGCTGTCTTTTTCATAAGAGACACTCTGATAAGTATGAGGTGATATCTCTTTGTGGTTCTGATATGCATTTTCCTGGTGATTAGGAATGTTGAGCATCTTTTTCATGTACCTACTGGACATCTGTATGTCTTCTTTTGGAAAATATACATTCATGTCCTCTGCCTATATTTTAATTGGATTGTTTTGCTTTTTTAATATAATTTCCTTAGCTATACTATGCTTTTTTTTTTTTTGGCCGTGCCATGTGTCATGCAGGATCTTAGTTCTCCGACTGGAGATCAAACCCACACCCCCTGTGATGGAAGCAAGAATGAAGTCTTAACCACTGGACAACTAGGGAAATCCCTGAAAATCTTTTTAAATTAATGTAGTCCCATTTGTTTATCTTTGTTTTTGTCTCTCTTGCCTGAGTAGGTATATTCAAACAAATATTGTTAAGACTGATAACAAAGAGCACTAGATTGGCTACATCTCACATATTTTGATATGTTTTATTTTCATTTAATTCAAATATTGTGCAATTTCCCTTGTGACTTCCTTGAATCATTATTTAATAGTATATAATTTAGTATACAATTATTTAGGGGCTTTTGTAGATATTTGTCTGTTACAAAATTCTATTTTAATTTTTTTATTTTTAGTTTAATTCTAGTTAATTTGGCTTAATTTATTTATTTGTCAATTTTTAACTTGCAATAAACATTTTATGCTTAGGATATGGCTTTTGTTGATGAATGTTCCAAGTGCATGTGAAATTAATATGCATGTTTCTCTTGTTAGGTGGAGTCTCCTATGAATGTCAATTATGTCATGTTAGTTAATAATGTTCTTCCAATCCTCTACACCCTTGCAAATTTTCTGCCTACTACATAATACTAAAAGTGGAATGTTGAAGCCTCCAAATAAAATTGTGTATTTGTCTATTTCTTTTCTCAGTTATATGTTTGCTTTATGTATTTTGAGGCTTTAATATTATTATGTTCATAAACATATTATGATCTTCTATTTGTGAACTAACACTTTTATGATTGTGTAATATTCTTTATTTCTGACAACATTCCTTGTTATGAAGTCTAATTTTCTAAAAATAATATAAGTATATTTAGAATACTTAGGTATATTTAGAATAATACAGAATATTTCACATTCTATTTTGTATATATTTGTACTTAGCTCTATTTCCTTAGATTGAATATTTTTAAGTCCTTGTTCTTGGAATTCTAATATCCATAACTCACATTTTCCATTTATTTTGAGTTATGATATTACTGTCTCAAGTAAAATTTTAAAGCCTTGCACCCACATGGATCAATTTACCCACCACCATACATCAACCACCTTTATTTTATTTTTGCTATATACAATACATATACTATACATCAAAAACATGTTAGATTTTTAAAATTTATACATGTATTTTGTATAAGTGAATGTATATATTTATTTATTTTGCTTTCAACAGTCATACACATTTTATAAATTTTAAGATGTAAAATATTTTATATTTTCCTAGAGATTTACCATTTCTGTTGTTCAAGAAACAAGTTTCCCTTTGGTATTATTTTCTTTCAACTAGAATTTTTAAAGATTCCTTTAGAGCAAGTCTGCTGAAAACAAAGTCTTTCAGTTTTCCTGTACCTAGCAATGCCTTTAGTTTCACAACAATTGAATACTATTTTTACTGGATATAAAATTCACATTTATAGTACCATTTTTGCAACATTTTGAACATATTGTTCCAGTGTATTCTGACTTGCAAGGATTTTATGAAATATGCCCAATTAAATTATTGTTCTTATGTATTTAATATGTTGCTATTTTTGAGATACTTTGAACATTTTCAAAATTATATTTTCTTTTTGTTTTTAACATCTTTATTGGAGTATAATTGCTTAAAAATGGTGTGTTACTTTCTGCTTTAAAACAAAATGAATCAGTTATATATATACATACATGTTCCCATATCTCTTCCCTCTTGCATCTCCCTCCCTCCCACCCCCCCTATCCCACCCCTCCAGGCGGTCACAAAGCACTGAGCTGATCTCCCTCTGATATGCGGCTGCTTCCCACTAGCTATCTACCTTACGTTTGGTAGTGTATATATGTCCATGCCTCACTCTCTCTTTGTCACAGCTTGTCTTTCACCCTCCCCATATCCTCAAGTCCATCCTCTAGTAAGTCTGTGTCTTTATCCCTGTCTTACCCCTAGGTTCTTCATGATATATTATTTTCTTAAATTCCATATATATGTGTTAGCATACGGTACTTGTCTCTCTCTTTCTGACTTACTTCACTCTGTATGACAGACTCTAGGTCTATCCACCTCATTACAAATAGCTCAATTTCATTTCTTTTTATGGCTGAGTAATATTCCATTGTATATATGTGCCACATCTTCTTTATCCATTCATTCGATGATGGACACGTAGGTTGTTTCCATCTCCGGGCTATTGTAAATAGAGCTGCAAAGAACATTTTGGTACATGACTCATTTTGAATTACGGTTTTCCCAGGGTATATGCCTAGTAGTGGGATTGCTGGGTCACATGGTAGTTCTATTTGTAGTTTTTTAAGGAACCTCCATACTGTTCTCCATAGTGGCTGTATCAGTTTACATTCCCACCAGCAGTGCAAGAGGGTTCCCTTTTCTCCACACCCTATGCAACATTTATTGTTTCTAGATTTTTTGATAATTGCCATTCTGACTGGTGTGAAATGATATCTCATTGTGGTTTTGATTTGCATTTCTCTAATGATTAATGATGTTAAGCATTCTTTCATGTGTTTGTTGGCAGTCTGTATATCTTCTTTGAAGAAATGTCTATTTAAGTCTTCTGCCCAATTTTGGATTGGGTTGTTTGTTTATTTGTTATTGAGCTGCATGAGCTGCTTATAAATTTTGGAGATTAATCCTTTGTCAGTTGCTTCATTAGCTAATATTTTCTCCCATTCTGAGGGTTGTCTTTTTGTCTTGTTTATGGTTTCCTTTGCTGTGCAAAAGCTTTGAAGTTTCATTAGGTTCCATTTGTTTATTTTTGTTTTTATTTCCATTTCTCTAGGAGGTGAGTCAAAAAGGATCTTGCTGTGATTTATGTCATAGAGTGTTCTGCCTATGTTTTCCTCTAAGAGTTTGATAGTTTCTGGCCTTTCATTTAGGTCTCTAATCCATTTTGAGCTTATTTTTGTGTATAGTGTTAGGGAGTGATCTAATCTCATACTTTTACATGTACCTGTCCAGTTATCCCAGCACCACATATTGGAGGCTGTCCTTTTTCCACTGTATATTCCTGCCTCCTTTATCAAAGACAAGGTGACCATATGTGTTTGGGCTTATCTCTGGGCTTTCTATCCTGTCCCATTGATCTATATTTCTGTTTTGTGCCAGTACCATGCCATCTTGATTATTGTAGCTTTGTAGTATAGTCTGAAGTCAGGGAGCCTGATTCCTCCAATTCCATTTTTCTTTCTCAAGCTTGCTTTGGCTATTTGGGATCTTTTTTGTTTCCATACAAATTGTGAAATTTTTGCTCTAGTTCTGTGAAAAATGCCAGTGGTAGTTTGATAGGGATTGCATTGAATCTATAGATTGCTTTGGGTAGTAGAGTCATTTTCACAATGTTGATTCTTCCAATCCAAGAACATGGTATATCTCTCCATCTATTTGTATCATCTTTAATTTCTTTCATCAGTGTCTTATAATTTTCTGCATACAGATCTTTTGTCTCCTTACATAGGTTTATTCCTAGATATTTTATTCTTGATTTTGCAATGGTAAATGGGAGTATTGATTTCCCTTTCAGGTTTTTTATCATTAGTGTATAGGAATGCAAGAGATTTCTGTGCGTTAATTTTGTATCCTGCTACTTTACCAAATTCATTGATTAGCTCTAGTCATTTTCTGGTAGCATCTTTAGGATCCTCTATATATAGTATCATGTCATCTGCAAACAGTGACAACTTTACTTCTTTTCTGATTTGGATTCCTTTTATTTCCTTTTCTTCTCTGATTGTTGTGGCTAAAACTTCCAAAACTATGTTGAATAAGAGTGGTGAGAGTGGGCAACCTTGTCTTGTTCCTGATCTTAGTGGAAATGCTTTCAGTTTTTCACCATTGAGGGTGATGTTGGATCTGGGTTTGTCATATATGGTCTTTATTATGTTGAGGAAAGTTTCCTCTATGCCTACTTTATGCAGCGTATTTATCATAAACGGGTGTTGATTTTTGTCAAAAACTTTCTCTGCATCTGTTGAGATGATCATATGTTTTTTCTCCTTGAATTTTTTAATATGGTGTATCACGTTGATTGATTTGCATATATTGAAGAATCCTTGCATTCCTGGAATAAACCCCACTTGATCATGGTGTATCGTCCATTTAATGTGCCATTGGATTCTGTTTGCTAGCATTTTGTTGAGGATTTTCGCATCTATGTTCATCAGTGATATTGGCCAGTAGTTTATTTCTTTGTGACATCTTTGTCTTGTTTTGGTATCAGGGTGATGGTGGCCTCATAGAATGAGTTTGGGAGTATCAGTCCCTCTGCTGTATTTTGGAAGAGTTTGAGAAGGATAAGTGTTAGCTCTTCTCTCAGTGTTTGATAGAATTCGCCTGTGAAGCCATCTGGTCCTGGGCTTTTGTTTGTTTGAAGACTTTTAATCACAGTTTCAATTTCAGTTAGTTTTATGATTATGATTGGTCTGTCCATATTTTCTATTTCTTCTTGATTCAGTCTTGGCAGATTGTACATTTCTAAGAATTTGTCCATTTCTTCCAGGTTGTCCATTTTATTGGCATAGAGTTGCTTGTAGTAATCTCTCATGATCTTTTGTATTTCTGCAGTGTCAGTTGTTTCTTCTCCTTTATCATTTCTAATTCTATTGATTTGAGTCCTTGCCCTTTTTTTCTTGATGAGTCTGGCTAATGTTTTATCAATTTTGTTTATCTTCTCAAAGAACAAGCTTTTACTATTATTGATCTTTGCTATCATTTCCTTCATTTCTTTTTCATTTATTTCTGATCTGATATTTATGATTTCTTTCCTTCTGCTAAATTTGGGGGTTTTTTGTTCTTCTTTCCCTAATTACTTTAGGTGCAAGGTTAGATTGTTTATTCGAGATGTTTCCTGTTTCTTAACGTAGGATTGTATTGCTATACACTTCCCTCTTAGAACTGCTTTTGCTGCATCCCATAGGTTTTGGTTTGTTGTGTCTCCATTGTCATTTGTTTCTAGGTATTTTGTTAGTTCCTCTTTGATTTCTTCAGTGATCATTTCGTTATTAAGTAGTCTGTTGTTTAGTCTCCATGTGTTTGTATTTTTTACAGATCTTTTCCTGTAATTGATATCTCATCTCATAGCATTGTGGTCAGAAAAGATATTTGACACAATTTCAATTTTCTTAAATTTACCAAGGCTTGATTTGTGACCCAAGATATGATCTATCCTGGAGAATGTTCCATGAGCACTTGAGAAAAATGTGTATTATGTTGTTTTTGGATGTAAAGTCCTATAAATATAAATTAAGTCCATCTTGTTTAATGTATCATTTAAAGCTTGTGTTTCCTTATTTATTTTCATTTTGGATGATCTGTCCATTGGTGAAAGTGGGGTGTTAAAGTCCCCTACTATGAATGTGTTACTGTCAACTTCCCCTTTTATGGCTGTTGGCATTTGCCTTATGTATTGAGGTGCTCGTATGTTGGGTGCATAAATACTTACAATTGTTATATCTTCTTCTTGGATCAATCACTTGATCATTATGTAGAGTCCTTCTTGGTCTCTTCTAATAGTCTTTATTTTAAAGTGAATTTTGTATGATATGAGAATTGCTACTCCAGCTTTCTTTTGGTTTCCATTTGCATGGAATATCTTTTTCCAGCCCCTTACATTCAGTCTGTATGTGTCTCTAGGTCTGAAGTGGGTCTCTTGTAGACAGCATATATATGGGTCTTGTTTTTGTATACATTCAGCCAATCTGTGTCTTTTGGTGGGAGCATTTAGTCCATTTACATTTAAGGTAATTATCAATATGTATGTTCCTATTCCCATTTTCTTAATTGTTTGGGGTTCATTATTGTAGGTCTTTTCCTTCTCTTGTGTTACTTGCCTAGAGAAGTTCCTTTAGCATTTGTGGTAAAGCTGGTTTGGTGGTGCTGAACTCTCTCAGCTTTTGCTTGTCTGTAAAGGTTTTAATTTCTCCATCAAATCTGAATGAGATCCTTGCTAGGTAGTGTAATCTTGGTTGCAGGTTTTTCTCCTTCATCACTTTGAATATGTCCTGCCAGTCCCTTCGAGCTTGCAGAGTTTCTGCTGAAAGTTCAGCTGTTAACCTTATGGGGATCCCCTTGTGTGTTATTTGTTGTTTTTCCCTTGCTGCTTTTAATATGTTTTCTTTGTATTTAATTTTTGACAGTTTGATTAATTTGTGTCTTGGTGTATTTCTCCTTGGATTTCTCCTGTATGGGACTCTCTGTGCTTCCTGGACCTGATTAACTATTTCCTTTCCCATATTAGGGAAGTTTTCAACTATAATCTCTTCAAATATTTTCTCAGTCCCTTTCTTTTTCTCTTCTTCTTCTGGAACCCCTATAATTCAAATGTTGGTGCACTTAATGTTGTCCCAGAGGTCTCTGAGACTGTCCTCAGTTATTTTCATTCTTTTTTCTTTATTCTGCTCTGCCATAGTTATTGCCACTATTTTATCTTCCAGGTCACTTATCCGTTCTTCTGCCTCAGTTATTCTGCTACTGATCCCATCTAGAGTATTTTTAATTTCATTTATTGTGTTGTTCATCGTTGTTTGTTTCATCTTTAGTTCTTCTAAGTCCTTGATAAATGTTTTTTGCATTTTATCTATTCTATTTCCAAGATTTTGTGTCACCTTTACTACCATTATTCTGAATTCTTGTCCAGGTAGACTGCCTATTTCCTCTTCATTTGTTGAGTCTGTTGGGTTTTTATCATGCTCCTTCATCTGCTGTGTGTTTTTCTGTCTTCTCATTTTGCTTATCTTACTGTGTTTGGAGTCTCCTTTTTTCAGGCTGCAGTTTTACAGTTCCCATTGTGTTTTGTGTCTGTCCCCAGTGGCTAAGGTTGGTTCAGTGGGTTGTGTAGGCTTTCTTGTGGTGGGGAGTAGTGCCTGTGTTCTGGTGGATGAGGCTGGATCTTGTCTTTTCGGTTGACAGGTCCATGTCTCGCTGTGTGTTTTGGTGTGTCTGTGGACTTATTATGATTTTAGGCAGCCTCTCTGCTAATGGGTGGGCTTGTGTTCCTGTCTTGATAGTTGTTTGGCATAGGGTGTCCTGCACTGTAGCATGCTGGTCGTTGAGTGAAGCTGGGTGCTGGTGTTGAGATGGAGATCTCTGGGAGATTTTTGCCATTTGATATTATGTGGAGCTGGGAGGTCTCTTGTGGACCAGTGTCCTGAAGTTGGCTCTCCCATGGCAGAGGCACAGCACTGACTCCTGGCTGCAGCACCAAGAGCCTTTCATCCACAAGGCTCAGAATAAAAGGGAGAAAAAGTAAAAAGAATGAATTAGTAGAAGTAGAAAGAATGAAAGAAAGAAAGAAAGTAGGGAGGGAGAGAGGGAGGGAGGAAGGAAGGAAAGAAGCAGGAAGGAAGGATAGAAGAAAGAAGATAAAGTAAAATAAAATAAAGTAAGATAAAATATAATAAAGTTATTAAAATAAAAAAATAAAATTATGAGAAAAACAAAACAAAACAAACAAACAAGCAAGAAACGGACAGATAGAGCCCTAGGACAAATGGTGGAAGCAAAGCTATACAGCCAAAATCTCACATAGAAGTATACACATACAAACTCACAAAAAGAGGAAAAGGGGAAAAAATCATAAATCTTGTTCTCAAAGTCCACCTCCTCTGTTTGTGATGATTCGTTGTCTAAAGGAGGGAAGGAAGGAAAGAAAGAATGAAGATAAAGTAAAATAAAATAAAATTAGTAAAATAAAATGTAATTATTAAGAAAAAAAACGACAACGGAAGGATAGAATCCTTGGACAATGGTGGAAGCAAAGCTATACAGACAAAATCTCACACAGAAGCATACACATACACACGCACAAAAAGAGGAAAAGGGGAAAAAATCATAAATCTTGCTCTCAAAGTCCACCTCCTTAATTTGGGATGATTCGTTGTCTATTCATGTATTTCACAGATGTAGAGTACATCAAATTGATTGTGGAGCTTTAATCCGCTGCTTCTGAAGCTTCTGGGAGAGATTTCCCTTTCTCTTCTTTGTTCTCTCATCTCCCAGGGGCTCAGCTTTGGATTTGGCCCTGCCTCTGTGTGTAGGTCGCCGGAGGGCGTCTGTTCTTCGCTCAGACAGGATGAAGTTAAAGGAGCAGCTGATTTGGGGGCTCTGACTCACTCAGGCCGGGGGGAGGGAGGGGCACGGAGTGCAGGGCGAGCCTGCGGTGGCAGAGGCCGGTGTCACATTGCACCAGCCTGAGGCGTGCCGTGCGTTCTCCTGGGGGAGTTGTCCCTGGATCTCGGGACCCTGGCAGTGGTGGGCTTCACAGTCTCCCCGGAAGAGGGATGTGGATAGTGACCTGTGCTCACACACAGGCTTCTTGGTGGTGGCGGCAGCAGCCTTAGCGTCTCATGCCTGTCTCTGGGGTCCGCGCTTTTGGCCTCGTCTCGCACCCATCTCTGGAGCTCCTTTAAGCAGCCTTCGTAATACTCTCTCCTCACGTACCAGGAAAAAAAAGGGAAGAAAAAGTCTCTTGCCTCTTCGGCAGGTCCAGACATTTCCCCGGACTCCCTTCCGGCCAGCTGTGGCGCACTAACCCCCTGCAGGCTGTGTTCATGCCGCCAACCCCAGTCCTCTCCCTGTGCTCCGACAGAAGCCCGAGCCTCAGCTCCCAGCCCCGCTCACCCTGACAGGGGAGCAGACAAGCCTTTTGGGCTGGTGAGTGCTGGTCGGCACCGATACTCTGTGAGGGAATCTCTCCACTTTGTCCCCCGCACCCCTGTTGCTGTGCTCTCCTCCGTGGCTCCAAAGCTTCCCCCTCCACCACCCACAGTCTCCGCCCATGAAGGGGCTTCCTGGTGTGTGGAAACCTTTCCTCCTTCACAGCTCCCTCCCACTGGTGCAGGTCCAGTCCCTATTCTTTTGTCTGTGTTTATTCTTTCTTCTTTTGCCCTACCCAGGTACGTGGGGGGGTTTCTTGCCTTTTGGGAGGTCTGAGGTCTTCTGCCAGCGTTCAATAGGTGTTCTGTAGGAGTTGTTCCATGTGTAGATGTATTTCTGGTGTATCTGTGGGGAGGAAGGTGATCTCTGCATCTTACTCTTATGCCATCTTCCCGGAACTCTATATTTTCTTTTGATCAATTTGATTATCATATGTCTAGGCATAGTTTTATTTAAATTTAATTATGCTTGGGTTCACAGAGCTTCTTAAATGTCTAAACTTTTGCCATTTACTGCATTTGGGAACTCTTTGGTGATTGTGTCTTCAAGTGTTTTTTTGTTTTTTGTTTTTCTTTTCCCCTTATTCCCTTTTCCTTTCTTTTGAAACTTCAGTGACATGAATTTTAGACCTTTTAAAATTGTCCAAAAAATACCTGAAACTTTGCTCATCTTTTTTTGATATTTGTTTCTATTTATCATACCAGATATTTTTTATAATTTTTATATTGAAGTATAGTTGATTTACAATTTTGTGTTAGTTTCAGGTGTACAGCAAAGTGATTCAGTGATATATATATATATATATATACATATATATATACATACATATATATATAATTGAATCTATATGTATAATTTTTTCAGATTCTTTTCCATTATACTTTATTATAAAATATTGAATATAGTTCCTTGTGCTGTACAGTAGGTCCTTGTTTTTATCTATTTTATATATAGTAGCATGTATCTGTTCATCCTAACAACAAATGAAACCCATAGCAAACAGAATACTCAAAGGTAAAAAGCTGACAATCTTCCCGCCAAATCCTGGAACAAGACATATCAGATATTTTTTATTTTTCTATCTTCAAGTTACCTGGCCTTTTCTCTGTGACCTCAGTTTTGCTATTGGGATCATCTAATATTTTTTTCCAATATTGTACTTTTAATACTAAAATTCCAAAGTGATTTTTTGGACATATTTTCTGTTGAGAATTTCTATCTTTCCATTTTTAAGCGCATTTTCCTTTATTATTTCAAGTCTAGTTCTAATATTTGCTTTATAATTTTTTTTTGATAAATAGGTCATATAAACTTTGGCCTCTGTTAATTGTTTTTTTGGTTAAATTTCTCTTGTTCACTGGTTGCTGAATACTTTTGAATTGCAATCTTGAATATGTTGCATAGTCTCTAAGTTTTATTATAATCTTCTAGAGAAAATAAACTTTTATTGGTGTTATTGATGATGTTTAGCAAGCAACAAACCTTGTTAGTATTAGACCATCATATCTGCCTCATCTTTTGTGGATGTTGGTTTAAATCACAGTTCACTTTTTAAAGCCTTTGCCATAATGCTTTGAGTTTGTCCTGTGCATGTTACTTCATGGTTTAGTTTGAGATGTGGCTTACAGTTTTAATTACATTTATATCTCAATGTCTCTGGTATGCTGACCTAGATCTTCCCTATATATGCATAGCTTGGGATGAGTCCTGGTCTTCTACTTCAACCCCTACACTCTCCCACTTCAGGGTTCCCTTTTTTAAGTTCTCTGGTTGACCATAAAAAAATGAGAATTCTATCAGAGACTTAGTCATCCATCTCAGAGTTTTGTTCTCAGTTCTGAGACTTAAGTCTGCTCTGCATGCAAAGTAATGAAGTAAAGGAGAAAAATACAAATAATAGTGAAATTCATCCCTTGGCGGGCATCTTCCATTGTTTTGACTCTTCTCCAATAACTTCCTTTTTTTTTCTTTTTCAAAGACCTTAAGTGATTGCTTCCTTTTGTTTATTTGTTCAAAGTCCTTAAGTGGTTGCTTTCTGTGATTAGTTATAATTAGTGGGAGAGATAGGTTTATGGAGCTTATTTCACCATGATGAAAGCAGGCCACAGTTATTAATTTTCATGTAGTCAACTATATATTTTTTTTTTATTCATGGCTTTTGGTATTCCTGGGATGCTTTTAAAAAGTCTTCAAAACATCCATAATCAAGCTCACTATTTTTTGAAAAACAACATGTTAATGTTACCATATTACATTAATATACATGAAATGCCCTGTAAGTCAAAAATTGTTTATGCATTATATCATCTATCTATCTACCTATCTATCTATCTACTTGGGGGATATGGCTTGTCTAGAAATGCATTTATATGGATATTTGAATTTGTAACAATTTTGAATTATTTTATTGATATGAAAAACTATAGTGTTTAACAAATACCCTTTAGTTTCTTCATCATTATAATATAAAATATTTACATGTATAAAATGAATGTTTCAGATCATCTCTAGTATAAATTATTTGTCTCAAAGTTTTCTTTATTTTCCCTTAGATTTTTAACTGCAGATTCCAGGATGAGCTCCTGTTTCTTTTCCTATGTATGTTACATAATTCAATTAGATTCATACTAGGAAAGAGTTGAGTCATATTAAAATATTTTTGACATCTTTAGGTATCATAATTCTATATGTCCACATGTTAATTACATAATTACAAGCTGTCAGTATATGATTGCTGATACTTGTAATATTTGGCAATTACATAATTTGGCATCAGTAAAATTATAAAAAGAGTACATAGTAATTGACAAAAATTACTTTTTATCTTTTCTGAAACACAAAATTGTGTTCTAAATTAAGACAAGGAACAAAATGTGTAATTAGAATAAAATGCATATGGATAGTGTATTATTCTTAAAAATGTGGGCAAATTAGATTTCTGTCTTTGTATAATATTTGTCAAAATGTATAACATTATATCTACCTGAGCCTATGTGTAATCTATTAAAATGTGTATAATATGATTGCTTAAAACCTTGCTTTATGCAGGGAACACATTTACCTGCTTTGACTTTTTTTTCACTAATTTGAAGTTATTTTGGCATCTTGGAGACACAAATAATCCACAGTGGAAAAATGATAAAAGTGATGTTGCCATTAATAGCTGCATGTTTTGTATTCTCCTCATGAAGCTCAAAGTCAACTAATAACAGGCATTAAGTTTTTCTGTATAAGTCCTCTTTGACCTTTGGTCTATGTGTTTGATGAAGGGAATGGTATGGTTTTAAAATAATACAAGTGAATTTTAAAATACATGTGGTATGAAAAGTCACCTGCATGATTCTGGCATGCAGCTTCAACAAATAATTATGAACACATTGGAAACAAACCAAAAATGCTTTGGCAATGCATGGAAAATTCTCTACAATGAGATAGAATATAGGAAGTAGAATTAAATAAAAAAAAATTAGAATGGAAGATATGAGATATTTTGGAGTGGGTTCAACAGCAGAAAATAGGCAATAGAGGAAAAATAAGTGAACTGGCAGATGGAAGAATAGACATTATCTAATCTGAATAACAAAGAGAAAATAGACCAGAAAAAATGAACAGAGCCTCAAGACCTATGGGACTATAATGAATGATATAATATTAAGTTTTATTTAAGTCCCAGAGACAGAGGAGGATGAAGGTGAAATTTAAAAAGTACACAAAGAAATAGTGAATGAACACTCCCTATATTTGGCAAAAGACATAAACCTACATATTCAAGAAGTGATTGAATCCCAAACCCAAAGATAATCCATATCAAGACACCTCATAACTGCCTACCTACCTGCATGACCTGAAAAAATAAGACAAATAAAAATACTTGAAGAAAGAGAAAATGACACCTTATGTATAGGGAAAACAATTTGAATGAGAGCAAACTTCTCAGCAGAAACAATGGAAGCCAGAAGGAAGTGGCAAAACGTTTTTCAAGTGCTTAATGAAATGTCAGGACTTCCCTGGTGGAAGAGTGGTTGATGGTCCACCTGCCAATGCAGGGGACATGGGTTTGATCCCTGATCAGGGAAGATCCCACATGCCGTGGAGAAACTAAGCCCATGTGCCACAACTACTGAGCCTGCGTTCCAGAGCCCGTGAGCCACAAATACTGAGCCCATGTACCACAACTGCTGGGACCTGCACAATCTGGGGCCTGTGTGCTGCAGCTACTGGGCCTGCATGCTGTAGCTGTTGAGGCCCATGCATCTGGAGCCCATGCTCTGCAATGGGAGGGACAAGAACAGTGAGAGTCTCACACACCATGGCGGGGAGTGGTCCCCACTCACTGCAACTACAGAAGACCTGAGCACATCAATGTAGACCCAGTGTAGCAGGAAAAATAAAAGAAGGAGAAAAGAAATGTCAATCAAGAAACCAATAGCCACTTAAAATATTCTTCTGAAATAAAGAGGGAAAACAGATATGTTCAGATAAAGAAGATAAAGAGAATTTGTCACCAATAGAATTTACTCAAAAGCTGCTAAAGGGTATTCCCCTAAACACAAAATAAATAATAAAAAAGAACCATCAAGAGGGAAGAAAGAAAACCATATTCAAGCAAAGTTTTTGAGGTTTTAAATTTATATTTGAAAGCTAAAGTGAAAACTATTGCTTTTTAAAATGGTTTCAAATATATGTAGAGGAAATATTTGATAATTTTACACTGAGGAGGGTAAATGCATGCAAGAGGCAGTACCATTTTTATAATTCACTGGAAATGAAAAAAATGACAACAGTTCACTGTGATTAAATAATATAAATTTAATATAATATCTAGCACCATAAATTAAAGAGTTACACAAAGAAATACACTCACAATGCTATAAATATTTAAAGTTAAAATTATAAAAAAATACTCAAATAACCCACAGGAAGTTAGTAAGAAGATGATGAAGAATCCAAAAACCGTATAAAATAAACAAAAAAATAAATTAGCAAAATTTAAGCCTTGTATAAGTGGTATAAATATACTACTCAAAATGCAGATTAACAGATTATATTAAAATGCTATTACCCAACTATACTCTGTCTATAAGAAATTCACTTCAAATGTAAAATTATAAGTAGCTTTAAAGTAAAAGCCTGGAAAAAGATATATCAAGTAAGATTAATCAAATGAAAACAAAAGTGTCTATATTAATAATCAAATAAAGCAGATTTTAGAGTAAATAATGTTACCAGACATTGAGAGGGATATTACATATGAGAAAATGATTTATCAAGAAAATCTGAATACACATTTTCCCACAGAAGACATGGCTAATAGATACATGAAAAGATGCTCAACATCACTAATCATATGAGAAATGCAAATTAAAACCACAATGATATATCACCTCACTCTTGTTAAGATAGCTATTTAAAAAATGACAAGAAACAATGTACTGGTGAAGGTGTGGAGATATGGTAAATTTTGTTCACTGTTAGTGGGATTGTAAATTGGTACAGCCATTGTGACAAAAACAGTATGTCGTTTCCTCAAGAAATTAAAAATAGAACTATCATATGCTCCACAAATTCCACAACTAGGTGTATATCCAGAGGAAATGAAATCACTACCTCAAATACCTGCATTAGTATGCTCATTGTAGTGTTATTAACAGTAGCAAAGAAATGGAAACAACATACATTTCCATTGACAGATGAATGAAGAAAATGTGACATATATATGCCACTAAAATTATTAATTTATATATAATATATGTATGTATAGACATATATATTAGCCATTAAAAAAGCAGGAAATTCTACCACTTGTAACAACATGGATGAACCTGGAGAACATTATGTTAAATTAAGTAAACCAGAGAGGGAAAGACAAATACTATATGAATTCATTTGTATGTGAAATCAAAAAAGCTGAACTCATAAAACCTGAGTAGAGTGATGGCTACCAGGGTCTGGAGGGTGCGGAAACAGGGAGATGTTTGTTAAAGGGTACAAACTTTCATATATAACATAAGTAAGTGCTGGGGATCTAATGTATAGCATAGTGACTATAGCTAATAATAGTGTATTGTATGATTGAAATTTGTTAACAGAGTAGATTTTAAGTTTTCTCACTGCACTGGAAATAAAAACCAAAAAATAAAAAAAATGTAAAGTGATGGCTGTGCTAGCTTGATTGTGGTAATCATTTCACAATGAAAAACATGTATTCAACTGTCACATCGAAAAATTTAAATATATGCTATTTTTATTTGTCAACTAAACCTCAATAAGGCTGGGGGAAAAAGAAGACCACAATTTTATTGTGTGTACACTAATATACAGAGCTGTAAATTATGAAAAGCAAAAAATTGATCAAAATAAGAGAAAAATAAACAAATTCACAACTACAGGAAAGAGGATTTAATCCTCCCTCTCTGAACAACTGATAGAACAACTTGACAGAAAATTTATATAAGATCTCAATAACACCATCAACCAAAATGATCTAATCAGCATTTATAGGAAAATCTCCAAATCCTTGGTAATTTAAACAGCAAAATTCTAGATAAACTATAAGTTAAACAAGAAATTTCATGTGTCATGAAACTAATATAAAATTGTAACTTAACTATACATCCATTTAAAAAAAAACAGTAAATATATATATGTATATATATATATATGCATATATGTATTTGAATGGAAAATAAAATATAACATATCAAATTTGTGGGACACAACTAAGGTAGAGTTGAAAGGATCATTTATTGTACTAAATAGATATATTGGAAAAGATGAAAATGTCAAACCAATAACCTAAACTTTCACTTCAAGAATATAGAAAAGGAAGAACTAATAAACCCAAAGCAAGCAGACAAAAGAAATAATAAAAAAGCAGAAATCAATAAAATTATAATCAAGAAAATTATAAAGAATATGAAGTAAACAAATAACTTTGATCTTTGCAAAAATAAATAAAATTAACAAACTTCTAGCTCGACTGACAAAGTAAAAAAGGGAGAATGCACAAATTACCACATATGAGGAATGACACAGGGCATCTCACTACACACCTTGCAGACACTAAAAGAATAATTAGGGAGTACTAAAACAACTCTGCACACATAAATTGACAACCATGATGAAACAAATTCATAGAAAAAATAAAACCTACCACAATTTACCTAATATGAACTAGAACATTAGACTATCTCTATAACTATTAAGGAAATTAAATTCATAATTTTAAAAATCCCAGATGATTTCCCTGAAGAATTCTACCAAATGTTTAAAGGATTAAAAGCAATTCAATACAATCTCTTCCAGAAAACTGTATAGGAGCTATAACTTCTCAATTAATTTTCTGAAGCTATTATTACCTCAAAACCAGATACAAGCAGTACAAAAGTGAAAAGAAAAGGAAAAAGAAAACTCAGATATCAATGCTCATAGTGAATAGGGACAAAAATCCTTGACAAAATATTAGCAGATAAAATTTAGCGATATATAAAAATAATTATTCACTATGAGAAAACGGGGTTTAGTCCAGAAATGCAAGATTGGTTCAATATTGAAAAATCATTCAGTACAATCCTCCATATTAATAGGATAAAGAAGAAAAAATACATCATGTCAACTGATGTAGAAAAAGGCTTTGATGCAATTCACGAGCCATTTATGATAAAATGTCTCAGTAAAACGGGAATAGAGGAAACTTCTTCAATTATACAAAAAGCAGCCTTTAAAAATATGCCAGCTAACATTATACCTAATCATTGAACACTGAATTCTTTTCCTCTAAGATTGAGAGCAAAGCAAGATTGTTCTCTCTTCTTCAGTATAGTACTGGAAGTTGCAGCAATACAATATGGCAGAAAAGAGAAATTTTTAAAAAAATACAATTCTGAAAGGAAGAACTAAAACTCTCTCTGTTTACAGATAATAATCAAAATCTCAGCAAGATTATTTGTAGATACAGATAAGATTACTCTAAAATTTATATGAAATGTCAATAAAACTTGAACAGCTAAAATGATTTTGTAAAAGAGAAAGTATAAAGAAGAAGAAAATGGTGTAACAAACTTCAAAGCATATTATAAAACTATAGTAATTAAGACTGTGGTATTGATGAAGGTATAGATACATAGGTCAGTGGAACAAAATAAAGAACACGGAAATAGGTCCATGCAAACATGTCCTACTGATTTTTTGCAAAGCTGTAAAAGCAATTCAATGGAGCGAAGGTGTCCTTTTCAACAAATTATGCTGAAACATCCATTAGCAAACAAAGAAATGAAACAAAACAAAAAATATTTGATATAAGTCTTGAAATTTTAATCTAAATGTCTCACACTTTATCTCTGGGATCTACAGTTAGAAGATTAGAAAACTAGACACCAAAAGTATGATCCAACAAAGAAAAAACAAATTGAACTTCATCAAAGTTAAAAACCTTTGCTCTGTTAAAGATTTTGAAAATAAAAAGACAAGATAATGTACAGACTGGAAAAATTATTTATAAACCATATAGCAAAAAAATGATTAGTTTATTGAATATATAAAGGACTCTTAAAACTAAAGAGTAAAAAAAATACAATTAGAAAATGGGAAACAACATGAACAGACATTTCAGTGAAAAGAAAATACAGAGAGCAAATAAGGGCAAGAAAATATGTTAAACATCACTAGCCATCAGCAAAATGCAAATTTAAACCACAAGAGGGATATCAGTACACATGGCTGATATGAGAATGATGGCTAAAATAAAAAATAGTGACAAAACTAAATACTGACAAGAGTGTAAATGAACAGTAATATATAACTACATTACTGCTAGGAATTTAAAATGGTACACTCACTCTGGAAAACTATTTGGTAGTTTTGTTTGGTTGTTTTTGTTTTATAATGCATACATGCATGCAAATGTACAAATGAACTCCTGGGCATTTATTCCAGAAAAAAAAATGGAGACCTATTATCACATACATGAAATCTCGTACATGAATGTTTATGCAGATTTATTCCTAGTAGCCACAAACTGGAAATAACACAAATGTCCTTCAATAGGTGGTTGGCTAAACAAACTGGTGCATCCATGCTTCAGAATAATACTCAGCAATAAAGTGGAAAAAATGATTGATATTCCCAACTTCTGTCAATCTCAAGTGAAAAAGTGAGTGAAAAAAGCTAATACAAAAGTTACATATTTTACAATTTAATTTATATATGAAATATTGAAATGACAAAATTATAGAAATGAAGATCAAATTCATGCTTGTCAGGGTTTAAAGGGAGAATAGGAACAGGAGAGAACTGGGTGTAGATATAAATACACAACATGAGGGTTTCTTGTGGTGATGGAAATGTTCTGTTTCATCACTGTGTCAATGTTCAAATCTTGACTGTAATATTGCATAAAATTTTGCAGGATGTTACCACTTGGGAAAACTGAGTAAAGAGTTTAAAGCACCTCTGTATTAATTTACATAAGTGTATGTGAATCAATAATTATCACCAAATAAAAAATGTAATTTAATAAAAGGGTATGCTAAGCACTGTACTTCTAAACATGATTTTTATCCTAGGCAGGATTATATATTCACTTATTATAAAGCCTGACAATGATAATATAGGAAGAGTAATATGATGAAAGAAGCCAACAGATTGTTGATGAGCCACATCTTCATTTAAATTAATTTTCTTTTTAATAAAATTTAAATATATATGCATCATAAGCCAGTATTTGAATACTGTCTAAAGATATTTAGCATCTGTCAATAAATTCTAGATGACAAGATAGAGAAATGTCATCAGAATTATTCTATAACTAAGGATATTGATAATGTTCTGATCTACTCTGATGGAGCGCTATTTCTAGAGAGACTATTCCAACCCACATAAATATTTCAGATGCTTTCCTTCATTTTTTCTGGTAAAATGTTTTCAATTATTTTGATACAAATATTTAGAATACTTGTATTTGATTAAAAGAATGGGAGAAAAAAAATGAATGTATTGAACATAATTTCATGGTCACAAAATACCTTAAAATGTTTAAATGATTAGTTAAGAAGCAAGATAAAATTAATAGAAAAAAACACAGGACATGTAAAGCACCATACTATGATAAAAATAGAGAAGAAATGGTTAAGTAGCAATATATGTGAAAAAAATTTAAATTATTTTAGTCTTCTAAAAATATAAAGAAATCAATATTTTGATTTAAGGACGTTGCCCTTAAAAAATTAGGCAATTTTTTGCACCTTTAAATGAGGCAGTTGATCCAGAACAAAGGAAGTACTAATCCCATTTTAGTCTTCAAGGCTGTACTATTACTTAGAGTAATGCAATCATTTCTGGGACTTACACTTAATGAAAGTCAAGGGACACCAACCAACCAATCAACCAATGAAAGAAACATGCCTTGAAACCCTATGGCAAGGGGAATGATGAATAGAAGAGAGATACAAGAAGACTCAGAGAGAAAAGGACTTGAAGGATCATCACATAAATGCAGTTTAGACTTGTTCTTTACATCCCAGGAGAGTAGGATTAGAATCAATGAAGTTGAGGTACAGCAAACAGACATTTCTGTCGGCCATAAGGAAGGACTCCTCCAACAGATAGGTATTTCCAAAGTTAGCTGATATGGAATATCCAGAATATATTCCATTTCTTGTTACTAAAGGTTAGCACAAAGGTAAGTTGAGGATGATACAATCAAGAAAGGTTTATCTGAACTTGGATGCACATTTTCCAGTTGCTTTTTCAAAGATTATCTAGTCACATAGCATTTCTAATTTTCCTATTAAACACACACACACACACACACACACACACACAAACACACACACCCCTTCTCACTCCATCTTTATTTCCTATATTCCTCTACTTCATTTTCCCTTGGAAAGTATAACCATCTGCTATACTACATATTTCACTTGGTTATCTTTAGGTTTCCTGTCTCTCGTTACAAAATGTAACCTCTTTAAAGGCAAGGAGTTTTATCTGTTTTGTCCTCTATGGTGCCCCTAGAGATTAGAACAAGACCTGACCCATGTTTCTATTTTATTTATTTATTTATTTTTAAACATCTTTATTGGAGTATAATTGCTTTACAATGGTGTGTTAGTTTCTGCTTTATAACAAAGTGAATCAGCCATACATATACATATATCCCCATATCTCCTCCCTCTTACATCTCTCTCCCACCCTCCCTATTCCACCCCTCTATGTGGTCACAAGGCACCGAGCTGAACACCCTGTGCTATGAGGCTGCTTATCACTAGCTATCTATTTTACATTTGGTAGTATACATAAGTCCATGCCACTCTCTTTGTTCCAGCTTACCCTTACCATTACCCGTGTCCTCAAGTCCATTCTCTATATCTGTGTCTTTATTCCTGTCCTGCCCCTAGGTTCCTCAGAACCTTTTTTATTGTTTTTAGATTCCATATATATGTGTTAGTATATGGTACTTATTTTTCTCTTTCTGACTTACTTCACTCTGTATGACAGTCTCTAGGTCCATCCACCTCACTACAAATATCTCAGTTTTGTTTCTTTTTATGACTGAGTAGTATTGCATTGTATATATGTGCAACATCTTTATCCATTCATCTGTTGATGGACACTTAGATTGCTTCCATGTCCTGGCTATTGTAAATAGAGCTGTAATGAACATTGTGGTACATGACTCTTTTTGAATTATGGTTTTCTCAGTGTATGTGCCCAGTAGTGGGATTGCTGAGTTATATGGTAGTTTTCGTTTTTAAGGAAACTCTATACTGTTCTCCATAGTGGCTGTATCAATTTACATTCCCACCAACCGTGCAAGAGGTTTCCCTTTTCTCCACACCCTCTCAAGCAGTTATTGTTTGTCGAATTTTTGATGATGGCCATTCTGACTGGAGTGAGGTGATACCTCACTGTAGTTTTGATTTTCATTTCTCTAATGATTAGTGATGTTGAGAATCTTTTCATGTGTTTGTTGGCAATCTGTGTATCTTCTTTAGATAACTGTCTATTTAGGTTTTCTGCCCATTTTTGAATTGGGTTGTTTGTTTTTATTTGATATTGAGCTGCATGAGTTGTTTATAAATTTTGGAGATTAATCCTTTGTCAGTTGCTTCATTTGCAAATATTTTCTCCCATTCTGAGGGTTGTCTTTTCGTCTTGTTTATGGTTTCCTTTGCTATACAAAAGCTTTTAACTTTCAGTAGATCCCATTTGTTTATTATTGTTTTTATTTCCATTTCTCTAGGAGGTGGTCAAGAAGGATTTGCTGTGATTTATGTCAAAGAGCGTTGTGCCTATATTTTCCTCTAAGAGTTTTATAGTTTCTGGCCTTACATTAAGGTCTTTAATCCATTTTGAGTTTATTTTTGTGTATGGTGTTATGGAGTGTTCTAATTTCATTCTTTTACATGTAGCTGTCCAGTTTTCTTAGCACCACTTATTGAAGAGGATGTCTTTTCTCCATTGTATATTCTTGCCTCCTTTTTCAAAACTAAGTGACCATATGTGCATGGGTTTATCTCTGGGCTTTCTATCCTGTTCCATTGATCTATATTTCTGTTTTTGTGCCAGTACCATACTGTCTTTTTTATGGTAGCTTTGTAGTAGAGTCTGAAGTCAGAAAGCCTGATTCCTCCAGCTCCGTTTTTCTTTCTCAAGATTGCTTTGGCTATTCGGGGTCTATTGTGTTTCCTTACAAATTGTGAAAACTTTTGTTCTAGTTCTGTGAAAAATGCCATTGGTAGTTTGATAGGGATTGCATTAATCTGTAGATTACTTTGGGTAGTATTGTCATTTTCACAATGTTGAATCTTCCAGTCGAAGAACATGATATATCTCTCCCTCTGTATCACCTTTAATTTCTTTCATCAGTGTCTTGTAGTTTTCTTCATACAGGTCTTTTGTCTCCTTAGGTGGGTTTATTCCTAGGTAGTTTATTTCTTTTGTTGCAATGGTAAATGGGAGTGTTTCCTTAATTACTTCTTCAGATTTTTCATCATTAGTGTATAAGAATGCAAGAAATTTCTGTGCATTAATTTTGTATCCTGGTACTTTACCAAATTCATTGATCAGCCATAGTAGTTTTCTGGTATAATATTTAGGATTCTCTGTGTAGAGTATCATGTCATCTGCAAACAGTGACAGCTTTATTTCCTGTTTTCTGATTTGGATTCCTTTTATTTCTTTTCCTTCTCTGATTGTTGTGGCTAAAACTTCCAAAGCTATGTTGAATAATATTGGTGAGATTGGACAACCTTGTCTTGTTCCTCATCTTACTGGAAAAGCTTTCAGTTTTTAACCATTGAGAGTGATGTTGGCCGTGGGTTTGTCATATATGGCCTTTATTATGTTGAGGTAAGTTCCCTCTATGCTCACTTTCTGGATAGTTTTTATCATAAATGGGTGTTGAATTGTTTTGAAAGCTTTTTCTGCATCTATTGAGATGATCCTATTTTTTATTTTGAATGAATATAGGCATGCACAATAGAATGGAAAATGAATAAAGAAATAAATGGTTTAAAAAACATTAAGCTCCATTTCAGTTCTGAGATTCCATGATATATTTATTTTTAATTATCTTTTAGATGAATCAATGGATTATTTCTTATTTATTGTCCATATATCAATAAAAAGTCATGTGTTATATTTTCCAAAAATATTTAGGAATAAACAATTAATTATGAGTTTATATCTATCTATCTATCTATATATTTAAAAGAGAGTTTGTGAAATAGAACATAAAGAGAACTACAGATAAAACACAGGTTCAATAAGTGTTTTTTAATTTAAAATCATATTAAATTAAATATTTATTAAACATTTATTTGTGCATTCTATTTCTCTGTGACTTCAACCGTTTATTTCTTTTATAAAGATTATTTTTTTATGTGGACCATTTTTAAAGTCTTTATTGAATGTATTACAATATTGCTTCTGTCTTATGTTTTGGTTTTTTGGCCACAGGGCATATGGGATCTTAGCTCCCCGAGCAAGGATCAAACCTGCACCCCTTGCATGGGAAGGCAAAGTCTTAACCACTGGACCTCCAGGGAAGTCCCAACACTTTATTTTGAGACATATTTCTCATTCATTTTTATTTAATATAATTATATATATATATATATATATATCAGTGAACATTTAATATTTTTTACTTGTACATAGACATTCTTATACATATCTCCTGGTATACAGATTTTCTCTGA
The DNA here is from genome assembly GCF_005190385.1 of Monodon monoceros. NCBI lineage: Eukaryota > Metazoa > Chordata > Mammalia > Artiodactyla > Monodontidae > Monodon > Monodon monoceros. Next base: position 2,960,072 of record NW_021703771.1, on the reverse strand, counting down.
CATACTTTATTTTTGAATCTACATACCTGCCAGCATTCTTACCAATATGCTTAAATATAATATTAAGGATTTTTTATTTATATTAAATTCTGTGTTTTTAATCAACATTGATGTGAACACCTTATGCTTCTCAGATTAATAACCTGTTTGTGATATTCTGTTTATCTTCAATCTTGTTTTAGCTTCTTCTTTCTTCTCTTAGTTTCAGATCCACCCTGACGATCAGCTTAGGAGTTTTAAATTCCATACCAAGCACAAGGACTAAGAAGACAAATCGTATTTTAGAAGGATGTTCTTCAGAGTCTACAAAGTTCAGCAGAGGTGTCAGTGTGCCCTGCTCAGCAGAGGATTAAGGCTGATTTTGTATAGAAAGGAGCAGATGATGTAAGAAGAACCTACAAATGCAAAGTGCACAGAGTTTGACAAGTAGGAAAGGTAAAGTACATGTAATGTAGTTTTATGGAAGAGAAAATTAAGATTTGAAAAGAGCACATAATTTTTCCAAAATAACACAAATAATTACTGTTTAAGTTAGCATTCAAACTCATTTAGTACACATCTAAAATCTCCCGATAATCGCTCTCATGTTCTGCCTCCTTATAATCAACTTGTTTCTAAACATTGTTTCTTTTATTGATAAATAAATTATTTTTTAAAAAAATGCATGCCTCTCTAAAATTCAAAAAACTAAGTCAAGTCTGCATATATCACATTCTACTGGAGCTGTGAAATATACCTGCAGCATGGAGGACTTTCATCTCAGAAAGAAAATGTGGCAAAATAAAACAACTGAAAGTAGAAATTTATAATAGTACGGTAGCCTCTTCTATTTGGCTTGCAACTATTTTTTATTTGTGAAACACAGCTTTCACAACAACTGGGATGTAGTTTTCTGGTATTTATGTAGCAAACGTACTCTGTAAAATAGTATGATATAAGTTTAGTAAGCTTTCAATTTCATAGCATAGAGAATCCTAAATTTAGAAGGTTAATTGGGGGAGAAGTTTGACTAAGTCACCTTATATGCTTCAAGTTACATTTTTTCCATTACTTAATAAAGTGCAATTATTTTAAATAAATATGAAAGGTCCTAGGGAATTGTTACTTTCCTTCCTATACAGTGACTGCAATTTGTATTTGTCCATTTCTTTAATTGTTTAGAAGGAAAATGCCATCAAGACTTACAAACTTTTTACATATACTTCCATATAACACAGTTGTAAAACTAAATATGTTGATCTACTTCATCACAATATCTATATATACACACAAGTAATAATCAGAAACCTTTTTTCCTATGTTTATTTTGTGACTGATGAAGCTAGCAAAGGCATATAAACTTCTGTCCACATGTGAATATTATTCTATTTTTCCTACTATTTCTATAAAGTTTTAATCTAATAATATTTTAATTCTTCAAAGTATATTGTTTTACTATATGAACAACATACTACTGCTGCATAAATATATAAATAGTGGTAGATTAAGCATAATCCTTATTTAGTATTTGTGAGACAGTTAATGCCATTCTAAAAATAGAGGTTTTACTCTACATTCACTGACAGGACAGGTTCAAGTGGTGATGTAGAAGGAAAGAGAAGAAAACAACTTAAGATATGAGCATATACACATACATAAATAACATATTTGAGATGAAAATAATTAAAAGTTACATAGATTTGGAGATAATCACACTTAAGGAAGAAAACAATGCTTTTGGGCTAATACAGGAATTCTTCATGAAGTGATTATTCATAAGTCATATTTACAGGAAAAAAACTTTATCCATTCTCTGCCCAGCCCACAGCCCATGATAGGTCACTTCCATCATTCTGCCATCAGAACTATGGACCTCTTTGCAGCTATGTCTGCTGTGGAAACTACCAACACTACATGAGACTTATCTTAGTCAAGGAGGGGAGCAGAGCAACATGTGGTTTATTGGGTGATTGGACTCTACACAATTGTTTGAGCTGGTTATGTGAGTCTGTATGAGTCTGTTGCATGTGTCTCTGGTACAGGAAAATAAAATCCTCAAGAAGAGTGATCTGGAAGAGAAGAAGGACATGAAACAAGGCAAGCAACAATAACCTGGGGACTGTTAAGATGAGCTGTAAATCACTAGGATGGGGTCTCCCCATGTCTCCAGGCCTCAATCTTTGATGATGGGGTTGTTCTGCAGAAGAAGTTTGTGATACTCATCATGGAGATCCTCATCAAGGCATAGCTGGTCCAGGAGTAGAAGACGCTGAAGGAAGATTTGGCAGGATCTGAGGAAGCTGTGGGCCCAGATGCTACCCCATTCCAATAAGGGAACCAACACATAAGTGGTTATGTGTGTGGGCAGCAATAGGACCTCACGCCTTGCACAGACTTTCTGAGTTTTATATATATAATTATATCTATATCTATATCTGTTGCTTCATTTTCATTCTCTCTGGTAAGCATGGTTTCTAAACTTAACTAGGTCCCCATTGCCTTCTTTATATCACTGGTCTCAGTTAACCCTAAACAGACCCACAGAAGCTATTCTTTATAACTCATCAAATTCTACCTCCTTGTTTTTCTCAACACCACTGCCCAGCCAGAAGCAGATGACTTTGTTATTTTCTAGAGGACAAACGGCAATCAGAAAGGAACTCAATTTCTTAAACAGCACCTAAACATTTTGTCAGTGTCTCTACATAGCACCACATAACCTTAAGAAAATACCCTTCTTCTCCCTATGTTGATCTCTTGTGGCCTGACTTCATATAACCCTGTGACGTGTTACTATTTGTCTACGCTCAAGCCTGTGGGTTGCAAACACGGTGAAGCTCTTATATCTATTACTGCTGCAAGAGACTTAATAACTGAACTCCTTTGTGAGTTTTCCTACTTATTCTTTTCACATATCACTTTCTTTTTTTTCTAAAAAAAAATGCAATGTGTGGAATGTAATCTATATAATATTAGGCACCCCAAAGGTGACTTGAATTGATACATTGCTCTTTCCAAAGTCAGTGTTTAAGCATGAGGAAGATGAGTCTGTATGAGTAATAAACTATGAAAATTACTTTGGGGGAGTGGAGCAGGGGTTCTTCCTGTAGCCTTGGAACACATGATATTAAGAACAGCCTGTGTGCCTTTGTTACACTTCAGGTGCTTTAGTGTGGGAAAGCAGTGCTTCTATTGCATTGCTTCCATGTAAAATTCAGTAGTAGAGAGTCGTTAGAAACTGCTGAGTGTGTTTTATTTATCAGAGTTGGATTTACAAGAAGTTACCGAAGGGAAGGTTCAGGAACCTTTATTTGAAGGAAGCCCTTCCCAAGGCATCAGAGGGCCCTTGGTAGGATTACTATGGTTTAAAACTCCAGTTGGTCAAGATTATTGTCTCTTTCCACTCTCCAGTGTCCTAACTACATCATTCTTCCTTGGAACTAAAATGGATCAAGCCTTTACAGTGATATGGCAAAGGGAAATTTAGTGTGGTTTTAGTAAGATGTCATTAGTAGTTCACACTTACTTTTGAGAGTAGTTACTACTGACTATCCAGGTCCAGGTAGGGGTCGCTCCCAGGATACCTTGGCACTCACTGGACCAATTCACCCAGCATCCTAATACAAAGGTAAAGAGGTGGTACAGGGATACCAACACACCCTAAACCTCACTATACATATTTGTGAATTGGAGAAATACGGTCTGAAAAGTATGGAGCCAATAAAGATCCTGTGGAAACTTTGCCAATCCTCAGACATATAAAGCTTCAAGCAGAAGATTAAGCTCCCAGCAAGACATGGTCAAGCTGAAAATTCTCTCCTGTCAGAAAAATACCCAGCAATAGAGCATAAGCAATCGTAAACACACTGACTATTTCTCTTTGCCTTTTTATGGAGATTTCCTAAAATAAAATTGATAGATTTCTCATGTTAGCAGGGTGCATTTGAAGCCCTACTACATACAGCAAATATTTTGGTGTGTAAAATTATGTATTTTATACAACCCTAGGTATCTGCCTTGTTAGATATTATTAACACAGGGGTAAATTAGGGTATTACCTAGGAGAAATACCCTCCCCATACCTAGTGTTCTAGGGGACAGTGGAAAGAAGATGAAAATCAGAAGTGAAGCAGTGAGTCCAGGGAGAGGTATACACCTACACACCCAGAGAAGATACCCTGAGAAACAAGTGAGAAAAATGGGAAAACATATGAGCTTTTGCCTGGATTCTCATTAGATTATCTGATAGGGAATTTTATTGAAGGCTGTCCTTTCCTAGCCTCAATTTGTGCCAACTGGATCCAAATACAATATCGTGGTATGTGTGTGTATGTGTGTGTGTGAGAGAGAGAGATAGATTATTCAAAATGGAGGAGAACTGGGAGAACTTGAGATTTGTTTTCCTTCATTTACCAAATGGAATAAAATATGTCCAAATTGTCTACCTGCTCAGAGAGACCAGGTTGAGAAGATTTCAGTAGCATGGGTGGCCATGGTAGGAGCTTAGTGATCCTGCAGCCTAAGCCTCTTGAGTTGACCAAATCAAGCCAAAAAAAAAAAAAAAAAGAAAAGAAAAAGGATATAAGCCATATTATGTCAGGATCAGTAAGAGCTGAAGAAGGTCCAACATACATGAGAGGATCATCAATGGATCACAGAAGGTCTGAGAAAGACAAGGCAAATATCAGAACTCACATTTACAGAATTCAGCATCAGGCACAAGAAGAATCAATTGATAGAAGTCAGTATCAGACACCAGAAGAAAGCTCATGGGTGGAATCCAAGAAAATCACACAAGAGTCAACCAACACAATAACTAGAACACTAAGAACCATGGATCCATTGAATTGTCCCTCTATTGGGCTACTACACACTGAGTATTTTAAAGGAAAAGTACTGAGTTACCCAAGTGACCTCTTATATTTCTCACAGGGGAGTTTGCAGAGATAGACTAAAATTGTTTTTTGGTTGTTTGTTTTGTTTTGTTTTTCTCCAGTGGGACAGAGGTTCTATAAAAATTTCACATTCAGTTATTGTAAATAAGAAGCTATGTTTACTTCATTAAATTGACTAAAGTATATATAATTTTCTGACTTCAGTATAAAAATTTTCTAAGTTGTAAAATGGAAAGCTATTAAAAAACATAAAAACTTCCCATAATAAGGAGGATGTTATGAGCTATGTAGAGAAAATATTTATTTGCCTAGATTTTTATTATTATTATGATCACCATTGTATTATAATTATTTGCTTCTGTGGCTGAATGTGAATGTACAGATCTCTTCAAAAACTTCTCTTACAGAGGTGCAAATTTCTAGTTATAAGATAAATAAATACTAAGAGTGTGATGTACAACAGGAGGACTATAGATAAAATTGCTGGATGATATGTAGGAAAGTAATTAAGAGAGTAAATTCTAACAGTTCTCATCACAAGCAGAACACTTTTTTCTTCTTTTCTTTTTATTTTATCTATATGAGATAATGGGTATTAGCTGAACGTTTTGGGATAATTGTTTCACAAGATATGTAAATCAAACCATCATGCTGTCTTAAACTTATACAGTAATTCATGCCAATAAAACTGGAAACGTTTCTGATAAGCATGTAAATCATGTACAAACCATTCAATTCTACATTAACAAAGTAAACTTTACAATAGAAAAGAATAATTGAATTGTTCATTAAAAATATCTCAGAAGTGTGTTATTACTGGTGAGAGATTTTTTAGGTGAGTATAAATTGGGTCCTAAGTAATTAGACATAGCCTCAGTTTATCAGAGCTAACCAAGTTTTAAAAATCTATTTTATCTAAACAAAACAAAGCAAAATGAAACAAAAAAATGATTGGAAATAATACTGAAGAGAGTTTTCAACTCTTTTTCAAATTGCCTCCCAGTTATTCAATAAATAAAGGCAAATGGAAGTTTACTTATTCATTTCTTATTAAATGGTTATATTTAAAGATTCTTAATTCAAAGGTAGAAGGACATAACATACTACAAAGGATGCCACTTAAATAAGTACTCCCTGGGGAAGATAGAGAGCATGATTATTCTAACAAGCCATTAATCAGACCAAAACCAACAGTTATTTCATTTTAAATGCCACAAACATCAATTATTTATTAGAAAATTGAAGGAGCTATGAAGGGTATATTGATTTTTTTTGGATTTCTCAATATAAATAATAATAGGTCATGGGCCTTTGAATAGAGGTCATTTGGTGAAAAGACCACACCTTTAATTATTCTTTCTTCAGCAATCCTGACAGTCATAGAGTTCCCTGTAAACAATTCCCTGTGATATCACACTGCCTTGTTCATTCATTTTTCCTCCCTCTGTCCTTGCCTCTTCTCTTTCTTTCTTTCTTTCAAAAAGTGATTACTGACCATCCTCTCTTCTAGACTGACTAAATATTGTACATAAAGTTAAAGACAAAATGAGTTTATACTTCCTTGTAGAATAGAAGATAAATAAATCAATAACATATTAAACACATTCAAGAAAATGTGGAGGACCCTCAAGATAGAGGAGGAATAAGATGTGGAGATCACCTTCCTCTCCATGAATACATCAAAAATATATCTACATATGGAACAACACCTACAGAACACCTACTGAACGCTGGCAGAAGACTTCAGACTTCCCAAAAGGAAAGAAACTCCCCACGTACCTGGGTAGAGCAAAAGAAAAAAGAATAAATAGAGACAAAAGAATAAGGATGGACCTGAACCTCTGGGAGGGAGCTGTGAAGGAGGAAAATTTTCCACGCACTAGGAAGCTCCTTCACTGGCAGGGACAGGAGGTGGCGGGGGGAAGCTTCAGAGCCACAGAGAAGAGTGCAGCAACAGGGGTGAAGAGGGCAAAGCAGAGAGATTCACGCAGAGGATCATTGCCAAATAGTACTCACCAGCCTGAGAGCCTTGTCTACTCACTTGCCAGGGCGGGTGGGGGCTGGGAGCTGAGGCTGAGGCTTCGGAGGTCATTTCCCATGGAGAAGACTGAGGTTGGCTGCATGAACACAGCCTGAAGGGAGCTAGTGCCCCACAGCTAGCCAGGAGGGAGTCTGGCAAAAAGTCTGGAACTGCCTGAGAGTCAAGAGAACATTGTTACGGGGTGCGCAAGGAGAGAAGATTCAGAACACTGCCTAAAAGAGCTTCAGAGATGGGTGTGAGCCACAGCTATCAGTGCAGACACCAGAGACAGGAAGGAAACGCTAAGGCTGCTCTTGCAGCCACCAAGAAGCCTGTGTGCAAACACAGGTCACTATCCACACCTCCCCTCCCGGGAGCCTGTGCAGCCTGCCACTGCCAGGGTCCCATGATCCAGGGAAAACTTCCTCAGGAGAACACACGACACTCCACAGGCTGTTGCAATATCAGGCTGGCCTCTGCTGCCAGTCTGGACCCCATGCTGTAACCCTCCATCCCCCGGGAATGAGTGAACCAGCTGCTCACTTTAATCCCTAACCAGATGCTCCTTTAACCCCTTCTTGTCTAGAAGAAGATCAGAGGCCAGAGGGCTACCTAATGCAGAGGCAAGGCCAAATCCAAAGCTGAATCGCAAGAGCTATGTGAACAAAGAAGAGAACGGGAAATTTTTCCATGAGGTCTCAGGAGCAGTGGAATAAATCTCCACAATCAACTTGATGTACCCTCCATCTGTGGAATACCTGAATACACAACAAATCATCCCAAAATTGCGGCAGTGGACTTTGGGAACAACTATAGACTTGGGGTTTGCTGTATGCAACTATTTTCAGATTTTTATGTTTATCTTAATATACTTTTTGGCACTTGTTATCATTGGTGGATTTGTTTATTAGTTTGATTGCTCTCTTCTTTTTTTTAATTAAGGTTTTTATTTTAATAACTTAATTTTTTTATTTTAATAGCTTCATTTTATTTTATTTATTTTTTTCTTTCTTTTTTTTCAACATTTTCTTCTGAGCCTGGGGCAAACAGGGTGTTGATGCTCTGGCAGGATGTCTGGCATGAGGCTCTGAGGTTGGAGAGCTGAGTTCAGGACATTGGACCACCAGAGAATTCCCAGCCCCATGTAATATCAATCAGCAAGAGCTCTCCCAGAGATGTCCGTCTCAACTCTAAGACCTAGCTCCACTCAAGGACCAGCAAGCTCCAGTGCTGGACACCCCATGCCAAACAACGAGCAAGAGAGGAATACAACTCCACCCATTAACAGAGAGGCTGCCTAAAATCATACTAAGTTCACAGACTTGCCAAAACACACTACCGAATGCGGTCCTGCCCACCAGAAAGACAAGATCCAGCTTCATCCACCAGAACACAGGCACCAGTCCCCTCCACAAAGAAGCCTACATAACCCACAGAACAAACCTTAGACACTGAGGCAGACACCAAAAACAACGGGAACTACAAACATGCAGCCTGCAAAAAGGAGACCCCAAACACAGTAAGTTAAGTAAAATGAGAAGACAGAGAAATATGCAGCAGATGAAGAGACAAGGTAAAAACCAACCAGACCAAATAAATGAAGAGTAAAAAGGCAGTCAACCTGAAAAAGAATTCAGAGTAATGATAGTAAAGATGATCCAAAATCTCATAAATAGAATGGAAAAAATGCAAGAAACGTTTAACAAGGACCTAGAAGAACTAAAGAGCAAGCAAACAATGATGAACAACACAATAAATGAAATTTTAAAATTTGTAGAAGGAATCAATAGCAGAATAACTGAGGCAGAAGAATGGATAAGTGAGCTGGAAGATAAAATAGTGGAAATAACTGCTGCAGAGCAGAATAAATAAAAAAGAATGAAAAGAATTGAGAACAGTCTCAGAGACCTCTGGGAAAATATTCAATGCACCAACAATCAAATTATAGGGGTCCCAGAAGAAGAAGAGAAAAAGAAAGGGACTGAGAAAATAGTTGAAGGGATTATAGTTGAAAACTTCCCTAATATGGGAAAGAAAATAGTCAATCAAGTCCAGGAAGTGCAGAGTGTCACATACAGCATGAATCCAAGGAGGAAAACACCAAGATACATATTAATCAAACTATCAGAAGTTAAATACAAAGAAAAAAATACTAAAAGCAGCAAGGGAAAAGCAACAAATAACATACAAAGGAACCCCCATAAGGTTAACAGCTGATCTTTCAACAGACTTTGCAAGCTAGAAGGGAGTGGCAAGACATATTTAAAGTGACGAAAGGCAAAAGGCTACAACCAAGATTACTGTACCCAGCAAGGATCTCATTCAGGTTCGACAGAGAAATTAAAACCTTTACAGACAAGCAAAAGCTAACAGAATTCAGCACTGCCAAACCAGCTTTACAACAAATGCTAAAGGAACTTCTCTAGTCAGGAAACACAAGAGAAGGAAATGACCTACAATAACAAACCTAAAACAATTAAGAAAATGGTAATAGGAAAATACATATTGATGATTACCTTAAATGTAAATGGATTAAATACTCCAACCAAAAGACATAGACTGGTTGAATGGATACAAAAACAAGACTGATATATATACTGTATACAAGAGACCCACTTCAGACCTAGGGACACATACAGACTGAAAGTGAAGGGATGGAAAAAATTATTCCATGGAAATGGAAATCAAAAGAAAGCTGAAGTATCAATCCTCATACAGACAAAATAGACTTTAAAATAAAGACTATTACAAGACAAAGAAGGACACTACATAATGATAAAGGGATCAATCCAAGAAGAAGATATAACAACTGTAAATATTTATGTACCGTGCACCACAATACGTAAAACAAATGTTAACTGCCATAAAAGGGGAAACAAACAGTGACACAATAATAGTAGGGGATTTAAACCCCCCACTTTCACAAATGGACAGATCATCCAAAATGAAAATAAATATGGAAATGCAAGCTGTAAGCAACACATTAAGCAAGATGGACTTAATTGATATTTATAGAACATTCCATCCAAAAATAACAGAATACACTTTCTTCTCAAGTGCTCATGGAACATTCTCCAGAATAGATCGTATCTTGGGTCACAAGTCAAGAAAATTGAAATGATATCAAGTATCTCTTCTGACCACAACACTATGAGGCTAGATATCAATTACAGGAAAAAAATTGTAAAAAGTACAAACACATGGAAGCTAAACAGTATGCTACTAAATAGCCAAGAGATCACTGAAGAAATCTAAGAAAAAATATTTAAAAAAAAACCTAGAAACAAATGACAATGAAAACACAGTGACCCAAAACCTAAGGGATGCAGCAGTTATAAGAGGGATGTTTATAGCAATACAATCCTATTTCAAGAAACAATAATATCACAAATAAACAATCTAATCTTACTTAGAGAGAGACGAACAGTAAACACCCAAATTTAGAAGAAGGAAAGAAATCATGAAGATCAGATCAGAATAAAAGAAATGAAGGAAACGGTAACAAAGATCAATAAAACTAAAAGCTGGTTCTAGAGAAGATGAACAAAATTGATAAACCCTTAGCTAGACTCATCAAGTAAAAAATGGAGAAGACTTAAATCAACAGAATTAGAAATGAAAAATAAGAGGTAACAACTGACACTGTAGAAATAAAAAGGATCATGAGAGATTACTACAAGCAACTATATGCCAATAAAGTGGACAACCTGGAAGAAATGGACAAATTCTTAGAAAAGCACAAACTTCCAAGACTGAACCAGGAAGAAACAGAAATAGAAACAGACCAATCACAAGAATTGAAGTTGAAACTGTGATTAAAAATCTTCCAACAAACAAAAGCCCAGGACCATATGGCTTCACAGGAGAATTTTGTCAAATATTTAGAGAGGGACCAACACCTATCCTTCTCAAACTCTTCCAAAATATAGCAGATGGAGGAACACTCCCAAACTCATTCTACAATGCCACCATCACCCTGATACCAAAACCAGAGAAAGATGGCATGAAAAAGGAAAACTACACCCAATATCACTGATGAACATAGATTCAAAAATCCTCAATAAAATACTAGCAAACAGAATCTAACAGCACCTTAAAATGATCATACACCATGATCAAGTGGGGTTCATCCCAGGAATTCAAGGATTCTCCAATATATGCAAATCAATCAATGTGATACAGCATGTTAACAAATTGAAGATAAAAACAATATAATAATCTCAATACATGCATAGAGAGCTTTTGACAAAATTCAACACCGATTTTTGATAAAAGCTCTCCAGAAGGTAGGCATAGAGGGAATCTACCTCAACATAATTAAGGTCATGTATGACAAACACACAGCTAACATCATTCTCAATGGGGAAAAACTGATATCATTTCCTCTCAGATCAGGAACAAGACAAGGTTGCCCACTCTTACCACAATTATGCAACACACTTTTGGAAGTTTTAGCCATGGCAGTAAGAGAAGGAAAAGAAATAAAAGGAATCAAATTCAGAAAAGAAGAGGTAAAACTGTCACTGTTTGCAAATGACATGATACTACACAAAAAGAATCCTAAAGATGATACCAGAAGACTACTAGAGTTAATCAATTAATTTGTTAGAGTAGCATGATACAAAATTAATGCACAGAAATCTCTTGTATTCCGTAAACAAATGATGAAACATCTGAAAGAGAAATTAAGGAAACACTCCCATTTACCATTGCAACAAAAAGAATAAAATACTGAGGAATAAGCCTACTAAGGAGAAAAAAGACCTGTATGCAGAAAATTATAAAACACTAATGAAAGGAATTAAAGATGATACAAACAGATGGAGAGATATACCATGTTCTTGGATTGGAAGAATCAACATTGTGAAAATGACTATACTACCCAAAGCCATCTGCAGATTCAATGCAATCCCTATCAAACTACCAATGGCATTTTTCATAGAAGTAGAACAAAAAATTTCACAATTTGTATGGAAACACAAAACACCCCAAATAGCCAAAGCAATCTTGAGAAAGAAATATGCAGCTGGAGGAATCAGGCTCCCTGACTTCAGACTATACTACAAAGCTACAGTAATTAAGACAGTATAATACTGACACAGAAACAGAAATATAGATCAATGGAGCAGGATAGAAGGCCCAGAGATAAACACATGGACATATGGTTACCTTATCTTTGATAAAGGGGGAAAGAATATTCAATGGAAAAAAGAGAGCCTCTTCAATAAGTGGTGCTGGGAAAACTGGACTGCTACTTGTAAAAGAATGAAATTAGAACATTCCCTAACACCATACACAAAAATAAACTCAAAATGGATTAAAGATCTGAATGTAAGGACAAACACTATAAAACTCTTAGATGATAACATAGGAAGAACACTCTTTGACATAAATCACAGCAAGATCCTTTTTGACCCACCTCCTAGAGAAATTGAAATGAAAACAAAAATAAACAAATGGGACCTACTGAAACTTAAAAGCTTTTTCACAGCAAAGGAAACCATAAACAAGATGAAAATACAACCCTCAGAATGGGAGAAAATATTTGCCAACGAAGAAACCAACAAAGGATTAATCTGCAAAATATACAAACAGCTCATGCAGCTCAATATCAAATAAACAAGCAACCCAATCCAAAAATGAGCAGAAGACCTAAGTAGACATTTCTCCAAAGAAGGTATATAGATGGACAACAAACACATGGAAGGTTGCTTAACATCACTAATCATTAGAGAAATGCAAATAAAAACTACAGTGAGGTATCACCTCACACCAGTCAGAATGGTCATCATCAACAAATCTACAAACAATAAATGCTAGAGAGTATGTGGAGAAAAGGGAACCCTGTTTTGTGCTTGGTGGGAATGTAAATTGATACGGCCACTATGGAGAATAGTATGGAAGTTCCTTTAAAAAGGAAAAATAGAACTACCATATGATCCTGCCATTCTACTACCAGACATATAACCTGAGAAAACCATAATTCAAAAAGAGTCATGTACCACAATGTTCATTGCATCTATATTTACAATAGTCAGGATATGAAAGCAACCTAAGTGTCCATCGACAGATGAATGGATATATAAGATGTGGTACATATATACAATAGAATATTAGCCATAAAAAGAAACAAATTTGAGTTATTTGTAGGGAGGTGGATGGACGTAATGTGTGTCATACAGAGTGAAGCAAGTCAGAAAGAAAAAGAAATACTGTATGCTAACACTTATATATGGAATCTATAAAAATAAAATGTTCTGATGAGTCTAGGGGCAGGACAGGAATAAAGACACAGATGTAGAGAATGGACTTGAGGACACGGGGAGGGGGAAGGGTAAGATGGGATGAAGTGAGACAGTGGCATGGTCTTATAAATACTACCAAATGTAAAATAGGTAGCTAGTGGGAAGCAGCCGCATAGCACAGGGAGATCAGCTCATTGCTTTGTGATCACCTAGAGGGGTAGGATAGGGAGAGTGGGAGGGAGATGCAAGAGGGAGGAGATATGGGGATATATGTATATGTATAGCTGATTCACTTTGTTATAAAGCAGAAACTAACCATTGTAAAGCAATTATACTCCAATAAAGATGCTAAAAAAAAAAAAAAGAGGAAACAATTGGACTTGTGGTGAACTCATCTCCAGGCCCTGCGAAGAGTTTCCCCAACACACTTAGCCTGTGTTCTTTGCAGATATCTCTGGTGAGATATCTGTTTTATGCTGGGAACAGCCCTTTATCTAAATTATTTAGGCAGCTCAGAGAGGGGTAAAAAGAAAGTCTTCCTGAGTATTCTGTTTCTTAAAAGTAATCTGCCTAAATTACTCCTTGTGCCAGAGACACATTTTGGAGTGGCAACATTTGCTCCCCTACAGTTGCTTCCTTGTGAAGGAGCTGAGATTATGTGTATCTGTGCCTTGAAGGAAAGCACAGTGTGTCACCCTAACATATGCCTCTTTGACATAAAAACGTTTTTGAGCTGAGGGCAATTTAGAAGCATGAAATGCAGGAAAAGCTCTCTCTACCCTCCCCCATTTCTGCCTAAAGACAGGCTATAAATTGTTCCTTACTGGAGACAACTCTAGATCCTTAGCCCATAGATGGCACCAAAGGAATCTGCAAATAAACTTTACTCCATTAGTTTCCTCCCACTGTTTTCCACCCTTGGATGCCTAAAACTGCTTTTCTTTATAATGTCATTTCTCTATAAATGTATGTTCTTTGTTGAAGATGCTATATAAGTTGGAGTTCTAAGCCACACTTTGAATTGCTCTTGTTAAGGTTTTCCCTTAAGTGCACACAATTTACTAAATTGTTTTTTTCCTGTTAAAATAAAAATTACATTAGAACTGCTGTATAGTCCCTCAATTCCACATCTGGATATATATTCAAAGTAATTGAAATCAAGACTTGAAGAAATATCTGTACTCTCATATCCACTGCAGCATTATTTACATTAGGCAGGATATAGAAGCAAGCTAAATGTGTGTCAAAAACTGAATGGATAAAGAAATGTGGTATACACATACAGTGGAATATTATTCAGTCATAAAAAAGAATAAAATCCTGCAATATGATACAATATAGATAAACTTAGAAGACATTATGCTATGTGAAATAAGCCAGATACAGCATCATGTGCATCTTATGTTGTGTTCTTGTCAGGAGTAATGTTAATTATAATAGTAATAATAATAAGGATGAAGGTAAACTTTTGGAGGTGATAGATACATTTCAGCAGATTGTGCTGATGGTTTCACAGAAGTATACTTTTTGACAAACTAATTAAACTGTATACATTAAATATGTACACCTTCTTGTGTGCCAGTCTTACCTCAATAAAGTGGTAAAAGGAAAAAGAGACTAAACCTTAGAAACCCTCACAGACAAGAGGCTCATTGTAACATGGTATCTTGTATGAGATCCTGGAACACAAAATAAACATTAGATAAAAACTAAGTAAATCTGAAGGAAGTATAGACTTTAGTTAATAATAATGGATCAATACTGGTTCATTAACTGTAATAAGTGTGTTAAACTCTTGTAAGAATAAATAATAGTAGAAACTAGTTGTGGATATATGGGAACACTACTATCTGTGCAAACTTTCTATAAATCTAAAATTAAAATACATATGTGTACTATATATATAATATATACACACTGTAAATACACACACACACTATATATATATATATATATATATATATATATATATATACACACATATCTGTCTATCTATATACACTACAGAAAGGGAGTATACAATTTGCAGGCTTCACTGTAGAACTTTCAGTTAACACACTTCGATGTCATGCTGAAAAATTTTGAGTAGTTATGAGAGTCAGAGATATTCTAATCCAATAAATAAGCCTAAATCTAAAGACAAAATTAATAGAAATATAATTTCTGAAGCATTTTTGAATTTACTTCTCTGTCCCAGAGTTAGGAATAAGCTTAATTATTTTTGAAAATCCAAAACGATCAAAAGTTGACTGTGCCTACCACATAACGCCCCTATTAAAATGAATATGCCTATCACCCACAAAAGTTCATACAGCCATGAGCTTGACTGAACAAGGAGGAATGGAACATAGCCTGATTGGCTCACTCTGGCCTGATTCCTAGGAGAATGTGCTTCCTCAGGCTGAAAATTACTGACTTACATCAAGATAAGGGCAAATTTAACACAAGCAATTTAGTGCAATGTGTATTGTCTTGAACACCAGAACTCTGTGAATTTGGGAGATGTATTCAACGTCTCTGTGCCTCAGTTTAAAATAATGTTTAACACATAGTAAGAAGCTGAGTGTTCACAATTAACTTATGACCTCAATATTATTCTTCCTTCCTTCTGCTACTTCTTCTACTATTTTATTATTTATTTAACTCTTATTTGTTAAATGCTTATAATATGTAATGTCTGGCACTGTGCTAACTACTTTAAATATATTTGATTATTTAGCTTTCAGGAACTTGGGAGGGTATGTACTATTGTCTATGTTAAGAAACCTAGGCAAACCAAAACTTATGAACTTGTAAACCTGCTATGCTATACTTGCATGTGAATTTGACAGGAATAGCAATAAAGGAAATATTATTTTGTCTTTAAAGAATCTATGATGTTTCAGAGTGAACTTAGGATAGAGCATAAATATCCAGGATGTGGTGTCTAGAATCAGATATCTGCTTTAAAAACATGCTATAATATGGTTAGTGAACTGGTGGTCTGGGGCAAGTCAGTTTACCTCTCTGTGCCTCATATTTCTTCTCTGAGAATAAAGCAAGATAGGGTTGTAGACATGTAGACCAAGGGATCAATATCTACAAAACAATAAGAAGAGTGCCTGGCACAGAGTAAGGTGGGTTATCATGATTCTTATAATTTTTCATTACAATTATTTCAAGATAAACTTAAGTGAGGAATCAATACACCTATTAGAAAGTTGCTGAAAGAAAAATACTTTCTATAGTCCATCCCACATTTTAAACATATTTTGTCATTTTCCACTTGTATGGATTTCTGCCTGTAATGTCCACTAACTTTCTCTCTGCCTTTCTAAATACTGCCTTTTTAATTGTCAACTTCTTCCACAAAGACCACTGTATCCCGTTGTCCTGAATCTATTAAATCCCTACAGCATATATGGTCTAAATAATTTCTCATATGATGCTTTTGAACTATTATTTGAATTGTTTACTGGTGTTAAAACATTTTAATACATTTGTTGTTTCCCCCTTAAAATTAAAGGAAGTCATCTGAAGTCAGAACTCTAACCCTTAACCTACACAAACTTTCAGTATTTTGGATGTGCAAATGCATTGGCTATAATTTGATGAGTAAATTCTTGAACTCAAATGGCTTAGATTTTTATATGTAGTCTAACTTATTGCAGCATTTATTACTTGTATGCCTATTAAATTATACTATACTGAATGTAGAAAAATATTTGTCTATGACAGTAACAATAGATTGTTGCAGAATAACTTTCCTGATGGCCCATGTAGAAAGCTTTCAGAAACTCTTTTACTAAAATAAAGGCTCTGCAGTGCCCTACCATATTCATTCTTATGCCAATACCAAGCTCAGTGCCAGGTATATCATAGACATTTAGATCAATAAATTGTTTAATTGAGAATGATTAATAATTTATATACGTGTGTGTGTGTATATATATACATGCATTAATTATATGTGTGTAATTATACATAGATGTGTGTATATGTGTATGCTTCATTTTAGAATGAATATAAAAGGTGTGCATATATGTTGGCTTAATTTAGAATCATAATTATAAAAATGAAATATATCCAAAATACAGAAAGAAAAAAATATGTAACAGTGTGGTAGAATGAAAATAGAAATTTTTAGATCAAAATTCATGCTTTTGTATGGCTATAAGTTTACACTAATCAACCAGTAAATCCTTAGACATCTAAATTCACTGAATTGTTTTCTCATGAACGTTTCCCTGTCTATACCATGTTACCGTATAGATTGTCTACGCGATCTCTGAAAAATGGTCATCTGTTTTTCTTAAGAACATTCTAATGTATTCTATCAAATCAGTATGTTTATTAATTTTATGTATTCATTTCTTACATTTAGTGATAATCTTTTTCCATATCATTGATAAATAAAATGTTGAATGCATTGCTTAAGAAATTTTAGCCTGCTATAAAAATGTCCTATAAAAACTGTATATTCTGTTGAAATTTTCAACTCAATTGGGTAATATCTTCTTATTGTGAAGAGAAAATTGCTTGTGATTCAAATAAAATGACCCATCATGACTCTGAATTTTCTCTGGGCTGTGACCCACATCCTCAATATCCTAGCATGGGACACTGCCCTGTATCAAGTCCTACTGAATAAAACCTTTCAGAAAAATCCCCACATACTGAACTTGTTTATTATATCAATCTATGGAAAAACAAAAATAAAAATAAAACCACATTCAGTAATTGCCTCTAACACGTACAATAGAGTATCAACTTGATTGAATATGTCATAATAACCTATTATAAAACCTGAAGCATAATTGAGGATAGTTCTGTCCTCAAACTATTTGGAAGATAAGTTACCCAAACTGGAGTTCATGGCTTCACTCGATACATCAAACTTCTTAGATTGCTGACTTTGACATGAAAATATACAGAACCTCTGACAAATATATCAATCTAAAATCTATATTTACGTATTTAAAAACAACAATCATTATTTTAAAATATATAGTTCAAAATTTGTCAAGGACACTTTTTTCTTGCTAGTTTATGTTCATTGTAAAGACATCAATGTAAAGCACACCATCACATATCTTTTGACATCACAAAGCCTCACACAGAATTATTTATGTTTCACTTTCACACGGCTGATATTATACAAAGTGAAATTTGTCACTAAAGTGTGAAAATCTTAACTGTATTCAGGGAATCATTGTCAATCTTATCCTTAAGATATTAGGGACCCCCCCCAAGGACTGTGACGTTTGAAAAATAAACAAGCAGCTAAGTCGTGGTGGTAAGGAAACGAAATAAGATAGCATATATTCACACTGGGCTGTACTAGATGAAATGTAAAATGTGTAATAAAGACACTTAATGTTCACATATTTTCTGCCTTCACTGTGTCTCATGTCAATACTGTGTAATTTAACTATCATCTTCACCCTCATCTCTACTTAAAACTTTAGTGTTGCTAAAATTTAGTTTGGAGTTCATTAGATTTCAGTAACCTGAAGTAGAGATAACTTGGAATTATAGCAGCTGTCACAGCTGGAGCTGAGTTAAAACATACCTTTTCTAGCAAGATCTATTATTTTTATATGTATAGACTAAGGGTCTATATGTTGGTGTCTTCATCAAGGTATTACAAGGTCAAGGTAAGTTTCAATGGGTGTAAAATTCTCAGTTTAACAGAAGAGTTGGCAAAGTATCAAAATTTCTTTTGGTGCAGGCTGATCATCTTGAATAGACAAAATTCTCAAGCACATCCTGGAAAATCTGTATTACACAACACATTTAGAAGGAACTTAATTTTTTAAATAGTGCAAAATTAGAATACATGGCAAATTTGTACATTCAGATCATTAGTCCCACCTCTTTCATACACATACACAGGAAAACAGTCAGCTCAGATTAGTAACACAGGATGCTTTCTTGCATGAAAAGCTTATAAAGAACACCCTAGATTCAGGAATAGTGCAGGCTCACATTTTTTCCCCTGGAGGCAGCAATTATGTTCTGGGTTCAAGCTGCAGCCTCAGAGCTGCCCCCAGACACTGGCTGAGGACCTCAGAGTCAACTGTAGGACTGGACTTGCCTGTCTTTGCAGCCTCCCATGAGCTTGCTGCAAAACTTCTTTCCAATTGGTGGGCTTCACACCAAGATGCTGCACCACCATATGGATCTAATTAGGCAAGCTTTATATATATTTACATACTCAAGTCAATATAATTCTAGCTAATTGGCTTTAGCTGTCTAAAAGATGCGTGAAACGAGGCATTTCCCAAAAGGGATCCATCATTTTGGTTAGTTCTCAAACCCTATGACCTCTCTTCTTTACACAACTCAAAATTTTATGCTCTTGATGTGAACAAAGGGGTAAAAGTTAGGGCTCTGGGGTATTGGTTAGAGGGGCCCATGTAAGCGCTTAGATGAATAATGCAAATCACCTGTATTAACACAGCTACCTGGTATTTCTTGGCTCTATGTTGAACTATGTTAATTGATTGAGGATAAATTGTTGGTATAACAATGTCAAATCACACATTAAAAGCAATATTTGATTAACTCTAACATAAATCTCCCAAGGAGATATCTACCAAAATAAACAGGCAATGCTTTCTATCTCTTCAGGACAAAAAGGAATCACGAAGTAAGATATATCCAGATACCAATGGGCTTCTAATTCTAGCTGCAGTGTTAGTTATATTATTTTGTATTGTTTCATGGTCCCAACAGCCTAAAAGTATATATCAAAATAAATGCAAGCTTTGCCTTAACATTGATAATAAAATTATTTGAAGTTGTATTGTATTATATATGAATAAGTTGATTATATTAATATTTATGTTATATAGAATAGAGCATATATTTATATATAAATATTTATTATGGGTGAGACTCAGGGTATGATCCATCTTAAGGCAAAATTCTTCTCCATCTGTGGACCTGTCACACCATGAAACAAGTTTTCTGATTCCAAATAACAACTGTGGGACAGGCATAGAATAGGTATTCCCATTCCAAAAGGAAAAATTGGAAGGGACAAAGGTATCATAGGTCCCGGGCAAGTTCAAAACCCAGCAGGACAAATTCATTAGATTTTAATGCCTGAGATATTCCCCTGCAGCTTAATGGTCTGTCGTCTTGGCCCACTGGGTCAATGGCCCACCCTCTCAGCCCAAAGAGGTACCCTCAGCTCAGCCCTCTGCATCTGTGGCTCTGCCTCTACAGTCGGTCTTCTTTAATTTCATCCCGTTTCCGTCTCTTTCTGTCCAAGCTACCAGTGTTTAACCCTGTCAGTCTCTCATGCAATTCCTAGGAGTTCACACCATTAGACAAGATGGTCCTTTGCAGATCTTTCCTGGGTTACTTCTTCTCTATCCCTGGCTTCTGCTCAGGTGCTTGATCCTATCCATGAGTCACTCATCTAATAACTTTAACAAAAGATTTTCCAGCCACACACTTGGCCCTATTTCCAGACCATGCTCTCTGGATAGGCAAATGATTTTCCAAATCATCAGGTGCTTGTTCCTTTCTGCTTAACCATTCATTCCTCAGCTTACCATTCATCTTGCAATTTACTCTAAGCAGCAAAGAGGAATCAGGTTGCATCTTCTACATTTTGCTCGGAAATTTCCTCATTCAGACAATCCATTCATAATCATATATGTATTCTCTAAAATAATAAGAACATCCTCTACTATTCTTCCCTGTTCTTTCTGAGTCCTCACCAGAATTGCTTTTAACAAGTATTGTATATATCTACCAATAGTCTTTTAAAGAAATGTTTTATTTATTTAACAATTGTTATGTTCTGGTAATAGCTGACATAGCAAAATGACCCTGGTTAGAGGAAAAGCAGAATTCTTTATTACTTACAATTCCAGGTGAGAAGGCTGTCACCTAGGACTACATGTTTGGGGGCGGGGAGGGGTTGCACCAGGGAAAGGGTTACAGCAAGCTGCAACTGTAGGCTGCTTAGTGTGGCAAGTGAGGTGTGATTAGCTAGGTTTCGGAGGCTTCTTTTGGATGGAGTATTCTGAATCATTCCATAGACCAAAGGAAGAAGGAGCCATCTCTAGATGTTTGCATCAGAGCCTCTGTCAGTTGAGTTGTATTGTTGCAATCCAGGAGTGCCAGAGTCTGATAAGGCAAAGAGTTGAGGTATGAATTCAGCAAACTGCCCGTGAAGAGAATTGAGCATTTTTTAACCATGATCTTAAAACAGGGTCAAGAGAGCACTCATGAAGTATTACAAGGCAATCTAGACTTTTTCTATCAAGGGCCTCAGAATTCTTCCAGCCTCTATCCATCACCCAATTCCAAAGCCACTTTCACATTTTTTGTATTTGTTACAATACCTCTCTATTTCCCAGTATCAAAATCTTTACTAGTTCCTGAGGGCTGCCATTACAGTGTATCACAGATTGGGTGGCTTAAACAACAGAATATTTTTCTCTTAGTTCTGGAGGCTAGACGTCCAAATCAAGTTGTCTATGGGGCCATGTTCTCTCTGAAGAACAAAAGAAGGCTACATTCCATTACATTTTCTTAACTACTGATGGTGATCCTTGGCTTGTAGCTGTATTATGCTAATCTCTGCCTACATCTTTACACGGCATTCTTTATGTGTCTCCGCCCTGTCTATTGTCTTTTTATATCAACAGGAGTCATTTAATTAGCACTCACTGTAATGACCTCATCTTAATTTGATTGATATAAAGATATATTTCCAAATAAGGCCACATTCTGAAGTTTTGGGAAGGGCATGGATTTTGGGGTTGGGGAAAACATCATCCAATCCAGTATATCTATAAATAGATATTTCTCCATGAAAATAATTTTCTTTGTTATTAGATATTATCAAGAATGTAATTTGACTGAAATGTCTTACTGGCTCCAGACATATAGAGAATAACTGGTGTCTACCAACATGCAGTTTTATTTTATTAAAAAGTAGAGAAACTCTCACCTTTACTAATGTAATAAAAATACTCTCTGATGTGATTAAAAATATATCATAAATAGAAATGAAATACTCAGGCAATTTTAAAGAACATAGTATAGTTTAGAGGTTAAAAATTCAAGCTGAAACTCCAGGACCTGGTTTTAAGCACTATGTCTTTCACCTGCTAATGATGTGATCTTAGGTAGCTCAACTACATCTTAGTTCCAACCCAGTTTCATTATTGTTGAAAGGAAAAAAATGATATGTGTTCTGAATAATGCATGTTTAATGCCTAATACAGAGTATGCGATCAATAAATTTTAGCTGCTACTTGTCACCCATTGGAGACTTTTAGATAATGTTCAGAAAGAAATATTTATGATTACTCCTAATTAATTTGAAATTTTATTATTTCTTACATATGTGTCTTTCTTAGATAATATTTATGTGTTTCTTTACTGCAGTGAAATTGTGGGTTAATCTTTAATGTTATTAAAAATTCTAAGGAAATATTTATTGGCCCCTATAATGCACAAAGACATACACTCAAGCTTGAGAATATATAAAAATAAAATTAACTACTGAGGGCTTATTTTTCTGTATAGGATGTGGAAGAATGTAGGAAAGAAAGTTAGCTACTCCCATCATACCTTCTATCAATACTGAGCAACCCAACACAGAAAAACACTGTCCCAGGAGAGAAGATTGAAGTAAGTGAACCACTTCAATGCAAATACCATGGCTGATCAGTCTTGACACCTGACTGACTCCTAAGGATTTAGGTGGCTCTCAGCAGGCTCCCTTAACTCGGGTCCCTGCCTCAAACCAACCCCAGCTGGCTACCATGTCTTTGGGCTGCTCCTAATCAGCATTTCTATATACGAACAATGAACTATCAGACATATAAATAAAGAAAATAATCATATTTACAATAGCATCAAAAATAATAAAATACTTAGGAACAAATTTAACTAAGGAGGTGAAAGGTATGTACACTGAAAATTACATCATACTGACAAAAGAAGTTGAAGATACAAATAAATAAATAGATATCCCATGTTCACAGATTAGAAGAATGAATATTGCTTAAATGTCTGTACTGCTCAAAGTAATCTACAGATTCAGTGCAATCCCTACCAGAATTCTAATGACATTTTTCAAGGAAATAGAAAAAAAACATAAACAAGACCAAAAGACAACCCTCAGAATGGGAGAAAATATTTGCAAATGAAGCAACTGACAAAGGATTAATCTCCAAAATTTATAAGCAGCTCATGCAGCTCAATAACAAATAAAACAAAAAATCCAATCAAAAAATGGGCAGAAGACCTAAATAGACATTCCTCCAAAGTAGATATACAGACTGCCAACAAACACATGAAAGAATGCTCAACTTCATTAATCATTAGAGAAATGCAAATCAAAACTACAATGAGCTATCACCTCACACCAGTCAGAATGGCCATCATCAAAAAATCTAGAAACAATAAATGCTGGAGAGGATGTGGAGAAAAGGGAACCTCTTGCACTGTTGGTGGGAATGTAAATTGATACAGCCACTGTGGAGAACAGTATGGAGGTTCCTTAAAAAACTGCAAATAGAACTACCATATGACCCAGCAATCTCACTACTGGGCATATACCCTGAGAAAACCATAATTCAAAAAGAGTCATGTACCAAAATGTTCATTGCAGCTCTATTTACAATAGCCTGGAGATGGAAACAACCTAAGTGTCCATCATCAGATGAATGGATAAAGAAGATGTGGCACATATATACAATGGAATATTACTTAGCCATAAAAAGAAATGAAATTGAGCTATTTGTAATGAGGTGGATAGACCTAGAGTCTGTCATACAGAGTGAAGTAAGTCAGAAAGAGAAAGACAAATACCATATGCTAATACATATGTATGGAATTTAAGAAAAAAAAATGTCATGAAGAACCTAGGGGTAAGACAGGAATAAAGACACAGACCTACTAAAGAATGGACTTGAGGATATGGGGAGGGGGAAGGGTAAGCTGTGACAAAGTGAGAGTGAGGCATGGACATATATACACTACCAAACGTAAGGTAGATAGCTAGTGGGAAGCAGCTGCATAGCACAGGGAGATCAGCTTGGTGCATTGTGACCACCTGGAGGGGTGGGATAGGGAGGGTGGGAGGGAGGGAGACATAAGAGGGAAGAGATATGGGAACATATGTATATTTATAACTGATTCACTTTGTTATAAAGCAGAAACTAACACACCATTGGAAAGCAATTATACTCCAATAAAGATGTAAAAACAAATGATAAAATAAAAATTAAAAAATAGAAAAAAAAATCCTACAATTCATGTAGAACAACAAAATACCTCAAATAGCCAAAACAATCCTGAGAAAAGTGAGCAAAACTGTAGAAACCACACATCCAGATTTAAAACTTTATCATAAAGCTATACTAACCAAACAATATAGTCTTGGCATAAAATCAGACACGTTGAACAATGGAACAGAATCAAGGGCCCAGAAATAAACTCATGTTTATATGTCAACTAATATTTGACAAGAGAGACAAGAATACTCAATGGTTTTGGGAAAACTGGATAATCATAAACAGCAGAATGAAATTGTACCCCTGTCTTATACCACTCACAAAACAACAGCTCAAAACGTATTAAAGACTTAAATGTGAGACCTGAAACTGTAAAACTACTAGAAGAAATCAGAGGGAAAACTCCTTGATGTTGGTTTTGGCAACAAATATTTGGATATGACATCAAAAACTCAAGCAACAAAAGCAAAGATAAACAAATGGGACTGCATCAAATGTAAAACTTATGCACAGCAAAAGAGACAATAAAATGAAAGGCAACATATGGAATGGCACAAAAGTTTTGCACACCATTTTTCTGATAAGGGGTTAATATCCAAAATATATAAGGACCCAAACTATTCAATAGCATAAACAAAGAAGCAAAAACCAATTCAATTTAAAAAGAATGGTCAAAGAACTTGAATAGATATTTTTTGCAAATGGCCAACAAGTACATGAAAAGATGCTCAACATCACTAATTATCAGGGAAATGCAAATCAAAACCAAAATGAGACACCACATTGTACCTGTGAGAATGGCTACTTTCAAAAAAGACAAGAGACAAGAGGTTTTGAGTTTGATGAGGATGTGGAAAAATTGGAATTCTAGGGCATATTGGCGGGAATGCAATTTGGTGCAATCACTATGGAAAACAGTATGGAGGTTTCTAAAAAAAATAAAAATAGAACTACTGTATGATCTAATAATTTCACTTCTGGATATATATTTGAAAGGAATGAACTCACTATAAGGAAGAGAGGGGCTTCCCTGGTGGTGCAGTGGTTGAGAGTCCGCCTGCCGATACAGGGGACACAGGTTCGTGCCCCTTTCCGGGAGGATCTCACATGACACGGAGAGGCTGGGTCCGTGAGCCATGGCCGCTGAGCCTGTGCATCCGGAGCCTGTGCTCTGCAGTGGGAGAGGCCACGACAGTGAGAGGCCCGTGTATCGCAAAAAAAAAAAAAAAAAAGGAAGAGATATCTGCACCCCCATATTCATTGAGCATTTTTCAAAATAACCAAGGCATGAAAACCATCTAAGTGTTCATGGATGGATGAGAGGATAAAGAAATGTGATATATACACACACACATATATATATATATGTATATATATGATAGGATCCACATGTATATTGAGAGCACTATGCTAAGTGAGATAAGTCAGATAGAGAAAGAAAAATACTTTTACATTCTCACTTATATATGGAATCAAAAAAGCTAAACTCAGAAATAGAGAGTAGAATGGTGGTTGCCAATGGTGGGGAGCAGTAGGAAATGGGGAAATATTGGTCAAAGGGTATAAACTTACATCTATTAGATGATTAAGGAGTTGGGATCAAGATGGTGGAGGAGTAAGAAGCAGAGTTCACCATCTTCCACAGAAACATTAAAAAAAAATCTACAAGTGGAACGATTCACACAGAACAGCTACTGAGTGCTGACAGAAGACCTCAGACACCTGAAAAGACAAGAAAACCTCCATGTAACTGGGTTGGACAAAAGGAAAAAGAAGAAATCAGGACAGGGCCTGTGCCCCAGTTAGGAAGCTGTGAAGGGGGAAATGTTCCCGCACCTTGGGAAGGGTCCTCACCAGCGGATAAATTAGACTGGATAGGCGGGGTGTTTTGGAGACAAAACGGGGAAAGCAGCAACAAGTATCTGGAAAGCAAAACAGAAAGTAACCTGCACAGATGCTCTGCACCACCACCCTGTGCTCCACAACCTGAGACACTCCTCTGTCAGTGAGGGTGGGTGTTGGGTGCTGAAGCTCAGAATTCAGAGGTCAGACCCAGGGAGAGGACCAGGGTTAGGTGTAGAAACATCCTGAAGTTGTCAGGCCATGACAACTGAGAGTGTACTAGGAAGAAGCCTGGGCCTGCCAGAGAGGGCCCATTATTGAGAAGCACACGAGCAGAGGGGCAGGACCACCATAAGGACTTCTATCCCTGTGAGCACTCCCAGGCAACAGGAAGCCGCCTACAGGAGCTCTGGGGGTGGTCGCAAGTTGCCACTACCATCTTGGGCTTCAGAGGCAGGCACTGGCCACCTCTTGCAGACAAATGGGCAGATTCCAGGCCCCAGAGGGGTTCAGACAGATTCAGCCACTAGCAATTCTGCCAGCAGGCCCCAGGACACACCCCTGCTGATCCAAAAGGGCACGGATAGCTCTTGCTACTAGGAAATTCACCAGTGGGTGTCAGGCACAGTCCTGCTGTCCTGGTTGTGTGCAGATAACTCCCCCCACAAGGAAAATCATCCATAGGAGGGGCTGAAACTACAGCTGAGCCCCAGGAGCTATGTGACTAAGAAAGAAGAGCTGAAATCTCTCCTTGCTGCTGTGTGAACTGCGGAGTTACACCTCTGCTGATGGCTTCCTACATTCAGCACCTGTAAAACATCTGAAAGGACAACCAGTGATCTTGTAACTGGGATGGATCTGGCTTTAGGAGCTGTGGGCTCTGTGGGCACGTACACATGGAGGTGGAGCCAGGCCAGATTCTGAGCTGACACCATAGCTCCCACAGCAGGTCCGGGTGCATGACTAATGCAGTTCTGGGACCTGATCTCAGTGGACCTGCACCAGTGGCCTGGTGAAAACAATGCCTGAGAGTTACCAGGGCCAGTTGCTGGCATACCCACAGTTATGGCAGGATCGAGAGCAGTGCCAACAGCAGTGTACTTTGTAAGCCTGCACAGTGGGTGAAAGGGGACACAACAGAACACATTCACAGATAAACATCTCTAGAGGAGGAATATTCAGTGGCTTGTCTCCCAGTGGGAGTGATCTTATCCCACCTACCTCACACTGCAGATTAGAATCACAGCTAAGAAACAGATATAGGGGTCTCTAATCCAACAACTAGGGAGCAGACCCAGTCCCTGACAGGGCAGTGACAACCACAGAGCAAAGGGGAGGCCCAGCTCAATATCTAGGGCATGATCTGGTCATCACCATACCAATCAAACCCCCTATCAAGCAGATAATGGCACAAGCCTCTGGACCAACCTCACCCACCAGGGGGCAGACAGTAGAAACAAGAGGAAAATTCAACACACATTTATAATAAAAATTCTCCAGAAAGTAATAACAAAGGCCATATATGAAAAATGAACAGCAAACATCATTCTCAGTGGTGAAAAACTGGAAGCTTATCTTCTAAGATCAGGAAGAAGACAAGGATGTCCACTCTCACCACTATTATTCAACATAGTTTTGGAAGTCCTAGCCATGGCAATCAGAGAAAATAAATAAATAAAAGGAATCTAAATTGGAAAAGAAGTAAAACTGTCAGTGTTTGCAGATTACATGATACTATACATAGAAAATCCTAAAGAGGCCATCAGAAAACTACTAGACTGCATCAATGAATTTGGTAAATTTGCGGGGTACAAAATTAGTACACAGAAATCACTTGCATTCCTATACACTAACAATGAAAGATCAGAAAGAGAAATTAAGGAAACATCCCATTTACCATCACAACGAAAAGAATAAAATACCTAGGAATAAACCTACATAAGGAGGCAAAAGATCCATACTCAGAAAACTATAAAACATTGATGAAAGAAATCAGAGATGACACAAACAGCTAGAGAGATATATGATGTTCTTGGATTGGAAGAATCAATATTATGAAAATGACTACACTACCCAAAACAATTTACAGATTCAACGTAATCCCTATCAAATTACCAATGGTATTTTTCACAGAATTAGAGCAAAATATTTTACAATTTATATGGAAACCAAAAGAGCCCAAATAGCCAAAGCAATCTTGAGAAAGAAAAATGTAACAGGAGGAATCATGCTCCCTGACTTCAGACTCTACCACAAAGCTACTGTAATCAAGTCAGTATGGTACTGGCAGAACAACAGATATATAGATCAATGGAACAGAATAGAAATCCCAGAGATAAACCCATGCATCTATGGTCAACTAATCTATGACAAAGGAGACAAGAATATACAATGGAGAAAAGACAGTCTTTTCAATAAGTGGTGCTGGGAAAACTGGACAGCTACCTGTAAAAGAATGAAATTAGAACACTGTAACACCGTACACAAAAATAAACTCAAAATGAATTAAAGACCTAAATGTAAGGCTGAATACTATAAAATTCTTAGAGGAAAACATAGACAGACACTCTCTGACATAAATTGCAGCAAGATCTTTTTTGATCCACCTCCTAGAGTAATGAAAATAGAAACAAAAATAAGTAAATGGGACCTAATTAAACTTAAAAGCTTTTGCACAGCAAATGAAACTATAAACAAGACTAAAAGACAACCCTCAGAATGGGAGAAAATATTTGCAAATAAAGCAAGTGACAAGAGATTAATCTCCTAAATATACAAACAGCTCATGCAGCTGTTTGTGTCCAAAAAAAAAAAAAAAAAGCCCAATCAAAAAATGGGCAGAAGATCTAAATTAACATTTCTCCAAAGAAGACATATAGATGGTAAAAAGCACATGAAAAGTTGCCCAATATCACTAATTATTATAGAAATGCAAATCAAAATTACAATCACACCAGTCAGAATGGCCATAATCAAAATATCTACAAACAATAAATGCTGGAGAGGATGTGGAGAAAAGGGAAACCTCATGCACTGTCAGTGGGAATGTAAATTGATATAGCCACTATGGAGCACAATATGGAGGTTCCTTAAAAAAACTAAAAATAGAAATACCATATGACCCAGCAATCCCAATCCTAAGCCTATACCCAGAGAAAAACATAATTCAAAAATATACATGCACCCCATAATTCAAACCATAATTCAAAAGATACTTGTGAATGTTCATTGCAACACTATTCACAATAGCCAGGAAATGGAAGAAACATAAAAGTCCATAAGAGAGGAATGGATAAAGAATATGTGGTACATATATACAATCGAATATTACTCAGCTATAAAAAAAACAAAAACAAAATAATGTCATTTGCAGGAACATGGATGGACATAGAGATTGTCATCATGAGTGAAGTAAGTCAGACACACAGACACAGAAAGAAAAATAGCATAAGACATTGCTTATATGTGGAATTAAAAAAAATTTGTACAATGAACTTGTTTACAAAACAGAAGCAGAGTCACAGATGTAGAAAACAAACTTATGGTTACCAGGGGATGTGGGGAAGGAATAAACTGGGGCATTGGGATTGATATATAGACACTTTTATATATAAAATAGTTAACTATTAAGGACCTACTTGTCCTTAGCACAGGGAAATCTATTCAGTACTCTGTAATGGTCTACATGGGAAAAGAATCTAAAAAAAAAAAAAAAGAGTGTATATATGTATATCTATAATTCATTCAATTTGCTGTACACTTGAAATTAACACAACATTGTAAATCAACTATACTCCAATAAAAATGTTTAAAAAATGATTAAGTTCTGGGCATCTAATGAATAGTGTGGTCAATATAAAATTACTCTATTATATATAATACTTGAAAGTTTTTAAGAGAGTAGATCATAAATATTATTACCACACACACACAAAATGGTAATTATGTGAGTGGACGGAGTTGTTAAATAGCTTTATTGTGGTAATACTTCTCAATATATACATGTATCAAATCATCACCTTGTATGCCTTAGACTTACATAGGTTATATGTTAATAAGATCTCAATAAAGCTGGAAAAATAAATTCACTGAGGTGATATACTTAATTGTATGCTCATTCAATGATAAGGTAAATATTAACTGCTTCTTGTCTGGCAGTTTATACATGTACAGTATTATAGTGACTGTAGCCTTTTCTTTAATTGAATGGAGCCTTCCCATGAAGATGTAATTGTACAGTGTGAAAGCTCTCCTGTGCTTCTTCAATGTGCTGACTTGTGTCTTGTTGTTTTTATTGTTTCTTATGAACTATTGACTTAGTATTATTTTAAGTACTGTAAAATGTATCATTGTTTCATTCCTTCATTTTTGCTTTTTTCTTCTTACCCTTTTTGAAAGGAAAATGTCAGTACCCAGAAACAAAGATCCTTTGTTAAAGACTTGATGTTATCAAGGTATAATTATAAATAAAAGAACTATCAGGTATATGTTGCCTAATATAATCACATTTAGTTTGTACTACTTTATATATTTTAATATAAAACATGTTTTAATACAAAATTATTTCTATATATACTGGAAAATAGAGAAGAATATATGTGCATTTGAGAAGGGCATCATTAAGTCTTTCGTTTGCTGTGCTATCTTATGGGCAATCTTTTTTTACACAAATTTTCTTTTTTTAATAAATTTTTAAATAACTTACCAAGGGCAAGTACTACTTGATAAAAACAAGGCAAATAAAATAAGATATATCATAATGAACACATGCAATGGCACATAGCACAAAGATTATATGATTTATATTTTGGATAAGACAAGTATTCTTAAATTGTGAATTGCTGTAGCTAAATGTAGACAATTATAAATGAATAGGTATTGGGATTATCTATGCTATGAACCTATCAAACCAGTACCAACCCTCTTGTGTCAAGAATTATTAACAACCCCAAAATCGAACTTTATTTTGTTCTTGGTGAAAAAGATGTTAGAAAGCATGATGGTTTCATTGATGATGATGATTCTTACGAGGCATTTCAAAATGAGATCAAGATTACACTAGTAATAAATAAAAAAATCAAGATATACTTTGCTCCAAATAGTGTCAAAGTTTTGAATACAGTAAATGGTCACCAAACTGAATCACTGTTTAGTTTTGTTTTGTATTTTTGGAGTTGAGGCCTATGTTTATTACCGTGATTGTGGTGATGGTTTCAAACTAGAGTTTCATATGTACAAACTCACCAAATTATACATATTACATATCTTCAGGTTTCTTGTATATCAATTATAACCCAATGAAGTTGTTAAAATTAAATGTTTTTAAAAGGATTGGGTTATATAATTTCTAAGACTAATTCCATTTGCAAAATTCACTTAACCTGTGATTCTGTGATTCTATTTCTGTTCCAATATATATATGCCATATTTTCCACAGATTCCACAAAGCCTATCTACCTCTCTGTCATGATAATTACTAAAGTTTAGTTGTTTTCAGAATTGATTAATCCCCCAGAAAGTGTATTGACACTCTTGAACACTTCCCAGTCCTCCCTCCATATCATATTGGTCCCTTACCCTAAACTTCATCACTAATTGCAACTCCCTCTAATCATTGTTAGGAAACCTTTCCAGAGGGCACAAAGGCAGATGGACATTTATTCATTTCTTTGTGTACTTGTTTATTTATTTATTTATTTATTTATTTTTCAGTTTTATTGAGACATAACTGATGTACAGCACCATATAAGTTTAAGGTGTACAGCATAATGATTTGACTTACATACATCATGAAATCATTATCACAAATCAGTTATGCATAAGTGAGCAATACAACCATATGATGAAGGGTAAAAATGTAGATATATCTCTCTGTATATCTATACATATACTCATATAGCTACATTACAAATACTTGATAATATACATACACAGGTTTGTTTATTATTTTGATTTAAACTATGGGGGACAAGTCTTAATAATGATATAAAATACAAATTCTACTCAACTGTGGGAGTCCTGATTGAGTCTCTAGGGAAGAATGCTGATCTTTGTTTTTATTTTCCT
This sequence comes from Monodon monoceros, assembly GCF_005190385.1. Lineage (NCBI taxonomy): Eukaryota > Metazoa > Chordata > Mammalia > Artiodactyla > Monodontidae > Monodon > Monodon monoceros. The sequence continues at coordinate 2,927,776 of NW_021703771.1, read as the reverse complement.
GCCTTGTGGGAAAAAAAATAATGAAGTGCTTAAATTTTGTGGTATACACCCTGATATCCCCAAATGGTAAGGATTAACATAAAACATAAAAAGTTTTTAAGGACTTTGAAATCCGAACTGGATTCACTTTTGCTATAACATCTTGTGTATGTGCTTGCCATAATGGTCTTTCATAATTTCATGATTATCAAATTATCTTGAAATGTTTTACTTTGATCTCAAATTTTACAGTGAATTATATTTTGTCATTTAATAATACCTTATCTAGAAACACGTATCTCTTTAAATCATTTTAAATTAATTGATTATATTTTAAGTAATTTTTTAGAGCACTCGTAGGCTCACAGAAAAATTCAGAGGCAGGGAGAGAGGTCCCATGTACTCCCTGCTTATAATTGAGTAGCCTCCCTCTTATCAACATGCCCCACCAGAGTGATACATATGTTAGAATTGATAAGCCTACAGTGACACATCATTATCACCCAAATTCCATAGTTTACATTAAGGCTCACTCTTCCTGTTGTATGCTCTAATGGGTTTGGACAAATGTATACCAACATAAGTCCACCAATAGTATCACACATAGTATTTTCACTGTCCTGTAAGCCTAAGTTCTCACCCTATTCATCCCTCCCTCCCACCTAAACCGTGGCAACCACTGACCCTTTTAATGTCTCCATACTTTTGTCTTTTCCAGAATTTCATTTAGTTGGAATCTTATAGTATATAACATTTCAGATTGGTTATGTCATTTAGTAATAAGCATTTTGGTTTTCTCTGTGTCTTCTCTTTTTAGTACTGAATAATATTCTACTGTTGGATGTATCACAGTTTATTTTACATTCACTTACTGAAGGGCAATGTGATTGCTTCTAAGTTTTGGCAATTTTGAATAAAGCTGTTATAAATGTCATGTGCACGTTTTCGAGTGGACTTAAATTTGTTAACGTTTTTGGGTAAATATTGTGAAAAACTAATAAACAGAAACCTCCATTAGAAAGAGTTAGGAGACCGGAAGTGGGAGCTCTCACACCCTGCAATGATGGAAGAGCCCAGTGGGAAGAAGGAAGACTTCCTCTTCTTTCCTGGCAAGAATTCAAACAATGACAGACTGCCATAACTCAGCCAATGAAAAGCCATGAACTTTTTGATAACTGTGGCCCTCCCACTTCCTTTTTCCCTCCATAAAAATGTTCTCCTCTGCTGGGGATTTGCATATGGCTCACAGCAATAGCAGACCTCAAATGACAATTATTTGCTGATCCCAAATAAACCCATTATTGCTGGGGAATAACTGTCAGTTTGCTTTCAGTCAATATTTTGGTGATCAGTACGGGAATCCAGAGAAGACTCCCAGCGACTCTGAGGCTGCTGGGCAAATAAATGCAGTACCCACACTGAACCCTCTGTTGCTCACTGCTTTTCTCACTGACCCTGGAATTTGAGGGTAAGTTTTTTCTTGAAACAAACTTCCACCCTTTTTGCATTAGGAAGCTCTCCAAGCTGTATTTGTACTTGGGATCTATTTTATGGTTTTCTCTTTTCTAGTTAAGGCTTGCTCTGTGTGTGAGTACTCATTTGGCACTTTGGCCTGATTTTGAAATCAGACTTTTCCGTTTGGAACTGACTAGGCTTCAGGCCATTCCTCGTGGAAACGGGACTGTTTCTTTAGAACTGTGCTGAGCACAACCTTCAGCCTGCCTCTTCCTAATCCAGACTCTTCCGTTAGAACTTGTTGGTATAAAGCCTACAGACTGTTTGGATTGCTTACATTGTTTAAGCTGTCTGAGCTCTTTAGACTGTTTGAAAATTATTCTCTTACGCTGGATAATAAAAGAAAAAAAAAATCTCTAAGAACTAGTTATCTAAATATTTTGAAGGTGCCCCCTTTACAGGGACCACAGCTGATTTTACGATTGAAAACCATGATCATTCCTCATGGACATTTCTAACTAAATGAACCAAACTAACCAAATACAATTTAGAAAATCAATGACCATTATGGGGAACTATTGAAATCCTCAAATTTACCTGTGTTACAATGTAATTGGACAATCATAGTTCTAAAATTTCCCAAACTGAATAGAACATTTATTTCCGTTGGTATTTTGAAGCTTCCAAATATTATCAGGAGCCACAATTGCCTCTCTGCAAAATAAGATTTTAAGATTAACTGAGGCAAGCTAACAAAGAAAGGAAGATAAAATGTCTTCTGAAGCTCCAGGCTCTTCTCCCTTCTTTATCTCAGGTTCTGCCTTGGGGGCCACTTTCCTCCTTCCCTTCTAAACTACCTAAACCTCCTTTGGGCCCTCAGTTCCAACATACTAATTCTTTCACTGAACTTCTCATTTTCTCTGAAACTCTCCCCACTCCCTTTTCCTCTGAACTTATCAGGACATGTCCTTTAAAATTAAGTCACCTGAGGATCCAGAAGATAAACCCTTAATTTTTTTATATTCCCTGGACTAAAACTAAACTGTGAGCCATAGTCAAAGATTTTCCCAAAGTATCAAAGATCCTCACAGATTTGCTGAGGAATTTAATACAGTCATTTAAACATATCAACCTGATTTCTCTGACTTCTATCAGCTAACTCATATGCTTGTCAGTGAGGGTCAGACCCAGAATTGGATAAAAACTGCTAATTGGGAAAATCCTGAAAGCTCCCTAGAATTAAAACCTGGAGACCAGTTTGATAGTTTATTACATGGTCCTGTTCAGACAACTGCTAGGCAAGTTCTTTAGAGACATTCTTAAGGTTTTTCTAAAGCTTGTTGATTCAAACAAAATTTAAGCTTACACACTGTTGACTAGGTTCATGACTATTGCAATATACTTCAGATTGTTTTTAAGGCAAATTCTGGTCTTCCTTCAGATACTGCTTCCACACAGGCAGCCTTTAACTGTATGTCTATGAATAGGTTGAACCAGGACTTTCCCCTTCTAGTAAAAAGGACTGGGATAGACTGTAAAACTGTGTCCATACAGATTTAGTTTATCTGGCAAACCACCTCCCACCTACTTCAGATGAGAAGACCACCAAAACCCTTTATCTTCAACTTCAGCAAATTAAGGTCCCTTAGTGAAATCAAAACCCTCCTAGTTTTTGCTACTATTGCAAAAATCCAGGACTTAGGAAACTAGATTGTTACAAATTTAAGTTCTTCAGATGCCTTCAGCTCTCTAACAAGCCTTTCCAATGTTCTCCCAATTCTCATTGACAAGGCTCTGAGGAAGTGTAGGGGCTCTTTGAAAAGCTCCATCTTAATTAGTTTGGAGAAACATTTCTCCAGATTGGGTCTGAATGTTTTCCACACCCAGTTGACACCAGAGCCGCACTCTCGGTGCTTAACCTCACTATTATAAAGAAGTCCCTGCCTCGGAGTACTAAAATAGTTCAAATACTGGGCACCCCTGATGAACTTCAAGAGGTTTCCATCTCTGAATCTATTCGCTTTTGTTTAGAAATTTTGAGAAATACACACCCTTTTCTCCTCAGTTCATCTACCTTACATTTATTAGACTGAGACTTATTAAAGAAGTATCATGCTGGAATTTCTTTCTTCCAAGGGGAAAAATAATTCTAGAACTTGACAGAAGTCATTAAAGTAACCAATCAGATGAACTAAATGACCTTTAACAATTTATTTCCTCCATCTTCTGATGGTACTAGAGCTGATTCTGGAAACAATGATCATTTGTCCCTATTGAATCAGCTACCATGCTACTTATGGGTAAACTCTCCAACTGATATTGGCAAAATTTACAGCATGCCTCCCATCAAGATCTAGGTAGATTCCTCAAAATCTCTTCACAGAATTATCAATATCCTATAAGTGAAGAAGCCCTTTAAGGCATAAAGACAATAATAGAAAAGTGTAAGGCTCAAGGCCTCTTTATCCCTTACATTATTCCCTGTAATACTCCTATTTTTCCACTTAAAAAACTTGAGGGCCAAGTGTTGAGGTTTTGTCCAGAACCTCTAAGCAATCAACTTTGTTATTCCTGGACACCCCCTTGTTCCAAATCCTCACATATCACTAACATCCATTTCCATCCTAAGGATATTCTCTACTGTAATAGATTATGTAGTGCATTCTTTAGTATCCTAGTTGATGAAGCTAACCAATATATTTTTGCCTTCATTTGGGGAAAATATTCACTTGGACAGTAATGCTTCAGAGTTTTACTAAGAGTCCTTTGTATTTCTCACAAATCCTGAAGGCTTGACTAGACGATATAATGTTCCCTAGAGGTTCTACTTAGTTGCAATAAGTGGAAAAGTTTCTTCTTTGCTCTCCTTCTCAAGCCTCCTCAGGGGAAGACAACATCCACTTGCTAAATCTTTTAGCTTTAAAAGGACATATGAACAGACCAATCACAAGCACTGAAATTGAAACTGTGATTAAAAATCTTCCAACAAACAAAAGTCCAAGGCCAGATGGCTTCACAGGCGAATTCTATCAAACATTTAGAGAAGAGCTAACACCTATCCTTCTCAAACTCTTCCAAAATATAGCAGAGAGAGGAACACTCCCAAACTCATTCTACGAGGCCACCATCACCCTGACACCAAAATCAGACAAGGATGTCACAAAGAGAGAAAACTACAGACCAATATCACTGATGAACATAGATGCAAAAATCCTCAACAAAATACTAGTAAACAGAATACAACACTACATAAAAAGGATCACACCCCATGATCAAGTGGGGTTTATTCAAGGAATGCAAGGATTCTTCAATATAAGCAAATCAATCAACGTGATACACCATATTACCAAAGCGAAGGAGAAAAAACATATGATCATCTCAAAACATGCAAAGAAAGCTTTTGACAAAATTCAACACCCATTTATGATAAAAACCCTGCAGAAAGTAGGCATAGACGGAACTTTCCTCAACATAATAAAGACCATATATGACAAACCCACAGCCAACATCATTCTCAATGGTGAAAAACTGAAAGCATTTCCACTAAAATCAGGAACAAGACAAGGTTGCCCACTCTCACCACTCTTATTCAACATAGTTTTGGAAGTTTTAGCCACAGCAATCAGAGAAGAAAAGGAAATAAAAGGAACCCAAATCGGAAAAGAAGAAGTAAAGCTGCCACTGTTTGCAGGTGACATGATACTATATATAGAGAATCCTAAAGATGCTACCAGAAAACTACTAGAGCTAATCAATGAATTTGGTAGAGTAACATGATACAAAATTAATGCACAGAAATATCTTGCATTCCTATACACTAATGATGAAAAATCTGAAAATGAACTCAAGAAAACACTCCCATTTACCATTGCAAAATAAAAAAAGAATAAAATATCTAGGAATAAACCTATGTAAGGAGACAAAATAACTGTATGCAGAAAATTATGACACTGATGAAAGAAATTAAAGATGATACAAATAGATGGAGATATATACCTTGTTCTTGGATTGGAAGAATCAACAATCTGAAAATGACTCTACTACCCAAAGAAATCTACAGATTCAATGCAATCCCTATGAAACTACCACTGGCATTTTTCACAGAACTAGAACAAAAAATTTCACAATTTGTATGGAAACACAAAAGACCCCGAATAGCCAAAACAATCTTGAGAACAAAAAATGGAGCTGGAGGAATCAGACTCTCTGACTTCAGACTATACTACAAAGCTACAGTAATCAAGACAGTATGGTACTGGCACAAAAACAGAAAGATAGATCAATAGAACAAGATAGAAAGCTCAGAGATAAACCCACACACATATGGTCACCTTACCTTTGATAAAGGTGGCAGGAATGTACAGTGGAGAAAGGACAGCCTCTTCAATAAGTGGTGCTGGGAAAACTGGACAGGTACATGTAAAAGTGTGAGATTAGATCACTCCCTAACAGCATACACAAAAATAAGCTCAAAATGGATTAAAGACCTAAATATAAGGCCAGAAACTATCAAACTCTTAGAGGAAAACATAGGCAGAACACTCTGTGACATAAATCACAGCAAGATCCTTTTTGGCCCACCTCCCAGAGAAATGGAAATAAAAACTAAAATAAAAAAGTGGGACCTAATGAAACTTCAAAGCTTTTGCACATCAAAGGAAACTATAAACAAGACCAAAAGACAACCCTCAGAATGGGAGAAAATATTTGCAAATGAAGCAACTGACAAAGGACTAATCTCCAAAATTTATAAGCAGCTCAATAACAAAAAAAAACAAACAACCAAATCCACAAATGATCAGAAGACCTAAATAGACATTTCTCCAAAGAAGATATACAGACTGCCAACAAACACATTAAAGAATGCTCAACATCATTAATCATTAGGGAAATGCAAATCAAAACTACAATGAGATATCATCTCACACCAGTCAGAATGGCCATCATCAAAAAATCTGGAAACAGTAAATGCTGGAGAGGGTGTGGAGAAAAGGGAACACTCTTGCACTGCTGATGGGAATGTGAATTGGTACAGCCACTATGGAAAACAGTATGGGGGTTCCTTAAAAAACTACAAATAGAACTACCATATGACCCAGCAATCCCACTACTGGGCATATACCCTGAGAAAATCACAATTCAAAAAGAGTTATGTACCAAAATGTTCATTGCAGCTCTATCTACAATAGCCAGCAGATGGAAACAACCTAAGTGTCCATCATTGGATGAATGGGTAAAGAAGATATGGCACATATATACACTGGAATATTACTCAGCCATAAAAAAAACAATGAAATTGAGCTATTTGTAATGAGGTGGATAGACCTAGAGTCTGTCATACAGAGTGAAGTAAGTCAGAAAAAGTAAGACAAATACCATATGCTATCATATATATATATAGAATTTAAGAAAAAAAATTGTAATGAAGAACCTAGGGGTAAGACAGGAATAAAGACACAGACCTACTAGAGAATGGACTTAAGGATATGGGGAGCGTGAAGGGTAAGCTGTGACAAAGCAAGAGAGTGGCATGGACATATATACACTACCAAACGTAAAATAGATAGTTAGTGGGAAGCAGCTGCATAGCACACGGAGATCAGCTCGGTGCTTTGTGACCACATAGAGGGGTGGGATATGGAGGGTGGGAAGGAGGGAGATGCAAGTGGGAAGAGATATGGGAACATATGTATATGTATAACTGATTCACTTTGTTATAAAGCAGAAACTAACACACCATTGTAAAGCAATTATACTTCAATAAAGATGTATAAAAAAGAAAAAAATAAGGGGCATATGGTCACCAAAGAATAATTACAGTTTTCTCGAACCCAGGTTTCATATTTAGGGCATCTGATATTAGAACAAGTGTTACACCCAGATACAGATAAGCTTCATTGTGTCCTAAGTTTACCAAAACACCAAACATGAAATGTGAGGTTTTTCTGGGCTATAGATGGTTGCTAAAATTGGATTCCAAACTTCTGTCTTATGACCAAACATTTGTATGTTTACAAAACAACAACAACCTTGATGCAACTTTATGGGAAAAAACAGGTGACATAGGTTTTAAGGTCTTACAGGAGAGTTTGATGAACCTACCTGTTCTTGCGCCTCCCAATTATCAGATTACATTTTTCCTTTTTGTGTACAAAAAGGAAGAGAATGACTTTGGGATGCTTACCCCAAAACACAGGGACCGTTATAGACAAATAAGTTATTATAGCCAGCAACTGGACCCTGTGGTCCAGTGATATTCCCCTTGCCTTAATGACGTTATAACCACTGCCCTTTTGGTTAAGGCCACCAAGAAAACCCTTGTGGAATTCCCTTTAACTTATTTTGTATCTCATGAAGTAAAAGCTCTCCTGAATTCTCAATCACTCTTAACATTTCTCAGCCAGCTCCCTCATCTCCTATGAAGTCTTTTTGTTGACTGCTCCTCACATATTTCTTTTGCATTATAGTGGCCTTAACCCAACTACTCACCTCTCCTCCATCACCAAAGAAGTCCCTCACAACTGCATAATACTGATGGATCACATCCTGACTTTTTGTCAAGATCTACAGGAAATTCATTTGGATAACACTGACTTTTCATGGTTCGCTGATGGTTCTTACTTAAAAGGTGACAATGCCAAACATTGTGCTGGGTATGCTATTGCAATTCTTTTGATGTTGTTGATACAGCGTCTTTACCTGCGGTTATTGTAAGAGTCTGAACTATAGACTCTTACACAGGCTTATACTTAAGCCAGTGACAAAACCATCAACATTTATATTTATAATGGATATGCTTTCAAAGTAACTCATGATTTTGGAATGCTGTGGAAGCAACATGCTCTCTTACTTCCAGCAAAACAAAAACAAAACTATATTCAGAATTGTTCAGAATTATTTTATGCAATATTGTTGCCTGTTGTTTTAGCTATTAATACGATTCTGGGGCATTTTAAACTTGACTCTCTGTTAACTAGGAGAAATCACATTGCTGGTATTTCCACAAGGACTGCTGTCCCTAAAGGAAACAGTCACAGCCAAAGCCCTATCGTTGGTTATTTCTCCAAGTGATAACTTAGAAAAATTGGCTAAAAAGTCCAGTTTTGGTCTCTGGAAAGGAAAAACAAGATTGGAAGTTTAACAATTGTTGGTTTGGTAAAAAAAAGAAAGCTCTGGTTTGGATCAAACAAGAATCCAGTTCTACTGGAGACTAAATTTCCCACTCCTCACCATTGTACATGCATTAAAACATTGATTTACTGACAAAACAATAGTCTTCATGAATTAATATTGGTGGTAAAATGTTAACAAGGCCATGAAAATTGCCCTACCTCACTTTTCATACGTCTGAAATACTGCCAGGGAAAGCCTGTTTGTACTGGTCCCAGACATTTTAAATTGCGTAGTGGACAATTTTGGGTCTGGAAAATGGATTTCATATATCTTCCTCTCTCCCATGGATATAAATGTGTTTTAGTCATGGTCTATATATTTTCAAAGTGGACTGAGGCTTTCCCTTGAAGGCAAGCGCCTGCCTCTTTGTGACTAAAGTCCTTTTGGAAGAGTTCATCCCTATCTGGGGAATTCAGTCTCCAAATTTATAGTGATTGAGGAAACCATTTTACTGGCCAGGTACTTCAAGTCTGTGCTCTTTCACTGGTTTGACAACACTTTCACTGTGTTTACCATCCTCAATCCCCTAGTTTAGTTGAACACACCAATAACATTATTAAGACTTAGTTGGAAGAATTTGTAGGGGTCCTCTAAATACCTTGACCAAAATGATTGCCATTGGTTTTTCTATATCTCAGATCTACCCCTTTGGAATTCATAAAGTGCTCCCTTTTGAGATAGTCACAGGATGTCCGATGTACTTTCTTCCTGACTCATTTGACCCACAACTGATAAAAGGAGAGATACTCCAATATTGCAAAAGTCTAATTGCTTCTGTAAAATATAATTATGTGTTGATAGAGCAAAGTTTTCACAGCATTCTTTCTGGAGACAAAGATCTTAAGCATCACACTTGCAACCTGGAGTTTTGGTCTATTGAAAAAGTCACCTCCAGAAAGACTTTTTAACCTTGTTGGAAAGATGTCTATTATGTACCACTAACCAACCCCTGTGCTGTCGAATTTGAGGGAATACAGTTTAATTCACATGGCACACTTAAAGAAGTCCGTAAACTTTGACTGAACCCGCACATCATCCAGTGACCTGAAAGGAAAAATTTCCTGGAATTGAAGCAGAAGGTATCTAAAGACACAGCTTTCCCAGAATTTAGTTCAGATGATCTCCAATATTCAAGATCTTGATAACATATGGACTTTAAATAAAAAGTTCCTGAGTGTTATCTCTTGTTATTTGAATATGACCTCAGTAGATATACAATCTGCATTTCCCCTCCAACATGAGACACCAGACCCAGGAAAGATCCTCCGTGGCATTGAGGGACAAAATGCTGTTGAAACCAGAAAACCTTACTCTTGATAAGTGATTAATAACTGAGTGCTCTGGCACATTTCAAAATGGTTGTTTTTCCCTTCTTGAATGAGTGGATTTTACATTGATATTCACTCTTGGAACATGGTTGAGCCCCTGAAGGTAAATCTCACAATATTATGGTGGCTTCTAATGACTGGGTAACTGGAGTTTTTAACTCTTGGACTTGTTGACGTCTAGCCTCCAGCCATCTGTCAATTCCATTTCAGGATTTTCTACTCCACCTCTAGTGTCCATGGAGATTTTTGCTCTAGTATTTTGTTTTCTTATAATGCCTGTCTGTCTCTCCAATTTCAGGGTCAGTGGCTTGCCCTATGACCTCACTTCTCTTATGGATCTAAAAAGAGTTGTTACTTTTTCAGTTTGTTCAGGTTTTTACCTATTAGGATGGAATGACAACTTCCAAGCTCTTTACATGTGAAAGCAGAAAACACCTTTAAATCTTTTTTATTAAGATGTAACCTTCATAACATACTTGTAAACTACATTGAATTTATTTATTTTAACTATCTGAATAAAATAATTCATTTGAAAACTATATATATATATATATCAGCACTATATGTATATATCAGCACTCCACAATAAAGAACTTAACTACAAAACTTATCAAATTGGATGGTGTATTTGTTTTTATTGCTTCTATAACAAATTATCATAAATTTAGCAGGTTTAAACATATTTTTTATTATTTCACAGTCATATAAGTCAAAACCCCAGGCTTTATCTTAAGTAGCACTCTGCTCTATTTTTCACAAGGTGGAGATCAGATGTCAGTAGTGTTTTGCTTCTGTCTGGAGGTGCTGGTAATAAATCTACTCCCAGGTTTACTCATGATATTAGCACTATTGAGTTCTGTTACAGCTCTAGGATTGGAATTCTTCTTTGTTTAGTGATCATTGGTTAGGGTCATTCCCAGCTTCCAGGAGCCAGAGACATTTTCACCACTCATGGCCCTTTTACTTCAGCTTCAATGACAGCAGTAACTAGTCAATTCCTTCTTATGCTTTGAACATCTCTGATCTCCTCTTCTACTTTATGTCTCTTCTGCCATTCTCTTTTTGTCTCTCTGATGGTTTTGCCTATCTCTTCTGTTTTTAGTGCTCCTGTATCACACCTGGATATTCCAGCATAATCTCGCTTTTTTAAGGTCTGCTGACTAGTAAATCTGCCCTTCACACATCTGTCCTTCACAGCAGAACCTAGATTAGTGCTTGAACTGAATAATCCTAAGGATAGAAACTTTGTGAGAGGACAAAACATATTAAGAATCTTGCCTACCAAAAATGACAAGTCTTTTAATTTTATTCTTTACATTAAAATATCAGTGAACAATGTAGTAAGCCATTCTGACTGTTAATACAAAGAAAACTGATAGGTTGTGTCAAATTTCACAGGATTTGTTCAAGTGATCTCAATAAATAGTGGTGGTTGCAATTCGACATATTTTGACTTTGTAATTACAATATGTGGCATTAATTAACTAATTCCATTTTTCAGAGTTCAGCTTTATGTACTTCCATGAAGCAACTGGGAACTTTGTAGTAGAATTAAAATTTTCATGTTTCATTTTACAAATATAAAGTCCCATATTCTGACTATATTTCTATAAGAAAAAGGGTATTTTGCAGGATTAATCTTATAAAGTATAAAGCTATTGTTAAGGTTGTTCTAAAATTGTTAATATTTAATTAGCACTGTTAACTTAGCATGAAATTCAGCCTCCATCTTATTTTTCAAAATAAATCTGTTCACCTGAAGAATCAGTTGACTTCACTAAAATCATGCATTAAGTCAATGAAGAAAGGGAGATGATGTTTCTTTTTATTGATGTCCCCTTCTTTTTATTCCAGCATATAGTCTACATTAAGACACTTACATTTTTAAATAGTCTCATTAACTGATCCTCAAGTACTATACAGACCTTTATAATAGAGAAGACATTTTTCAGAAAGATGATGTAAACTAATAAATAAATAAAAATGCTACTTGGTTTCATTATCCCCTGCCTGGAAGAGGAAGTTTTGATGTCCAAATGACTTTAAAGTTCTCACAGCTTTTCACAGATATTAGGGTGTTTTATACATAAAAGAGCTACTAAGAGCATCAATTTTACAATATAAAGCAGAAAAGAATAAAAACGATTAAGTTCTCATTGATTTTAGGAATGAATAAAATATTCTAGAAAACATTCTTAAATAGTCATTTAAAAATAATTCAACATATTAACAAACTAAAAAAGCAGAAGGATTTAAATTTTCGCTACAGATTTTTTTTAACATCGTTATTGGGGTATAATTGCTTTACAATGGTGTGTTAGTTTCTGCTTTATAACACAGTGAATCAGCTATACATATACATATATACCCATATCTCCTCTCTCATGTGTCTCCCTCCCACCCTCCCTATCCCACCCCTCTAGGTGGTCACAAAGTACCAAGGTGATCTCCCTGTGTATGCAGCTGCTTCCCACTAGCTATCTATTTTACATTTGGTAGTGTATATATGTCCATGCCACTCTCTCACTTCGTCCCACCTTACACTTCCCCCTCCCCGTGTCCTCAAGTCCATTCTCTATATCTTTATTCCTGTCCTGCACCAAGGTTCTTCAGAAACTTTTTTTTTTTTAGATTCCATATATATGTGTTAGTATACAGCATTTGTTTTCCTGTTTCTGACATTTCACTATGTATGACAGACTCCAGGTCCATCCACCTCACTACAAATAACTCAATTTTGTTTCTTTTTATGGCTGAGTACTATTGCATTGTATATATGTGCTATATCTTCTTTATCCATTCATCTGTCAATGGACACTTAGGTTGCTTCCATGTCCTGGCTATTGTAAATAGTGCTGCAATGAATTTTTTGATACATGACTCTTATTGAATTATGGTGTTCTCAGGGTATATGTCCAGTAGTGGGGTTGCTGGGTCAAATGGTAGTTCTATTTTTAGATTTTAAGGAACTTCCATACTGTTCTCCATAGTGACTATCAATTTACATTCTCACCAATGATGCACGAGGGTTCCCTTTTCACCACACCCTCTCCAGCATTTATTGTTTGTAGAATTTTTGATGATTCCCATTGTGACTGGTGTAAGATGATATCTCAATGTAGTTTTGACTAGAATTTCTCTAATGATTAGTGATGCTGAGCATCATTTCATGTGTTTTGGCAATCTGTATGTCCTCTTCGGACATGTCGGAAATGTCTATTTAGGTCTTCAGTCCACTTTTGGATTGGGTTTTTTGTTTTTTTGATGTTGAGCTACATGAGCTGCTTATATATTTTGGAGATTAATCCTTTGTCATTTGCTTCATTTGCACATATTTTCACCCATTCTAAGGGTTGGCTTTTCGTGTTGTTTATGGTTTCCTTTGCTGTGCAAAATCTTTTAAGTTTCATTAGGTCCCATTTGTTTATTTTTGTGTCTGTTTCCATTTCTCTAGGAGGTGGGTCAAAAAGGGTCTTTTTGTGATTTATGTCATAGAGTGTTTAGCCTAAGTTTTCTTCTAAGAGATTTATAATGTCTGGACTTACATTTAGTTCTTTAATCCATTTTGAGGTTATTTTTGTGTATGGTGTTATGGAGTGTTCTAATTTCATTCTTTTACATGTAGCAGTCCAGTTTTCCCAGCACCACTTATTGAAGTGGCTGTCTTTTCTCCATTGTATACTCTTGCTTCCTTTATCAAAGATAGTATGACCATATGTATGTGCGTTTATCTCTAGGCTTTCTATCTTGTTCTATTGATCTATCTTTCTGTTTTTGTTCCAGTACCATACTGTCTTGATTACTGTAGCTTTGTAGTATAGTCTGAAGTCAGGGAGCCTGATTCCTCCAGCTCCGTTTTTCTTTATCAATATTGCTTTGGCTATTCTGGGTCTTTTGTGTTTCCATACAAACTGTGAAATTTTTTGTTCTAGTTCTGTGAAAAATGCCAGTGGTAGTCTGATAGGGATTGAATTGAATCTGTAGGCTGCTTTGGGTAGTATTATCTTTTTCACAATATTGATTCTTCTAATCCAAGAACATGGTATATCTCTCCATCTGTTTGTATCATCTTTAATTTGTTTCATCAGTGTCTTATAGTTTTCTGCATACAGGTCTTTTGCCTCCCTATGTAGGGTTTAGTCTTAGGTAGTTTATTCTTTTTGTTGCAATGTTAAATGTGAGTGTTTCCTTAATTTCTCTTTCAGGTATTTCATCATTAATGTATAAGAATGCAAGTGATTTCTGTGCATTAATTTTGTATCCTGCTACTTTACCAAATTCATTCATACTAGTTTTCTGGTAGCATCTTTAGGATTCTCTGTGTAGAGTATCATGTCATCTGCATACAGTGACAGCTTTACTTCTTGTTTTCTGATTTGGATTCCTTCTATTTCTTTTTCTTCTCTGATTGCTGTGGCTAAAACTACCAAAACTATGTTGAATAATAGTGGTGAGAGTGAGCAAACATATCTTATTCCTGATCTTAGTGGAAATGGTTTCAGTTTTCACAAATGACAGAGATGTTGGCTGTGGGTTTTTCATATATGACCTTTGTTTTGTTGTGGTTAAGTTCCCCCTATGCCTAGTTTCCGGAGAGTTTTTATCATAAGTGGGTGTGAACTTTGTCCAAAGCTTTTACAGCATCTATTGAGATTACCATATGTTTTTTCTCCTTCAATTTGTTAATATGGTGTATCACATTGATTGATTTGTGTATATGGAACAATCCTTGCATTCCTGGGATAAATCCCACTTGGTCATGGTGTAAGATCCTTCCAATGTGCTGCAGGATTCTGTTTGCTACTATTTTGTTGAGGATTTTTGCATCAATATTCATCAGTGATATTAGCCTCTAGTCTTCTTTTTTTGTGACATCTTTGTCTGGTTTTGGTGTCATGGTGATGGTGGCCTCTTAGAATGAGTTTGGGTGTGTTCCTCCCTCTGCTATATTTTGGAAGAGTTTGAGAAGGATAGGTGTTAGCTCTTCTGTAAATGTTTGATAGAATTAGCCTGTGAATATATCTAGTCCTGGGTTTTTGTTTTTTGGAAGATTTTAAATCACAGTTTCAATTTTCGTTCGTGTGATTGGTCTGTTTCTATTTTCTTTTCCTTCCTGGTTCCGCCTCAGAAGGTTGTTTTTCTAATAATTTGGCCATTTCTTCCAGGTGGTCCATTTTATTGGCATATAGTAGCTTGTAGTAATCTCTCATGATCCTGTGTATTTCTGTTTTGTCCATTGTTACTTCCCCATTTTCATTTCTAATTCTGTTGATTTGAGTCTTCATCCTTTTTTTCTTGATGAGTCTGGCTAATGGTTTATCCATTTTGTTAATCTTCTCAAAGAACCAGCATTTAGTTTTATTGATCTTTGCTATTATTTCCTTCATTTTTTTTCATTTATTTCTATTGTGATGTTTTGGATTTCTTTCCTTCAGCTAACTTTTGGGGTTTTGTTCTTGTTTCTCCAATTGCTTTAAGTGTAGGGTTAGGTTGTTTATTTGAGATTTTTCTTATTTCTGTATGTAGAATTGTATTGCTATAATCTTCCTTCTTAGAACTGTTTTTGCTGCATCTCATAGGTTTTGGAAAATTGTGTTTTCATTATCATTTTTTTCTAGGTGTTTCTGGATTTCCTCTTTGATTTCTTCAGTGATCTCTTGGTTATTTAGTAGCATATTGTTTAAGCTCCATGTGTTTGTATTTTTTACAGTTATTTTTTCCCTTTAATGATATCTAGTCTCATAGTGTTGTGGTCAAAAAAATACTTGATATGATTTAAATTTTCTTAAATGTACCGAGGTTTGATATCTGACCCAAGATATGATGTATCCTGGAGAATGTTCCATGAGTACTTGAGAAGAAAGTGTATTCTGTTATTTTTGGATGGAATGTCCTATAAATATCAAATAAGTCCATCTTGTTTAATGTATCATTTATAGCTTATGTTTCCTTATTTATTTTGCTTTTGGATGATCTGTCCATTGGTGAAAGTGGGGTGTTTAAATCCCCTACTATTATTGTGTTATTGTCAATATCCCCTTTTTTGGCTGTTAGCATTTTCCTTATGTATTGAGGTATTCCTATGTTGGGTGCATAAATATTTACTATTGTTATATCTTCTTCTTGAATTGATCCATTGATCATTATATAGTGTGCTTCTTTGCCTCTTGCAATAGTCTTTAGTTTAAAGTCTATTTTGTCTGATATGAGAATTGCTCCTCCAGCTTTATTTTGATTCCCCTTGGCATGCAATATCTTTTTCCATCCCCTCATAGTCTGTATGTGTCCCTGGGTCTGAAGTGGGTTTCTTGAAGACAGCATATATACGGGTTTTGATTTTCTATCCATTCAGCCACTGTATGTCTTTTGGTTAGATAATTTAGTCCACTTACATTTAAGGGAATTATCGATATGTATGTTCCTATTACCATTCTCTTAATTCTTTTGGGTTTGTTAATGTAGGTCTTTTCCTCCCCTTGTGTTTCCTGCCTAACAAAGTTCCTTTAGCATTTGTTTTAAAGCTAGTTTGGAATTGCTGAGTTCTCTTAGCTTTTGCTTGTCTGTAAAGATTTTAATTTCTCTGTCGAACCTGAATGAGATCCTTGCTGGGCAGAGTAATCTTGGTTGTAACTATTTCTCTTTCATCACTTTATATATGCCGTGCCACTCCCTTGTGGCTTGCAGAGTTTCTGCTGAAAGATCAGCTGTTAACCTTATGGAGATTCCCTTGTATGTTATTTGTTGCTTTTCCCTTGCTGTTTTTAATATTTTTTCTTTGTGTTTAATTTTTGATATTTTGATTAATAAGTGTCTTGGCATGTTTCTCCCTGGATTTACCCTGTACGTGACTCTCTGTGCTTCCTGTACTTGATTGAATATTTCCTTTCCCATATTAAGGAAGTTTTCAATTATAATCTCTTCAAATATTTTTCATTTCCTTTATTTTCCTCTTCTTCATCTGGGACCCCTATAATTTGAATGTTGGTGCATTTAATGTTGTCCCAGAGGTCTGTGAGACTATCCTCAATTCTTTTCATTCTTTTTTTAATTCTGCTCTGTGGCAGTTACTTCCACTATTTTATCTTCCAGGTCACTTATCCATTCTTCTGCCTCAGTTATTCTGCTATTGATTCCTTCTAGAATTTTTAATTTCATTTATTTTGTTGTTCATCATTGTTTGTTTGCTCTTTAGTTCTTCAAGTTCCTTGTTAAGTGTTTCTTGTATTTTTTCCATTCTATTTTCAATATTTTGGGTCATCTTTACTATCATTACTCTGAATTCTTTTTCAGGTAGACTGCCTATTTCCTCTTCATTTGTTTGGTCTCTTGGGTTTTTATCTTGCTCCTTCCTCTGCTGTGTTTTTCTCTGTCTTCTCATTTTGCTTAACTTACTGTGTTTGCAGTCTCTTTTACACAGGCTGCAGGTTCGTAGTTCCTGTTGTTTCTGGTGTCTTCCCCCAGTGAATAAGGTTGGTTCAGTGGGTTGTGTTGGCTTCCTGGTGGCAGGAACTGGTGCCTGTGATCTGGTGGATGAGGCTGCATCTTGTCTTTCTGGTGGGCAGGCCGGCGTCCAGTGGTTGATTTTGAGGTGTCTGTGAACTTAGTATGATTTTAGGCAGTCTCTCTGCTAATGGGTGGGTTTGTGTTCCTGTCTTGGTAGTTGTTTGGCTTGGGGTGTCCAGCAGTGTAGCTTGCTGGCCGTCAAGTGGAACTGGGTCTTAGCGTTGAGATGGAGATCTCTGGAAGAGCTCTTGCCAGGTGATATTACATGGGACTGGGAGGTCTCTGGTGGTCCAATGTCCTGAAATCAGCTCTCCCACTTCCGAGGCTCAGGCCTGACACCTGGCCAGAGCACCAAGACCTTGTCAGCCATATGGCCAGGTATTTGGGGAATTTCTTGCCGTTTGCACAGTCTGAGGTCTTCTGCCAGCATTCAGTAGGTGTTCTGTAGGAGTTGTTCCACATGTAGATGCATTTTAGATGTATTAGTTGGGAGGAAGTTGATCTCCATGTCTTACTCTTCCACCATCTTGAAGGTCCTTCCCCTCTGGCCGTCATCCTAGCTCAGGTGCTCATATCATAAATATTATGATGCAGGTGGAGTTCTCACTGGCCCAGTCAGACTCCAAGACCCCTTAGGACCGTCCTTTGTCAGTGGCAGCAGCTGGAACTCCTGCTACAGATATTTTTAAATAACTCAACAATCACCTCCATTAGTAGGAATAGAAATTCTTTTTTCTACTTCTCTAGTATGTGTATGGTTTACTCTGTGGCCCTAATGATAAGAGATATTTACAATGTTTGCCCTGTATTACAACACTGGAAATTTAGGTAGAGATATGTAACACATATATGAAAAGATGCTTTTATTTTTTTAATGTCATTTAGAGCCAAACGAGTGTTAAGTATGGAAATTCAGGAGACAGTGGTTGTAAGTCAGTTGGTTTAGAGCAGCTGTTCTCAAAAGGTGGTCCCCAGAACAACAATATTATCTGGAAACCTGATAGAAATTTATATTATCAGGCCTTGTCCTAGACCTACTGAATCAGAAATTCTGGAAGAGATCTCAGTCATTTGTGTTTTGCAAGCCCTCTAGGCAATTCTCAGATAGTTGAAGTTTGACAGAACCTTTGGTCTGATGGACAGGGAGAAAATAAAAATTTTAGAAATCTGTGACTATCATTGGAAAGAATTTGGATTTGATTCTTAAGATCTAAAGAATTTTAACTTACAGGATTTGCAATGAGGATTTTTCAGAGATGAATTTATAAAATGGATTTTGTGGGGAAGAAAGTACGAACAGATAAAGGACACAAATACTTAGGATGATTTTCATTTTTAGTTATAGAATGAAAACAATAATGTAGATTATTTGTACAAAAGACAACTTCCTTTTGAGAATATTCTATGTGAGAATAAAGGATTTACTCCATGTATATAATTTTGACTGGAAGGCAGATACTGGCTAATGAAGTTATGATGAAATAGCGAGCACAACATTAGTCATGAATTTCACATTAATATGCATGATCTTATTAGCCATATACCCTTCTGCTATTTTATGTCACAGTAGTTAAGAGAAGATAATTATGAATTTATATAGGATTACTCCACTATGCAGAATGTATATAGTGAAACTATCTTTCCCTCAGCTCTTAAAACTTTATTATAAAAAAAGATGTCCCTCCTTGCTTTCTTTAGGGGAGTGACAACCGTTTATATAGAGATTTACAGAAATCATCTCATTAAAAATTGTGTAGGTTATTATACCTCATTAAGTAATTGTTATATTTCTATAAAAAATTATAAATGATCACTTTTATTTTTCACCTTATTTTCTTGTAAATAGTTTTCTCTTTTATTAATGTTATAATTTTTAAAATATTTAAATCTTGGGCTATATATGAGACAAAAGTGAAATGTCTCTAAATCACTTCAATAATTATGAAAATTCTTATATAAGGTAAGTGTATTACCAAAGTAATCAAAATTACGTATCAAAAAGATTAATTAGGGATTCCCTGGTGGTGCAGTGGTTGAGAGTCCACCTGCCAATGCAAGGGACACGGGTTCATGCCCTGGTCTGGGGAGATCCCACATGCTGCAGAGTGGCTGGGCCTGTGAGCCATGGCGGCTGAGTTTGCACATCCGGAGTCTGTGCTCCACAACAGTGAGAGGCCCATGTACTGCAAAAAAAAAAAAAAAAAAAGATTAATTATTTTGAGTTGTTAGCTGAGAACTGCTGTGTCAGCTGTGTGTTGACAATTTGCTTTTAATGAAGTGCAGAATACACAAGTTAACTGTTTATATAATCTGAACATCTTAGTGTACAAACAAAATCAAGCAGACTTAAGGAATTGTACAAAAAATTCAAAGCAGAAGTTCCTCCAGGAATATTTTTTAAAGTGAACTTTCTGTAACATTTTCAGAATAATGAGAGTATTCAATGAGATTTTACTTTAATACTGTGTTTTATTTGGAGAAAAACTTAAAAGATATAAATATAGATTCTATGTTTAGCAAATTTTTAGCATGTTAGTGTCACAAGATTTCAGTGTCAGTATTTGCTTTTGGAATTACAATAAAGCTGGTTAAAAAAAATGAATTGTGGTGGATTTAATATGTAAATGATAACAGCTGTGCCAAGTAAAGCAGAATGAACTCAAAGGACACTGCACAAAAAGTGTCTTACAATTCATTCAAATACAAGCATCATTAAATTATGGAATATAAAAACATGTAAAAAGGCACTAATATCAATCATCAAATGTGAAGTAGTAATTTAGTCAAAGGGTAAATAAATGGTCTACTCCATAAGTGCACAATAATAGCTAATATCCATTGAATGATTTCAGCATGATAGGTGCCAGGAATTGTTCTAAATATTTCCCATTGATTAGTTCATTTAACTTTTACAATAGTCCTATGAGGCAAGCCTATTTAATATCCCAATTTTACTGATAAGGAGCCAAAGATACAGAGATGTCAGGCAAATTTGTCTAGGGTCACACAGCTAAAGAGTGGAGTCAGAATTTGAAGCTGAGAAATGTTTTGCCATCCCTAATAAACTTAATTGCTATGCTATGCATGTAAACATATACTGGACAGTATCTAATATTTAAGTAAACATCACCAACCATCATCACTGATACTCAAGGATAATTTACAAGATTATATCAACTGTAGGAACAGTCAAAATTAAAATTTTTCTCACTTATTTTCAAAAACAAAAACTGTAGGGAGATCAGTCAAGGTTGATCAAGTAGGAGATGTGGAAGTCACTTCCCCTCACAAATACATCAAAAATACATCTACATGTAAAACAATCTTCTCAAAAAAGTAACTGGAAACTGGCCAAAAGATTCTTTCACAACAAGGTTGCAAGAAAGTTCTACATGGAATCAAGTAGGAAAGCAAGAGAAATGATCAGGTTAGGACACATGCCCCTGAGAGAGGACTCAGAGGAAAGGGGAGATTACACAGAAGGAGACTTTCCCTGGAGATTGAGTGGTCTCAGCCACATATTGGGTGCCCCAGCCCTGGTGTCATGAACAGGAAAGACAAGCCCCCTTGGCTAGTTGGAGGTCGCTGGACTTAACAGGAGGGCTGTGGGAAGCCTGGACTGCACTCAAGAGGAGCACATGTGTGCTGGCTTGTTCTTAAGGCAGGGCAGAGAGAGCAGATTGACGATTACTTGTGTGGCTGCCTGGTTTACTTTAACCACTCTGGTGCACTCCCCAGCTTGAGTCAAGCAAACACTCCAGCCCTGCTTACCTCATGTTGAAGCTCCACACTTTAGTGAGTGCTGCCATGACTGGGAGGGAGTTCAGTTGTGGGATGCAAAGGCAAACTGAACCCAGGATGCTGTCTGAGCAGGGCAGGGACAGCCATTGCTAGAGCTTACACAAGCAGCTCATCAAGCAGTTTTGATCTCTGATGGATAGAGCCTGGACTGCAACAGCCCATGCCTCCATACACACTGAGAACCCATGTGAGCCCCATGTGCCATGTGGATCCATTACACAACAGGCTGAGAGGCATAATTGACAATGAGGAATAAAGGAGACTCAGACACAAAGCTGCTCCTGAGGAGGGTCTGGTTAGCCCAGACCTCTATCTGCAGCCATCCCACCACAGCCTGTACCTCAACAGAAGACAAAATCTCACATAAGCACCTCTTGCTCCAAAGTGCTCCTCTCCAGGGCAAGGGTACCAGTGCTAAGAGAGGGGAAAGCTCACACTTAAAGGGAAAAGAGCCAGCTCAGACCCGACCCTCAGGGTTTCTGCTTCAGCAACTTGGGATCTAATCCCACTCCCAATAGGTCAGTGACCCCAGTAAACAAAGGGAAAGCCCCACCTTGTACCTGGCTCCAGCTCTAGCCCCTCCGTCTCTATCCCCACCACCTACCGAGGTGATAGCTGCCAGTACACTCTGAGGAAAGGCATGACTTGTGTTCACATCAAATCCAGTTCTACCATCAAAGGCACTTGTCATATGCAGACTGTATATGGAAGCTCCCACATAAGGACACCACTTCAACACTACCATAGGTAAGTATTTCACCTGAATTCATAGAGACAGAAAGTTAAGCAAAATGAGAAGACAGAGGAACTAATCTCAGTTGAAAGAGGAAGAGAAAATCCCTGAAAGAATAAATAATGACACAGAAATTAATGATTTACCAGGCAAATAATTCAAAGCTTTAGTAATAAGAATGCTAACTGAATTAGAGTGAAGAATAGATGAACACAGTGAGAATTTTAATAAGAAACTATAAAATATTAAAAATGTACCAGTCAGAACTGAAGAATACAATAACAGAATTAAAAAACATACTAGAAGGAATTAATAGCAGACTGGGTGATACAGAAGAATGCATAAGTGATCTAGAAGGTAGAATAATGGAAATCTCCTAATCAGAACAGCAAAAAGAAAAACAAATAAAAAAAATACAGCAGTTTAAGAGAGCTCTGGAATAACATCAGTTGTATCAACATTCACATTATAGGGGTCCAAGAGGAGAAGAGAGAGAGAAGACAGTTGAAAATGTACTTGATAAAGTTATGGATGTAAACTTCCCAAACCTGAAGAAGAAAACAGATATCCAGGTACGGAAATTACAGAGGGTCCCAAACAGGGTGAAGCAAAACAGATCCACACCAAGAAATATTATCATAAAATGACAAAATTTAAATATAAAGAGAATATTCTAAAGACAGCAAGTGAAAAACAACATCATATACCTTAGAAGAAATGCTAGGGGTCTTTTCTAAGAGGAAAAGAAAAGGCTATAAAAAGAAGGGAGAATCTATGGGGGAAAAAATTCCAATAGTAGGGATTGCCCACTTAAATAAGTTAGTATGAAGATTAAAAAAAAAATTGTACAAGCAACTTTAACTGCAATAAATGGCAAAAGGTTACACACAAAATGTAAAATATGACATCAAAACACAAAATGAGAGGGGGTAAAAAATGTATATCTTTCAGAATGTTTTTGAATTAAATGACTACTAGTTTAAAACAAGTAGAAATAGTAATAGATCAACATATATGAACTCCACGGTATCCACAAATTAAAAACTTACATTAGATACACAAAAACTAGAGAGAAAGGAACACAAGCATATTACCAAAAAAAAAAAAATCAAACCACAAGGGAAGAAACAAAAAGAAGAAGAAATTAACTGCAAAAACAACAGGAAAACAAGTAATGAAATAGTAACAAGTACATAACTATCAAAGTTTTAGAAACATACAACCTGCAAAAACTGAATCAGGAAGAGACAGATAAGCTGAACAGACCAGTTACTAGTAGTAAATTTGAATTTGTAATAAAAACACTCCCAGCAAACAAAAGTCCAGGACTTGACAGCTTCATATGGAAACTCTACCAAACATGTTAAGTAGAGTTAATACCTATTATTCTAAACTATTCCAAAAAATTGAAGCAGATGGAACACCCCATATTCATTTTATGAGGTCATTTGAAACAAAAAACAGACAGAGACAAAAGAGAAAAAGAAAATTACAGGCCAATATCTTTGATGAATATAGATGCAAAAATCTTCAACAAAATATTAGCAAGCCAAATCCAACAGCACATAAAAGGATTATACACTGTGATCAACTGGATGAAAGGATAGTTCAATATTCAGAACACAATCAATGTGATATACCACATTAATGAAAGGAAGTATAAAAATCACATATAATCATCTGAATATATACAGAATATTTTTTTTACAACATTCAACATATACTCATGAAAAAAGCTCATCAGAGTTAGTATAGAGGAAACATATCCTAAGATAATAAAGACCATTTATGACAAACCCACAGCTAACATCATACTCAATGGTGAAAAGTAGAAAACCTTTCCTGTAAAATCAGGAACAAGACAAGGATGCCCAATCTTGCCACTTCTTTTTAACATAGTATTAGAAGTCCTTTCCACAGCAATAAAATAAGGAAAAGAAATAAAAGCATCCAAATTGGAAGGGAAGAAGTAAAACTGTCACTACCTGCAGATGGCATGATAGTACATATAGAAAACCCTAAAGTCTCTACAGAAAACAAAACAAAACAAAACTAATAAATAAATTCATTAATGTTGCAGGATACAAAATTAATATGCAGAAATCTGTTGCTTTTCTATACACTAGTAAATGAGCTATCAGAAAAACAAAAACCAAATACAAATTACATTTAAAATCACATCAAAAAGAATAAGATACCTAGGAATAAACTTAACCAAGGAGATAAAAGAACTGTACTGTGAAACCTATAAAACATTGATAAAGGAAATTGAAGATGATACAAATAAATGGAAATATAGCCCATGCGCTTAATTGAAATAATTAACATTGTTAAAATGTCCATATCACCCAAAGCAATTTACACATTTAATACAATCCCATGACATTTTTCAGGGATCTAGAACAAAAAAATCCTAAAATTATATGGAACCCAAAAGACCTGGAATTGCCAAAGCAATTATAAAAAAAACAAATGAACAAAGCCCAGAGGTATTACATTACTTGACTTCAGAATATACTACAAAGGTACAGTAATCAAAACAGTATGGCACTGGCCCCCAAAAAGACCACTGATTAATGAAACAGAATAGAGACCTCAGATATAATCCCACACACCTATAGTCAATCTCCAACAAAGGAAGCAAAAATATACAATGGAGAAAAGACAGTCTCTTTTATAAGTGCTGCTGGGAAAACTGGACAACTATATATAGAAGAATGAGACTAGAACATTTCCCCATGTTATACACTAAAATAAACTCAAAATGGATTGAAGACCTAAATATAAGACCTGTAAACATTAAACTCCTAGAAGAGACCATAGGTAGAACACTCTGACATAAATCATAGCAATATTATTTGGATCTGTCTCCCAAGGCAAAACAAATAAAAGCAAAAGCAAATATGACCTAATTTAAACTAAAACTTTTGCACATCAAATGAAACCATTGACAAAATGAGAAGGCAATGTACTGAATAGGAGAAAATATTTGCAAATGGTATGACTGACAAGTGTTTATATCCAAAATATATAAACAGCTCATACAATTCAGTATCAAAAAAACAAACAACCCAATTTTTAAAACTAGGCAGAAGACCTGAGTATACATTTTTCCAAAGAAGACATATATATGGGTAACAGGCACATAAAAAATGTTCAACATGATTATTAGAAAAACACAAATCAAAATTACAATGGCAAGGATGCAGAGAAAATGGAACCCTTGTACCTTTTTGGTGGGAATGTAATTTGGTGCAGTCACTATGGAAAATAGCATGGAGTTTCCTCAAAAAACTAAAGTAGAACAACCATATGATCCAGTAATTCTACTCTGGAGTATATATATCAAAAAAACTGAAAACACTAATTCAAAAAGATAAATGCACCCACATGGTCATAGCAGCATCATTTACAGTAGCCAAGATACAGAAGCAACCCAAGTGTTCATCAACAGATGAACGACCAAAAGAAGATGCAGTATATATATATATATATATATATATATATATATATATATATATATATAATATACTATATATATATATATATATATATATATATAGTATACAAATACACACACACTGGAATATTACTCAGCCATAAAAAAGAATGGAATTCTGCCATTTGCAACAATGTGGATGGACCTAGAGAACATTATGCTTAGTGAAGTTAGTCAGACAGAGAAAGACAAATACTATATATTATCACTTATATAATCTAAAAAATAAAACAAATGTATACAACAGAACAGAAATAGTTTCACAATACAGAAAACATCTAGTGGATATCCATGGGGAGAGGAAAGTAGGAAAGGAAGGGAAGATAAGGGTATGCATATGCATAAAATAGATAAGCAAAAGGTATATATTGTACAGCACAGGAAAATATAGCAATTATTTTGTAACAAAAATATTAAATCACTATGCTGCACACCAGAAACTTATATAATATTGTCAAATCAACTATGCTTCATTAGAAAGGCACTAAGTTTTATGTCAGAATAAAATGGGAAGATCACAAATGAGGACAGAAATATTTTTCATATTTACTCGTTTTGCCAATAGACAACAAGTCACCAAATGGTACTGCAAACTCCAGTGACTATTTTCTCTTATGTGTTGAAAAAGCTGGAAATAATGAAAGTCAAATATCAAAGGGAATAATTTTCTTTGCAATTGAAGACAATATAGGATCTTAATTTACCTTTTTTTTTTTTTTACTTCATAGGTAAACACCGTTTTCATTTCTTTAAACAACTTGTCATAAATATAAATACAATAGGCCATTGAACAATATCAGTATTAGTGGCAGTGACACTTCATTCCCAGCCAAAAATCTGCATGTAAGTTACAGTCAGTTCTCTATATATGCAGTTCCTCCCTATATGCAATTCTGCATCCTCAGATTCAACCAGCCTCAAATTGTGTAATATTACATCATTTACAATTGAAAAATATTCACTCATAAGTGGACCCAAGCAGTTCAAACTCATGTTGTTCTAGAGCTAACTGTACTTCACTTTACAGCTTTAAACATTCAAAACAATGACATCAGTAAATCTATGTTTAAATATATGCAAAGATGTATATGTTCTGAGTATCCTAAATCCACAAAACTCTTCAGAATTATATTGACGAAATAAGCACAGATTCTTGTAATCACAAAAGAAATGACTAAATGCTTTTTTCATAAAACATGTCCTTTAGAAAATCATTTGCAGTAGAAAACTGTTGAGGTATTCTCAATTTAAAACATTTATTGTCAGATGAATACTAACTGAATATAATTCAGCATATTATATCTAAAAAAAGGATAATGAAAATTTTTTCCAAGAGTTAATGAAAAATTAAACAATATTTTTTTTTTGGTAGAAAATAACAAATGACACACTGGCACTCATTAGAAGAAAAGCACATTTAAGAAAAGATTTTAAAAATCATAGTAAAGTAAAATAATAATGTTGTTTATTTAAAACAGACTTTGTCTAATTCTCAAGATTAACATTAAATGGGCAACCAAGGAAACAGAACATAAATGTGCTGTAAAAATGAACCACTAATATTCAGCATTAAGTTTGGGATGCATGAAGTTTGGTTTTGTTTTCTCCCTGGAAATGTGCCTGTTCTTGAAATCATAATTGCCCCAAATACATGATGATAAAATTTTAACAAAAAATGCTTAAAACATTTTTCTTAAACAAATTATTTTCTGTAGTTTCTCTCAAGCTACTTAAACACCTCTGGCAAGACAGTCAAGAGTTACCATGGCTACTCTGTTTATTATACATTTCAGGTAATTTAGGAGGACAAATTCCTTTTAATACTACTATGTAAAAATATTTTATATTTAAAGAATATAAAAATATTGAATGCCAGTTATTCTGATTTAAACAATAGTCTAAGAAATGTAAAAGCTTTATTTTACTTAGCTGTGTTTTATTGCTTAACTTTTATAGTACACTTAAATCATTTATAGGCATGTATATATTCTATTAAAAACAGTAACAAATAATAGATTATAATAATACAATTAATACTTATAACAAATTAAATATATATGTGATGTAGATCATGAAATGGGAAGATGATTATAAAACATTTTACTATGTTTCAGAAAAACAAAAAAACAGTTGGTCTGGAGGAGCTTCAAGATGGTGGAAGTTTAAGATGCATAAATCACTTTCCTCTCCACAAATACATCAGAAATACATGTACATGTGTAACAGCTCCTACAGAACACCTACTGAATGCTGGCAGAAGACCTCAGAGCTCCTAAAAGGCAAAAAACTCCCCACGTACCTGGGTAGGGCAAAAGAAAAAAGAAACAACAGAGACAAAAGAATAGGGACAGGACCTGCACCTCTGGGAGGGAGCCGTGAAGGAGGAAATGTTTCCACACACTAGAAGCCCCTTTGCGGGTGGAGACTGCGGGTGGCAGAGGCAGGAAATTTTAGAGCCCCAGAGGAGAGCACAGCCACAGGGGTGCAGAGGGCAAAACAAAGAGGTTCCCGCAGAGAGGATCAGTGCCGACCAGCACTCACCAGCCTGAGAGGCTTTTCTGCTCACCCACCAGGGTGGGCGAGGGCTGGGAGTGGAAGCATCAGTCGGACCACAGGGAGAGGACTGGGGTTGACCATGTGAACACAGCCTGAAGCAGGCCAGTGCACCACAGCTAGCTGCGAGGGAGTCTGGGAAAAAGTCTGGAGCTGCTGAAGAGGCAAGAGACTTTTTCTTGCCTCTTTGTTTCCTGATGCGTGAAGAGAGGGGATTAAGAGCACTGCTTAAAGGAGCTCCAGAGACAGACACAAGCCGCAGATATCAGCATAGACCCCAGGGATGGGCACGGGATGCTAAGGCTGCTGCTGCCACCACCAAGAAGCCTGTGTGGAAGCATAGGTCACTATCCACACTGCCCCTCCTGGGAGACTGTGCAGGGTCCTGTGATCCAGGGACAACTTCCCTGGGAGAACCTCAGGCTGGTGCAACATCACGCCTGCCTCTGCCACCACAGGCTCACCACACATCCGTACCCCTCCCTTCCCTCTGCCTGAGTGAGCCAGAGCCCCCAATCAGCCACTCCTTTAACCCTGTCCTGTCTGAGCAAAGAACAGATGTTCTCCAGCAACCTACACACAGAGGCAGGTCCAATTAAAAAGCTAAACCCTGGGATCTGTACAAATAAAGAAGAGAAAGGGAAATTTCTCCCAGCAACCTTAGGAGAAGCAGATTAAATCTCCACAATCAACTTGATGTACCCTGCCTCTGTGGAATACCTGAATAGACAACGAATCATCTGAAATTGAGGAGGTGGACTTGGGAGCAACGATATATATATATTTTTTTCCCTTTTTCTCTTTTTCTGAGTGTGTATACTTCTGTGTGTGATTTTGTCTGTATAGCTTTGCTTTTACCATTTGGCCTAGGGTTCTGTCTGTCCATTTTTTTTTTCTAAATACTTATTTTTTATTTTAATAACTTTATTTTATTTTACTTTATTTTATTTTAATTCTTCATTCTTTCTTTGTGTTTCTTCTCCCTTTTATTCTGAGCCATGTGGAGGACAGGTTCTTAGTGCTCCAGCCAGGTATCAGGGCTGTGCCACTGAAGTGGGAGAATCAAGTTCAAGACATTGGTTTACAAGAGACCTCCCAGCTCCACATAATATCAAACAGTGAAAATCTCCCAGAGATCACCATCTCAACGCCAAGACCCAGCTCCACTCAATGACCAACAAGCTACAGGGCAGGACACCCTATGCCAAACAACTAGCAAGACAGGAACACAACCCCACCCATTAGCACAGAGGCTGCCTAAAATAATAATAAGGCAACAGACACCCAAAACACACCACCAGATGTGGACCTGCCCATCAGAAAGACAAGATCCAACCTCATCCATCAGAACACAAGCACTAGTCCCCTCCACCAGGAAGCCTACACAACACACTGAACCAACCTTAGTCACTGTGGACAAACACCAAAAACATTGGAAACTATGAACCTGCAGCCTGCAAAAAGGAGACACCAAACACAGTAAGTTAAGCAAATGAGAAGACAAAAAAACACACAGCAGATGAAAGAGCAAGGCAAACACCCACCAGACCTAACAAATGCAGAGGAAATAGGCAGTTTACCTGAAAAAGAATTCAGAATAATGATAGCAAAGATGACACAAGATCTTGGAAATACAATAGAGAAAATACAAAAAAACGTTTAACAAGGACCTAGAAGAACTAAAGAGCAAAAAAACAGCAATGAACAACAAAATGAATGAAATTAAAAATTATCCAGAAGGGATCATTAGCAGAATAACTAAGACAGAGGAATGGATAAGTGACTTGGAAGGTAAAATAGTGGAAATAACTACTGCAGAGCACAATAAAGAAAAAACAATGAAAAGAATTGAGGACAGTCTCAGAGACTTCTGGGACAACGTTAAATGCACCAAAATTAGAATTATAGAGGTCCCAGAAGAAGAGAAAAAGAAAAGGACTGAGAAAGTTTTTGAAGAGATTACAGGTGAAAACTTCCCTAATATGGGAAAGGAAATAGTTAATCAAGTCCAGGAAGCACAGAGATTCCTATACAGGATAAATCCAAGGAGACACACGCCAAGAAATGTATTAATCAAACTATCAAAAATTAAATACAAAGAAAAAATATTAAAAGCAGCAAGGCAAAAATAACAAATAACACACAAGGGAATCCCCATAAGGTTAACAACTGATCTTTCAGCAGGAACTATGCAAGATAGAAGGGCATGGCAAGACATATTTAAATTGATGAAGGAGAAAAACCTACAACCAAGATTACTCTAACCAACAAGGATCTCATTCAGATTTGATGGAGAAATTCAAACCTTTATTGACAAGAAAAGCCAAGATAATTCAGCATTACCAAACCAGCTTTACAAAATATGCTAAAGGAAATCTCTAGGCAGGAAACACAAGAGAAGAAAAAGACCTACAATCACAAACTCAAAACAATTAAGAAAATAGTAATAGGAACATACATATTGATAATTACCTTTAATGTAAGTCAATTAAATGCTCCAACTAAAAGACATAGACTGGCTGAATGGTTACTAAAACAAGACCTGTATATATGCTGTCTACAAGAGACCCACTTCAGACCTAGGGACACACACAGACTGAAAGTGAGGGGATGGAAAAAGATATTTCATGCAAATGGAAATCAAAAGAAAGCTGGAGTAGCAATTCTCATATCAGACAAAATAGACTTTAAAATAAAGACTATTACAATAGACAAAGAAGGACACTATATAATGATCAAGGGATTGATCAAAAAAGAAAATAAAACAATTGTAAATATTTATGCACCCAATATAGGAGCACCTCAATACATAAAGCAAATACTAACAGCCATAAAAGGGGAAATGGACAGTAACACCATCATAGTAGGGGACTTTAGAACCATACTTTCACCAATGGACAGATCATCCAAAATGAAAATAAAAAAGGAAACACAAGCTTTAAATTATACATTAAACAGGATGGACTTAATTGATACTTATAGGACATTCCATCCAAAAACCACAGAATACACATTCTTCTCAACTGCTCATGGAATATTTTCAAGGATAGATCATATCTTGGGTCACAAATCAAGCCTTGGTAAATTTAAGAAATTTGAAATCCTGTCAAGTATCTTTTCTGACCATAACACTATGAGCCGAGATACCAATTACAGGGAAAAAAAATATGTAAAAAATACAAACACATGGAGGCTAAAGAATACACTACTTAATAACCAAGAGATCATTGAATAAATCAAAGAGGAAATCAAAAAATACCTAGAAACAAATGAAAATGAAAACACGATGACCCAAAACCTATGGGATGCAGCAAAAGCAGTTCTAATGGGAAGTTTGTAGCAATAAAATCCTACCTTAAGAAACAGGAAACATCTCAAATAGACAACCTAACCTTACACCTAAAGCAATTAGAGAAAGAAGAACAAAAAATACCCAAAGTTAGCAGAAGGAAAGAAATCATAAAATCAGCTCAGAAATAAAGAGAAATGAAGGAAACGATAGCAAATATCAGTAAAACTAAAAGCTGGTCCTTTGAGAACATAAACAAAATTAAATAAACCATTAGCCAGACTCATCAGGAAAAAAAAGGAGAAGACTCAAATTAATAGAATTAGAAATGAAAAAGTAGCAGTAACAACTGACACTGCAGAAATACAAAGGATCATGAGAGATTACTACAAGCAACTCTATGCCAATAAAATGGACAACCTGGAAGAAATGGGCAAATTCTTAGAAATGCACAACTTCCGAGAGTGAACCAGGAAAAAATAGAAAATATGAACAGACCAATCACAAGCACTGAAATGGAAACTGTGATTGAAATTTTTCCAACAAACAAAAGCCCAGGACCAGATGACTTCAGAGGTGAATTCTATCAAACATTTAGAGAAGAGATAACACCCATCCTTCCCAAACTCTTCCAAAAAATTGTGGAGAAGTGAGCACTCCCAAACTCATTCTACGAGGGCACCATCACCCTGATTTCAAAATCAGACAAGGATGTCACAAAGAACGAAAACTACAGGCCAATATCACTGATGAACATAGATGCAAAAATCTTCAACAAAGTATTAGCAAACAGAATCCAACAGCACATTAAAAGGATCATACACCATGATCAAGTGAGGTTTATCCCAGGAATGCAAGGATTCTTCAACATACACAAATCAATCAATGTGATAAACCATATTAACAAATTGAAGGAGAAAAATCATATGCTCATCTCAATAGATACAGAGAAATTTTCTGACAAAACTCAACACCTATTTATGATAAAAACCCTGCAGAAAGTAGGTATAGAGTGAACTTCCCTCAACATAATAAACGCCATATATGACAAACCCACAGCCAACACCATCTGCAATCGTGAAAAACTGAAACCATTTCCACTAAGATCAGGAACAAGACAAGGTTGCCCACTCTCACCACTATTATTCAACATAGTTTCAGAAGTTTTAGCCACAGCAATCAGAGAAGAAAAGGAAATAAAATAATCCAAATTGGAAAAGAAAAATTAAAGCTGTCACTGTTTTCAGATGACATGATACTATACAGAGAGAATCCTAAATATGCTCCCAGGAAACTAGAGCTAATCAATAAATTTGATAAAGTAGCAAGGCACAGAAATCTCTAGCATTCCTATACACTAATGATGAAAAATCTGAAAGTGAAATTTAGAAAACACTCCCATTAACATTGCAACAAAAAGAATAAATTGGGAGAGCTTCTGGGTTGGTGAACGCTTGGCCGCTGGGAGAGGGTGCAGAAGCTTGCGCCCCTTCCTGTAGCCTTGCCTACGTGTCTTTTCTCAGAAACCGCTTCCCGTTGGCCGTAAAGCTCTGCCCACCTGTCGACACTGGGAGAAGGTTGGTGTCCGTCCGCCATGATGCCTCAACGTGTACCTTTGGCCAGTTGCTCCCACCAAGTATGACTAATATTCAGTGAAGTGCAAAACTATGAAGTGGATAACATGATGAATCATATTTACTAATTGCACAGATGGACAAGTTAATTTGGGACAGTATATCTGAAAATTACAGAGACTTTTCATTTCATATTTGAGTGAACCGACTTCAACAATAATACGGAGGGGACCTTGAAGATGGCGGAAGAGTAAGACGCGGAGATCGCCTTCCTCCCCACAGATACACCAGAAATACATCTACACGTGGAACAACTCCTACAGAACACCTACTGAAGGCTGGCAGAAGACCTCAGACCTCCCAAAAGGCAAGAAACTCCCCACATACCTGGGTAGGGCAAAAGAAAAAAAAAAAAAAAACAGAGACAGAAGAATAAGGACGGCACCTGCACCAGTGGGAGGGAGCTGTGAAGGAGGAAAAGTTTCCACACACTAGGAAGCCCCTTCGCGGGCGGAGACTGCGGGAGGCGGAGGGGGGAGCTTCGGGACCACGGAGGGGTGCACAGCGACGGGTGCGGGGGGCAAAGCGGCGAGATTCCCGCACAGAGGATCAGTGCCGACCTGCACTCACTAGCCCGAGAGGCTTGTCTGCTCACCCGCCGGGGCGGGCGGGGCTGCGAGCTGAGGCTCGGGTTTTGGTTTCGGACGGAGCGCAGGGAGAGGACTGGGGTTGGCAGCTTGAACATAGCCTGAAGGGGTTAGTGCACCAAGGCTAGCCGGGAGGGAGTCCGGGAAAAGTCTGGACCTGCCGAAGAGGCAAGAGACTTTTTCTTCCCTCTTTGTTTCCTGGTGCGCGAGAAGAGGGGTTTAAGAGCGCTGCTTAAAGGAACACCAGAGACGGGCGCGAGCCGCAGCTAAAAGCGCGAACCCCAGAGACGGGCGCGAGCCGCGGCTAAAAGCGCGGACCCCAGAGACGGGCGGGAGATGCTAAGGCTGCTGCTGCCACCACCAAGGGGCCTGTGTGTAAGCACAGGTCACTCTCCACACCCTTCTTCCGCGGAGCCTGTGCAGCCCGCCACTGCCAGGTTCCCGGGATCCAGGGACAACTTCCCCGGGAGAACGCACGGCAGGCCTCAGGCTGGAGCAACGTCCTGCCGGCCTCTGTCACCGCAGGCCCGTCCCGCACGCAGTGCCCCTCCCCCCCTCCCCCCCCCCCGGCCTGAGTGAGCCGGAGCCCCCGAATCAGCGGCTCCTTTAACCCCGTCCTGTCTGAGCAAAAAACAGACGCCCTCCAGCGACCTACACGCAGAGGCAGGGCCAAATCCAAAGCTGAGCTCCTGTGAGCTGTGAGAACAAAGAAGAGAAAGGGAAATCTCTCCCAGCAGCCTCAGAAGCAGCGGATTAAAGCTCCAAAATCGACTTGATACACCCTGCATCTGTGGAATACCTGAATAGACAAGGAATGATCCCAAATTGAAGAGGTGGACTTTAGGAGTGAGATCTATGATTTTTTTCCCTTTTCCTCTTTTTGTGAATGTGTACGTGTATGCTTCTGTGTGAGATCTTGTCTGTATAGTCTTGCTTCCACCATTTGTCCTAGGGCTCTATCCGTCCATGGTTTTTAAAAAAAAAATTTTTTTTTCTTAATAATTAATTTTAATTGTAATAACTTTATTATACTTTACCTTCGTTCTTTCTTTCTTTCTTTCCTTCCTTCCTTCCCTCCTTTAGACAACGAATCACCCCAAATTGAGGAGGTGGTTTCTGAGAACAAGATTTATGATTTTTCCCCCTTTACCTCTTTTTGTGAGGGTGTATGTGTATGCTTCTGTGTAAGATTTTCTCTGTATAGCTTTGCTTCCAACATTTGTCCTAAGGTTCTATCCGGCCCTTTTTTTTTTTCTAAATATTTTTTAATTCAATAACTATATTATGCTTTATCTTATTTTTACTATATCTTCTTCTTTTCTGTCTTTTTTCCTTCTTTCCCTCCCTCCTTCCTTCCTTCCTCCCTCCCTCCCTCCCTCCATTCTTTCCTTCTTTGCTTCTTTCTTCCTTCCTTCCTTTCCTCCTTTCCTTCTTTCTTTCCTCATACTTCTACTAATTCTCTCTACATTTTCTCCCTTTTATCCTGAGCTGTGTGGATGAAAGGCTCTTGGTGCTCCAGCCAGGAGTCAGGGCTCTGCCTCTGAGGTAGGAGAGCCAACTTCAGGACACTGGTCAACAAGAGACCTCCCAGCTCCACATAATATTAAATGGCGGAAATCTCCCAGAGACCTCCATCTTAACACCAGCACCCAGCTTCACTCAACGACCAGCAAGCCACAGTGCTGGACAACCTATGCCAAACAACTAGCAAAACAGGAACACAAAACCACCCATTAGCAGAGAGGCTGCCTAAAATCATAATAAGGCCACAGACACCCCAAAACACACCACCAGACGTGAACCTGCCCACTAGAGAGACAAGATCCAGCCTCATCCACCACAACACAGGCACTAGTCTCCTCCACCAGGAAGCCTACACAACCCACTGAACCAACCTTAGCCACTGGACACAGACGTCAAAAACAACGGGAACTATGAACCTGCAGCCTGCAAAAAGGAGACCCCAAACACAGTAAGATAAGCAAAATGAGAAGACAGAAAAACACACAGCAGATGAAGGAGCAAGATAAAAATGCACCAGACCTAACAAATGAGGAGGAAATAGGCAGTCTACCTGAAAAAGAATTCAGAATAATGATAGTAAGAATGATCCGAAATCTTGGAAATAGAATGGACAAAATGCAAGAATCAGTTAACAAGGACCTAGAAGAAATAAAGATGAAACAAGCAATGATGAACAACGCAATAAATGAAATTAAAAGTACTCTAGATGGGATCAATAGCAGAATAACTGAGGCAGAAAAACGGATAAGTGACCTGGAAGATAAAATAGTGGAAATAACTACTGCAGAGCAGAATAAAGAAAAAAAGAATGAAAAGAACTGAGGACAGTCTCAGAGACCTCTGGGACAACATTAAACGCACCAACATTCGAATTATAGGGGTTACAGAAGAAGAAGAGAAAAAGAAAGGGACTGAGAAAATATTTGAAGAGATTATAGTTGAAAACTTCCCTAATATGGGAAAGGAAATAGTTAATCAAGTCCAGGAAGCACAGAGAGTCGCATATTAATCAAACTGTCAATAATTAAATACCAAGAAAGCATACTAAAAACAGCAAGGGAAAAACAACAAATAACATACAAGGGAATCCCCATAAGGTTAACAGCTGATTTCTCAGCAGAAACCCTACAAGCCAGAAGGGAGTGGCAGGACATACTGAAAGTGATGAAGGAGAAAAACCTGCAACCAAGACTACTCTACCCAGCAAGGATCTCATTCAGATTTGATGGAGAAATTAAAACCTTTACAGACAAGCAAAAGTTGAGAGAGTTCAGCACCACCAAACCAGCTTTACAGCAAATGCTAAAGGAACTTCTCTAGACAAGAAACATAAGAGAAGGAAAAGACCTATAATAATGAACCCAAAACAATTTAGAAAATGGGAATAGGAACATACATATCAATAATTACCTTAAATGTAAATGGACTAAATGCTCCTACCAAAAGACACACATTGGCTGAATGGATACAAAAACAAGACCCTTATATATGCTGTCTACAAGAGACCCACATCAGACCTAGAGACACATACAGACTGAAAGTAAGGGGATGGAAAAAGATATTCCATGCAAATGGAAACCAAAAGAAAGCTGGAGTAGCAATTCTCATATCATACAAAATAGACTTTAAAATAAGGACTATTAAAAGAGACAAAGAAGGACACTACATAGTGATCAAGGGATCAATCCAAGAAGAAGATATAACAATTGTAATTATTTATGCACCCAACATAGGAGCACCTCAATACATAAGGCAAATACTAACAGCCATAAAAGGGGAGATCAACAGTAACACATTCATAGTAGGGGACTTTAACACCCCACTTTCACCCATGGACAGATCATCCAAAACGAAAATAAATAAGGAGACACAGCTTTAAATGATGCATTAAACAAGACGGACTTAATTGATATTTATAGGACACTCCAACCAAAAACAACAGCATACACATTTTTCTCAAGTGCTCATGGAACATTCTCCAGGATAGATCATATCTTGGGTCACAAATCAAGCCTTGGTAAATATAAGAAAATTGAAATTGTATCAAGTATCTTTTCTGACCACAACGCCATGAGACTAGATATCAATTACAGGAAAAGATCTGTAAAAAATACAAACACATGGAGGCTAAACAATACACTACTTAATAATAAAGTGATCACTGAAGAAATCAAAGAGGAATTAAAAAAATACCTAGAAACAAATGACAATGAAGACACAATGACCCAAAACCTATGGAATGCAGCAAAAGCAGTTCTAAGGGGGAAGTTTATAGTAATACAAGCCAACCTTAAGAAGCAGGAAACATCTCGAATAAACAACCTAACCTTGCACCTCAAGCAATTAGAGAAAGAAGAACAAAAAAACCCCAAAGCTAGCTGCAGGAAAGAAATCATGAAAATCAGATCAGAAATAAATGAAAAAGAAATGAAGGAAACGATAGCAAAGATCAATAAAACTAATAGCTGGTTCATTGAGAAGATAAACAAAATAGATAAACCACTAGCCAGACTCATCAAGAAAAAAAGGGAGAAGACTCAAATCAATAGAATTAGAAATGAAAAAGAAGAAGTAACCACTGACACTGCAGAAATACAAAGGATCATGAGAGATTACTACAAGCAACTCTATGCCAATAAAATGGACAATCTGGAAGAAATGGACAAATTCTTAGAAATGCACAACCTGCCAAGACTGAATCAGGAAGAAATAGAAAATATGAACAGACCAATCACAAGCACTGAAATTGAAACTGTGATTAAAAATCTTCCAACAAACAAAAGCCCAGGACCAGCTTGCTTCACAGGTGAATTCTATCAAACGTTTAGAGAAGAGCTAACACTTATCCTTCTCAAACTCTTCCAAAATATAGCAGAGAGAGGAACACTCCCAAATTCCTTCTACGAGGCCACCATCACCTTGATACCAAAACCAGACAAGGATGTCACAAAGAAAGAAAACTACAGGCCCATATCACTGATGAACATAGATGCAAAAATCCTCAACAAAATACTAGCAAACAGAATCCAACAGCACATTAAAAGGATCATACACCATGATCAAGTGGGGTTTATTCCAGGAATGCAAGGATTCTTCAATATACGCAAATCTATCAATGTGATAAACCATATTAACCAATTGAAGGAGAAAAATCATATGATCATCTCAATAGATACAGAGAAAGCTTTTGACAAAATTCAACACCCATTTATGATAAAAACCCTGCAGAAAGTAGGGATAGAGGGAACTTTCCTCCACATAATAAAGGCCATATATGACAAGCCCACAGCAAACATCATCCTCAATGGTGAAAAACTGAAAG
Organism: Monodon monoceros; assembly: GCF_005190385.1. NCBI lineage: Eukaryota > Metazoa > Chordata > Mammalia > Artiodactyla > Monodontidae > Monodon > Monodon monoceros. The sequence continues at coordinate 2,889,396 of NW_021703771.1, read as the reverse complement.
CATTTCCACTAAGATCAGGAACAAGACAAGGTTGTCTACTCTCACCACTCATATTCAACATAGTTTTGGAAGTTTTAGCCACAGCAATCAGAGAAGAAAAGGAAATAAAAGGAACCCAAATCAGAAAAGAAGAAGTAAAGCTGTCACTGTTTGCAGATGACATGATACTATACATAGAGAATCCTAAAGATGCTACCAGAAAACTACTAGAGCTAATCAATGAATTTGGTAAAGTAGCAGGATACAAAATTAATGCACAGAAATCTCTGGCATTCCTATATACTAATGATGAAAAATCTGAAAGTGAAATCAAGAAAACACTCCCATTTACCATTGCAACAAAAAGAATAAAATATCTAGGAATAAACCTACCTAAGGAGAAAAAAGACCTGTATGCAGAAAATTATAAGACACTGATGAAAGAAATTAAAGATGATACAAATAGATGGAGAGATATACCATGTTCTTGGATGGGAAGAATCAACATTGTGAAAATGACTCTACTACCCAAAGCAATCTACAGATTCAATGCAATGCCTATCAAACGACCACTGGCATTTTTCACAGAACTAGAACAAAAAATTTCGCAATTTGTATGGAAACACAAAAGACCCCGAATTGCCAAAGCAATCTTGAGAACGAAAAAAGGAGCTGGAGGAATCAAGCTCCCTGACTTCAGACTATACTACAAAGCTACAGTAAGCAAGACAGTATGGTACTGGCACAAAAACAGAAAGATAGATCAATGGAACAGGATGGAAAGCCCAGAGATAAACCCACACACATATGGACACCTTATCTTTGATAAAGGTGGCAGGACTGTACAGTGGAGAAAGGACAGCCTCTTCAATAAATGGTGCTGGGAAAACTGGACAGGTACATGTAAAAGTATGAGATTAGATCACTCCCTAACACCATACACAAAAATAAGCTCAAAATGGATTAAAGACCTAAATGTAAGGCCAGAAACTATCAAACTCTTAGAGGAAAACATAGACAAAACACTCTATGACATAAATCACAGCAAGATCCTTTCTGACCCGCCTCCTAGAGTAATGGAAATAAAAACAAAAATAAACAAATGGTACCTAATGTAACTTCAAAGCTTTTGCACAGCAAAGGAAACCATAAACAAGACCAAAAGACAACCCTCAGAATGGGAGAAAATATTTGCAAATGAAGCAACTGACAAAGGATTAATCTCCAAAATTTACAAGCAGCTCATGCAGCTCAATAACAAAAAAACAAACAACCCAATCCAAAAATGGGCAGAAGACCTAAATAGACATTTCTCCAAAGAAGATATACAGAATGCCAACAAACACATGAAAGAATGCTCAACATCATTAATCATTAGAGAAATGCAAATCAAAACTACAATGAGATATCACCTCACAAAAGTCAGAATGGCCATCATCAAAAAATCTAGAAACAATAAATGCTGGAGAGGGTGTGGAGAAAAGGGAACACTCTTGCACTACTGGTGGGAATGTGAATTGGTTCAGCCACTATGGAGAACAGTATGGAGGTTCCTTAAAAACTACAAATAGAATTACCATATGACCCAGCAATCCCACTACTGGGCATATACCCTGAGAAAACCAAAATTCAAAAAGAGTCATGTACCAAAATGTTCATTGCAGCTCTATTTACAATAGCCCGGAGATGGAAACAACCTAAGTGCCCATCATCGGATGAATGGATAAAGAAGATGTGGCACATATATACAACGGAATATTACTCAGCCTTAAAAAGAAACGAAATTGAGCTATTTGTAATGAGGTGGATAGACCTAGAGTCTGTCATACAGAGTGAAGTAAGTCAGAAAGAAAAAGACAAATACCGTATGCTAACACATATATATGGAATCTAAGAAAAAAAAAAGTCATGAAGAACATAGGGGTAAGACAGGAATAAAGACGCAGACCTACTGGAGAACGGACTTGAGGATATGGGGATGGTGAAGGGTAAGCTGTGAGAAAGTGAGAGAATGGCATGGACATATATGCACTACCAAATGTAAAATAGCTAGTAGGAAGCAGCTGCATAGCATAGGGAGATTAGTTCGGTGCTTTGTGACCACCCAGAGGGCTTGGATAGGGAGGGTGGGAGGGAGGGAGATGCAAGAGGGAAGAGATATGCGGACATATGTATATGTATAACTGATTCACTTTGTTATAAAGCAGAAACTAAGACACCATTGTAAAGCAATTATAATCCAATAAAGATGTTAAAACACAAAAACAAACAAAAAAGAAACAGTTGGTCTGAGTAACAAGGATATGGAATATGTGATTTTGGGAAGTATTTCTGAACAAGTGATCCATGCCATCCGATTGAAATATTTGATTAAATCTCTCTGAAGCTATTGTTTCTTTGGAAGGATAATTTGCTATTAAAATGGAGAATTGTTGCTTGCTACTACAGTTAAAAAGGTCTGCCCCTCAAGGCATTTAGGGAAAAATAGCTGAAGGATAGAGTTTAAACTGGTTCCTGTTGTTTCCACTGGATTTTTTAACATTTACATTCTTTTATTGATCTTAGGCTTATTTAATAATTCTAATAACCTAGAATTCTACAGTCTGGTGATTTATGCTTGTAATATTTAAATAGTATGAGAGTCCATGGAGAATGTTTCTAGAGTATATTAATATTCTTAATAATTTGCTTTGTTTTAATCTTTCATACATTCTAATTTCAAAAGGTAAATGAATAATTTTAAACCTGTACCTTAATGCTGAATGCATGATTAAGCAAATAAATATTGTTTATTTCCCCAAAATATTACAGAAAACCATGTAAAGATATATTTTTGTGTTTGTGGCAGATACTCTTATCTGTGTATCCTGTGTATATTCTTCCTTTTCTTCATTTACAGCCCTGATTTTGTGGGAGGAGTTATATGCTACCTCAGTAATGTCCTTGCATCCAGGGTAGCTATTTTCCATTACATAATTAGAACTTTGTATTAGTTTTGATTAAGCTTGTTTTACTGATAGAAGAAAAAATGATTTGTATCTTCCTCATCCTCTTTTCTTTCTAAATTAAAGAAAGAAAAGCTGGAGCTCAAGCAGCTTCCAGGAGGTAGCACACATGAGGAAAAGAATCATAGATATTTGGCCTCAATATTGTTAAGTCACTTAATCTTTTCTGCTTCCCCGGGATACCACTTCCCAATAGAGTCATAACATGGAAAGTTTTCTTCCAGATCTTTTTCTTTTCTTTTTCAGCTTTATTGGGGTATAATTGACAAATAAATCATGATATTTAAAGTGTGCATCATGCTGATTTTATATACATACACATTGTGAAAGGTTTCCTCCAAACTATTTAATTTACACATCCATCATCTCACATGTTTACCTATTTTTGTGTGTGTGAGTACAATTTAAGTTCTACTTTCTTAATATATTCAAGTATAGCTGCCACTTTAAACATTAAATGTTCAATCTTTTTTAACTTAAAGCTGAAAGTTTCTGTACATTGACCAATATCTGCCTGTTTCGCCTACTACCCAGCCCCTGGTAACCAGTTTTCTACTCTCTGTTTCTACGACTTTCACTTTATTTTAGATGACACATGTAAGTGATACCATGCAGTATTTACCTTTCTCTGTATATTTATTTCATTTAGTATAATGACCTAAAATCCATCCAAGTTGTAGCAAGTGGCAGGAGTTCCTTTTTTTCTCATAACCAAATAATATTCAAATGTATATATTAGGGTTTCCCTGTTGGTGCAGTTGTTAAGAATCCACCTGCCAAGGCAGGGAACATAGGTTCAATCCCTGGTCCCAGAAAATCTCACATGTCATGGAGCAACTAAGCCCATGTGCCACAACTACTGAGCCTAAGCTCTAGAGCCTGTAAGCCACAACTACTGAGCCTATGTGCCACAACTACGGAAGCCTGCACACCTAAAGCCTGAGCTCCACAACCAGAGAAGCCACTGCAATGAGAAGCCTGCACACTGCAATGAAGAGTAGCCCCTGCTTGCTACAACTAGAGAAAGCCCACGTGCAGCAATGAAGACCCAACACAGCCTAAAAATAGAAAAAAATAAAGACAGTAAACTGATTCAAAAAAGTATATATTAGTATATATAGTATTCAATATATATTACACATTATTATTCAACTGAATATACATAGAATATTATTACTATATTCAATTGATATCATATGTAGTCTTTATTCATTCATCTGTTGGTGGACATTCAGGTTTATTTCCAAATGTTTGCTATTGTAAATAATGCTGCAATAAACACAGAAAGAGCAGATCTTTCTTTGATATCCTGATTTCGTTTTCTTTGGATATATATCCAGAAGATTTCGTTTTCTTTGGATATATATCCAGAAGAATATATTACAGAATCCTGTGGTGATTCTATTTAAATTTTTTTTCCAGAACCTCCATAATGTGTCAAGTAATGGCTTCCCCAATTTACATTCTCACCAACAGTGCGTAAGTTTTACCTTATTTCCAAAACCTTGTCAACACTTGTTATCTGTTGACTTTTTCATGGTAGCCACTCTAATCCGTGTGAGATAACACCTCATTTTGACTTCAATTTACATTTCCCTGATAATTAGTCACATTAAGCACCCTTTCATATACCAGTTGGTCATCTCTACATCTTCTTTGGAAAAAGGTTGATTCAGATCCTCTGCCTATTTTTAAACTGGATTGTTTGTGTTCCTTTTATATGTTGGATATTAGCCCCCATCACATATATAATTTGCAAATATTTTCTCCCATCCTGTAGGTTGTCTTTTCATATTGATGATGGTTTCCTTTGCTGTACAGAAGATTTTTTTGCTTTGTTTTGTTTTGTTTTGTTTTTTCATTTGTTTGATGTGGTCCCACTTGCTTATTTTTGCTTTTGTTGCCTTTCGTTTGCTGTCAAATCCAAAAAAGTCATTTTCAAGGTTGATGTCGAGCTTACTTACTATGTTTTCTTCTAGGAGTTTTATAGTTGAGGTCTAACATTCAAGTCTTTTATTCATTTTGAGTTGATTTTTGTAAGTGGTATAAAGTAGTGGCCCAGTTTCACTCTTTTCTGTGACCATCCAGTTTTCCAAACAACACTTTTTGAAGAAACTTCCTTTCCTCATTGTATAGTCTTAGTTCCTTTGTCTAAATTAATTGATGATATATGCATTGACTTATTTCTGTGCTTTCTGTTCCATTGAGCTATTTGTCTGTTTTTATGCTGACTACCATGCTGTTTTATTATGATAGTTAAGCAATACATTTTAAGGTCATGAAGTGTGATGCCTCAGCTTTGTTCTTTCTCAGTATTGCTTTGGCTATTCAGTGTCTTTTGTGGCTCCATACAACTTCAGCATTGTGTTTTCTATTTCTGCCATTGATATTTTAATAGGGATTTCATTGAATCTGTAGATTGCTTTCGGTAGTAGGGACATTTTAATAATATTAATTCTTCCAATTCATGATCATGCAATATCTTTCTATTTATTTGTGTCTTCTTCAATTTCTTTTATCAATGTCTTATACTAGTCAAAGCACAGATCATTCACCTCCTTGGTTAAACCTATTCCTAAGTATAAATCCAATCCACTTGTAATGTATAAATTCTTTTGATGCTATTATAAATGGGAATATTTTCTTAATTTCTCTTTTTGATAGTTTGTTATTAACATATAAAATGCAACTGATATTTGTGTAGTGATTTTGTATACTGTAACTTTACTAACTTTGTTGATTTTAAATGTTTTTGGTGGTATCTTTAGGGTTTTCTATATATAATATCATGTTTTCTGTAAATAGAGATAATTTTACTTCTTTCTTTCCAATTTGGATTTTTTTTTTTTTGGTATGTGGGCCTCTCACTGTAGTGGTCTCTCCCATTGTGGAGCACAGGCTCCAGATGCGCAGGTTCAGTGGCCATGGCTCACGGGCCCACCCACTTCACAGCATGTGGGCTCTTCCTGGACTGGGGCACAAATCCATGTCCCCTGCATCAGCAGGCAGACTCTCAACCACTGCGCCACCAGGGAAGCCCCAATTTGGATATTTTCATTAATTTTTCTTGCATAACTGTTCTGGCTAGGACTTCCAGTACTATGTGGAATAAAAGTGGTAAGAATGGGCATCCTTGTCTTATTTCTGACCTTAGAGGAAAAGCTTTTATATTTTCAGTATTGAATATGATGTTAGCTGTGGGTTTGTCATATATAGTCCTTAATATGTCAAGAAAAATTCCAAGTATACCTAATTGTTGAGTTTTTATCATAAAGGAATGTTGAATTTTGTCAAATCCTTTTTCTACCTATACTGAAATGATCACATGATCTTTATCTTTCATTTTGTTAATGAGGTGTATATCACATTGAATATTGTGAATGTTAAATAACACTTGCATCCTGAAATAAATCCTACTTGATCATATATATTAAATCACTTTTAATGTACAGTTGATATTTATTTGCTAATATCTTTTGATGATTTTTACATCTATATTTATAAAGGATATTGGCCTAGAATTTCCTTTTCTTGTAGGTCCTTGTGTTGTTTTGGTATCAGAGTAATGTTGGCTTCATAAAATGAGGTTAGAAGTATTCTCTCCTCTTCGAATTTTTGAAGAGTCTGAGAAGTATTGTTATTAATTATTTGGTAGAATTCACCAGTCATATCATCTGGTCCTGGACTTTTGTTTGTTGAGAGGTTTTTGATAACTGATTTAATCTCCTTACTAGTAATCAGTCTGTTCTGATTTTCAATTTCTTCATGTTTTAGTCTTGGTATACTGTATGTTTCTAGGAATTTATAGACTTCTTCCAGGTTGTCCAATTTGTTGAGATATCACTGTTCATAGTAGTCTCTTATGATCCTTTGTATTTTGTGGTATCAGTTGTAATGTTCTCTCTTTCTTTTATAATTTTATTTATTTGAGTCCTTTATTTTTGTTTTTCTTAAATATAACTAAAGGTTTGTCTATCTTATCTTTATAAAAAATATATTAATTTCATTAATCGTTTATGTTGTCTTTTTAACTCTATTTTTTTTTATTTTCCCTCTGATCTTTGTTATTTCCTTCCTTCTACTAATGTGGGCTTAGTTTGTTCTTATTTTCTAATTTCTTGAGGTGTTTATTTTGATGGTCTATTTGAGATCTTTCCTTTTTTCTTAATGTAGGCATTTATCACTATAATTTCTCTCTTAGGACAGACAGATCTTTAGCAAAGGAGATAAGAGATTGCTGTCTCTTCAATAAATGGTGCTGAAATAATGACATCCATATGCAAAAAAAAAAAAAAAAGAAAAGAAAAAAATGAATCTAGACCCAGATCTTACAAACTTCATACAAATTAACTCAAAATTGATCAGAGGTCTAAGTGTAAAATGCAAAACTATAAAACTGGTAGAAGATAACATAGGAGAAATCGTAGATGACCTAGAGTATGGTGATATTTAAATTTTAATTTAATTTAATTTTTTATACATCTTTATTGGAGTATAATTGCTTCACATTGCAGTGTTAGTTTCTATTGTACAAAAAAGTGAATCAGTGCTTCCCTGGTAGCACAGTGGTTGAGTGTCCACCTGCCGATGTAGGGGACACAGGTTTGTGCCCTGGTCCGGGAAGATCCCACATGCCGCGGGGCAACTGGGCCCATGAGCCATGGCAGCTGAGCATGGGCGTCTGGAGCCTGTGTTCTGCAATAGGAGAGGCCACAGCAGTGAGAGGCCCGTGTACGAAAAAAAAAAAAAGAATGTTATCCAATATATATAAAGAACCCTTAAAACTCTACAACAAGAAAACAAACATCTTAATTTAAAAACCTGAACAGGAATCTCACCAAATAAAATGTGCAGGTGACAAATAAGCATATGAAACATGTTCCACATTGTACGTTGTCAGGGAAATGCAAATTAAGGCAATGAGACACCAATACATCCCTATTTGAATGGCTAAAATCCAGAACACTGACAACACCAAATGCTGGCAAGGATGTGGAGCAGCAGGGACTCTCAGACATTTGTGATAAAAATTTAAACTGGTACAGCCACTTTGGAAGACAGTTTGGCATTTGGCAAAACTAAATATACTCTTACCATATGATCCAGCAATAATCCTTCTTGGTATTTAAACCAAAATTTGAAAACATATGTCTAACAAAAACTTACACACAGATGCTTACGACAGCTTTACTTTTAATTGACAAAACTTGTAAGCAATTAAGATGTTCTTCGGGTTATGAATATATAAATAAACTGTGGTATATCCAGACAATGGAATATTATTCAGTGTTAAAAATAATGAGATATCAAGCCATGAAAGGACATGGAGGAAACAAATTCTACAGGACTGAGTCTCAAATAAAGGTTAATAAATTAAAAGAGACCTGATAAATATATCCATCAATTCTGGACTTTATTTGGATCCTAATCCAAACAACCTACCTAACACAAATAATTAGATGATAGAGAGATAAATAGATACATAGATAGATAGACAACTAATTAATTAATTAATTTCCCTGAGACAATCTGAGAAACCTGAACAATAACTGGACATTTCATGATGTTAAGGAATAAGTTGTTTTGAATATTTTGGGTAATGGTTTTCTTTGTCACTTCTGTGCATTCCTGCAAATACCATAGCTTTCACTCCATATTGATATGGTGACCAGTTCCATATAGACATCAGAAGGGTCTTACTCACAGGATATCATATCAGCCTTCAATTTTGAACAAACCCAGTTAAAGATACGATAATGTGATTACATTTAAAAAGGGACTCAGTGAATCCCTATATTGTAGAATTCTCTGAGGTCTTTGTGGAAGAAATAGTAACAATGTTTATGATCTGCTTTTACAGTAATTCACAAAAGGAAAACAGGCCAGTGGAGGAGTAGATGAAACAAGATTGGCCATATGTTAACAATAGTTGAAATTGGGTAATGGATGCATGGAGACTGATACTGTTCATCCCACTTTTGTAGATGTTTGAATAATAAAAAATAAAATTTAAAGTTTTTAAAAGTCATATGTATGTGTATATAAATATGAGTAAATATATGTATATAAATATACGTGTATATATATACATGTATATATACACATATATGTATATACTTGTTCTTTATCTGTATTCTGACCTTTTCCTTAGCATAGAATAGTAGTTCTCAATTGGAGGTGACTTTCACATAGGGGACATGTTTCAATGAGTGGAGACATTTTTGATTGTCACAACTAAGGTATGTGTGTGCTATGTGCTATTGACATTATTGGGATAGAAGTCATGAATGTTCCTAATCATTCTAGGAGACACAGAACAACCCCCAGACACAAATATCAACAGTACCAAGAATGAGATATTCACGAAGCATCATCAGGCAAACCAATGGTTGGTGGTAAATATAGCCCTCTTTATTTCTTTTCAGGTTTAATCATCTTCTCCACAAATTGCTCCATTTATTGTTCAAATGAGATATAGAACCCCTTTGTAATTATTGGCCCTTTTCATTGGGGAGAAAATAAAATCAATACAGGTATTCTTTAGGGAAAATTTAAAAAGCAAATTATTTATTTTTTTATCAAGGGCAAATTTAATGTCCTTATTTTTAAAAACCACTTAATGTTAGTACATTTGAGGGTGGCATAATTTTCTTTAACTCTGTATTGTCATGTACTATTTAAAATATTTCTGAAACTAGCACACATGACCAAAATAAAACAGAAGATAGGGAGACTTTAAATAGACAAAGATTCCAGTATTATTAAAGGGGTAGTAAAAATTGTTTTATTAAAAAGTAATAACTCCACAAGTTTTAATCTCTAAGGTAACCAATAAAAGAAAGATAAAAGAGTTTACCACCATAACCTAAGAGAAGGGAAATGGAATGATTATAATAAACCAAACTTGAATTCTTAGAGCACAAACCATTTTTGTCTACCCCTAAGTGTATAGTTGTAAATGTATGAGTGGTGGTGGGTATATGTGCGTATGTTTGTGTGTACACGCATGCATATGATTCCAGTCTTAGGATCCAGATAATGAAAGTTCCATAAAATGTAATTAGTAGCATTCCATTGTTTCCTATCATGCTTAGGCTGTATAGTAGTAATCAGAATGTAATCAGGAATAAAAAAGAGGTATCAAGCAGTGGGGGAATAATTCCAGGAAGGTTAAGACTAGTCATATCTTTTTTTTTTTTTTTTTTTTTTTTTTGCGGTTCACAGGCCTCTCACTGTTGTGGCCTCTCCCGTTGTGGAGCACAGGCTCCGGACGCGCAGGCTCAGTGGCCATGGCTCACGGACCCAGCCACTCCGTGGCATGTGGGATTTTCCTGGACCGGGGCACGAACCTGTGTCGCCTGCATCGGCAGGCGGACTCTCAATGACTGTGCCACCAGGGAAGTCCAAACCTTGTCATATCTTGGAGGAAGTTTTGAATAGAAATCCTTTTGCAAAGCACAGTTAATTTAATTTGAATTTAAAATCTTGACTCTTTATTGACTCCCTTACTCTAAAACAGACTAGCTAAAGACTTAATGGATTCTTTAAAGTTAATTAGAATCTTTCAAACTGCACAGCCACTCCCAGAAGGTAAACTTTTATAGGTGTAACAGATGAATTATTATTAAATATTTTATAACATAGGAATTTTTACATATAGTGAATATGTATAACAGGTCAGGTTTCTTGCTCTTACTCCATTTGTCAAACTAGGAGATATAATTCACTTAAATCAGTCAGTTTGGCATGAAAAATCTTTAGCCAAACATCTGTAGAATATAAGGCAATACACTGGAAAATGATATCTATAAAAATAATCCAAGATTCACAAGGAATCTTTGAATTTATCAAGTCTAAATATCACCTGAAACACAAATTTCCTATAATAATGCCTGAGAAGACAATATTTTGTATTAATATATTGAGGCAGGAAATTATAGTTTGCAGCTGTTCTGAATTGTTAGATATTAGGAATATTGTGCAGTTCTAACATGTTCTTCTGGATACTGTTTTTTTTCCATCCCAGACAGAACATCTCTTTCCTCTTCCACATGACAGCTCCATCACACATTGCCTAATAATAAGTACTTACGAAATGTCAGGCATAATTCTGAGGACTTTATTTGAACCCATTCAAGTATTTCTATCTTATAAAGCAGGTACTGCTTTTAGGAGAAAAAAAAAAAGTGAGGCCCAGAGAAGCTAAATTGTCCATGGTCTTAATCACTAGTAAATTCTGGAGTCATATTTATATCCACAATGTGGTTCCTGGGTCTGAGCTTTTAAGTATTATGCTAGATTGTGTTTCTTTCCAATAATTCATCTCCTATAGGGATTTATTTTACACCTCTCTAGGAAATCATATGCTTTTTTTCTAGTTTAATCATTTATTAGTTTTAGGCAAGAATATTTGACTTATTTATTAATGCCCATAGACAAGTTACACTTTGATTTTCCCCAAGTATTCTTTTTCCCAGTTTTATTGAGATATAAATGACATACATCCCTATATAAGTTTAAGGTGTACAGCATCGTGGTTTGACTTACATATTTTGTGAAATGATTACTGAAATAAATTTAATTCATATCCATCATCTCATATAGATACAAAAAAAGGTAAAGCAAAACACTTTTCAGTCTTGAACAAAAATTGTAGAATGCACCAATATGCTGCAGGAAGGAGGTTAATTTTATTTTAACAAATATTGTGAATCCCATTCAAAGTCCTACTTTGTGGTACATTTTCATTGTGAGTCCCTGTTCTCTTTCCTCTTCTTCAAAGTACCCAACTTCGATCATTGAACTTATGTGTAGCCATACAGGAGGACACCCTCCTCTTATTAACTGAATACTCTCTTGAGCCTTGATGATGTAGAATTTATAGCCATTATTTACTTCAATATGATGAAATTAAAGGGTTTATTTTTTACAGCATTATTGAGATATTTCAAAGGTGGTGAAACTCACCCATATAAAATATACAATTCAATGATTTTTAATATATCCACAGACATGTGCAACAATCATCTTGTTCTCATTACCTTAAAAAAAACCAAAACTGATAAGCATTAGCTATCAGCCCCCTATCTTCCCACCCGACTCCACAGCCATAAGCAACCACTAATCTGTATAGATTTCCATATTTGGGACATTTCATATGAATGAAATATAATATTTGGCCTTATGTAATGAGGTTGTTTCACTTAACACATTTTTAAAGTTAATCTGTGTTGTAGCATGTATTAGTACTTCATTCCTTTTTATGGCTAAAAAATATGCCATTGTATTATAGAGAAAAGACAGTCTCTTCAATAAGTGGTTCTGGGAAAACTGGACTGCTACATGTAAAAGAATGAAATTAGAACACTCCCTAACACCATATGCAAAAATAAACTCAAAGTGGATTAAAGACCTAAATGTAAGACTGGACACTATAAAACTCTAGAGGCAAACATAGGAAGAACACTCTGACATAAATCACAGCAAGGTCTTTTTTGACCCACCTCCTAGAGTAATGGAAATAAAAGCAAAAATAAACAAATGGGACCTAATGAAACTTCAAAGCTTTTGCACAGCAAAGGGAACTATAAACAAGACAAAAAGGCAGCCCTCAGAATAGGAGAAAATATTTGCAAACAAAGCAACTGACAAAGGATTAATCTGCAAAATATATAAATAGCTCATGCAGTTCATTATTAAAGAAACAAACAACCCAATAAAAAATGGACAGAAGACCTAAATAGACATTTCTCCAAAGAAGACATACAGAAGGCCAAGAGGCACATGAAAACCTGCTCAACATCACTAACTATTAGAGAAATGCAAACCAAATCTATAATGAGGTAACACTTCACACCAGTTAGAATGGGCATCATCAGAAAATCTGCAAACAACAAATGATGGAAAGGGTATGGAGAAAAGGGAACCCTCTTGCACTGTTGGTGGGAATATAAATTGATACAGCCACTATGGAGAACAATATGGAGATTCCTTAAAAAACTAAAAATAGAATTACCATATGGCCCAACAATCCCACTACCGAGCATATACCCAGAAAAAACAATAATTCAAAAAGACACATGCACTCCAATGTTCACTGCAGCACTATTTGCAATTGACAGGTCATGGAACAACATAAATGCCCATCAACAGGCAAATGTATAAAGATGTGGTACATATATACAATGGAATATTACTCAGCCATAAGAAAGAATGAAATTGTGTCATTTTTAGAGATATGGATGGACCTAGAGACTGTCATACAGAGTGAAATAGTCAGAAAGAGAAAAACAAATCTCGTATATTAATGCATATACGTGGAATCTAGAAAAATGGTACAGATGAACTGGTGTGCAAGGCAGAAATATAGACACAGATGTAGAGAAAAAAACGTTTGGAAACCAAGGTGGGAAAGCTGGGGGGAGGGTGGTTGTGGTGGTGGGATGAATTGGAAGATTGGGATTGACATATATACACTAATATGTATAAAATAGCTAAGTAATAAGAACCTGCTATACAAAAAATAAAGTTCAAAAAATAAATTTAAAAAATGAGGATAAAAATTATACCTATGTCATAGATTTGTGAGGATTTAATTAGGAAATATATGTAAAGAGTTAGCATAGTATATGGCACATAGTCAGTAAAGATTAACTATTGTTACTTATGATCATTATTATCACCATGCTCACCAATACCCTCACCATCCACACCATCACCATCATCTTCATCACCATCATCATCACCACCATCACCACACCATCATCATCATCATCATCACCATCCTCATCACCATCACCATCATCATCACCATCATGATCACCATCATCACCATCACCATCATCATCACGATCATGATCACCATTGTCATCATCATCATCACCATTATCCTCATCATCATCACCATCATCACCACCATCACCATCATCATCATCTTTTTGCCTGTCCTAGTTGGATTTGGATTGCCTAAGTAATTAAGAATGTGAACAAAAGGGATGATTAATAATGATAAATCATGTTGAAAAAAACATATGTGTAGACCTATCACGTCTTCTGGGTGGGTAATCTTCCTGGCTTTTGATCAAAGGTCAAGAAGCTTAGATGGGAGGTCTAGTCAATGCCTTGTGAACTCAGAAAGCTTGCCTTGTCTCCTTAAACTTGATGCTTCTCTGGAAAAGAACACTATTGTCCTCTTGTTATATCATACCAGCTTTCCCATTTCACTCATTTTAGGATTTGTTTTCCTGTTTTCATACCTGTAAATATTTAAAATTTAATGTCATTTTAGGTTTTCAGTTTTTATTCTCTAACAGTGAATGTTTTTTTGTTTTTGTTTTTGTGAGTTTTTTGTGGGATTTTTTTTGGGTGGGTCTCATACAAAATAATGGATGGGAGGCTTTAATTAAAAGTTTTTTCAGTCACAAGTCACAAGTCAAAGGTTATTTTCAGTCACAGCAAAATGAATGTTAAGAAGCATGTACCAAAAGGACAAAAGATGCCAAAAACATTGAAGATCAATCAGAAAAAACTATTTTTTCCTTCTAAAATGATCTTTCTGGCTTTGTCTCAGAAAGAAAGGCTTTCTTTATGTAAGAAGACAGAGAGGATGTGTAGGCCTGTCCTACTTCCATAAAACTCTTAAATCATATTAGGCCCAAATGCTTACCTTATTGCATAAAATATCTCCTTGAATCTGCATGATTTTGAATAAAGGCCCTAATGAAAGCTTAAAAAAAACTTAAAAAAAATGCCATTGTACTGATAGCATTTAATTATCCACTTATTAGTTCATGAACATTTAGGTTGTTTCCACTGTTTAACTATTATATATAATGTTGCTATAAATATTTGTGTGCATGTTTTTTTGTAGTCATATATTTTCATTTCTCTTGGGTATATACCTAGAAGTGGGTTTTATGAGTCATATGGTAACTCTTGTTTAGTAGTTACAGAATTATCACACTGTTTTCTAAAGTGATGGCACTGCTATAATTCCCACCAGCAGTGCATGAGTTCCAATTTTTCCATGTCTTTGCCAACACTTGTTATCATTTGATTTTTGATTTGACATTTTGATACCTAAACATATATGGTAATCTTTCATGGCCTTGGATTTGGCAAATAATTCTTAGATATGATACCAAAAGCATAAACAACAAAAGAAAAAAATAGATTGGACTTCATCAAAAGTAAAAGATTTTTATTCTTTAAAGTACACCATCAGGGCTTCCCTGGTGGCACAGTGGTTGACAGTCTGCCTGCCAATGCAGGGGACGCGGGTTCATGCCCCGGTCCGGGAAGATCCCACATGCTGCAGAGCAGCTAGGCCTGTGATCCATGGCCACTGAGTCTGCGTGTCTGGAGCCTGTGTTCCACAATGGGAGAGGCCACGGCAGTGAGAGGCCCGTGTACCGCAAAAAAAAATTAAATAAAATAAATAAAGTACACTATCAAGGAAGTAAAAAGACAACCCACGGAATGGAAGAAAATATTTGTAATTACATATCTGATAAGGAAACTGTTTCTGGAATATACAAAGAAGTGTTACAATTCAATAATGAAATAACTGAATGTTTTAAATGGGCAAAATACCCAAATATATATTTCTCCAAGGAAGATACACAAATCATTAGTAAGCGCACGAAAAAATGTTCAACATCATTAGTCATCAAGAAAATGCTTATCAAATCCACGATTAGCACTAAGATGGCTAGAATCTAACAATCTATGTCTTTTGATGAGATTGCTATTTTACTTTTTGTTTTCTATATGTCTCATGTCTTTTCTGTTACTCTGCTCTTCCTTTACTGCTTTCTTTTGGATTAAACAAATAATTTCTAGTGTAGTATTTAAATTTCTTTAATATTGTTTTTACTATTTTTTTAGGTTATTTTAGTGGTTGCTCTAGTGTCTACCATAAACATTCTAATTTACCAGAATTAGCTTCAGATTTATACTAGTTTAATTCAGTGATATATAGAACTATTACTCCTGTATAGCTCTATATGTTCTTCCCGTTTTGTGATAGTATTGCTTTACATATAACAACTATTAGTGTTACAAACCAAACAATACATTGTTACAGTTATTACTTGTCCATCTGTAGTCTTTTCCTTAGCCTAATATAGCTTAATTCATTATAGCTTTACTCCCACTCACTCCTTTGTTCTATTATTGGCAAATATATTGCACACTGATACATTTCTCTATGTTGTAAGCCTAATAAAGGTATATATTTTTAAAATAGATCTTTATTGGAACATAATTGCTTTTTAAATTAGTTAAGAGAGGAAAATATGCATTTATACTGCCTTTTATAGTTACATATTTACATTTGCTGGTGGTGGTGGTGTGTGTGTGTGTGTAGAATTAAATTACAATCTGTATTCACTTGCTTTCATCCTAAAAAACTTCCTGTAGTATTCCTTGCAACATGAGCTTGCAAGCAACAAATTCTTTCAGTTTTGTTTACTTTGAAAAATTTATTTCATCCCCATTTTTAAAGATAATATTTTTGGATTTAAGGTTCTTGGCTATTCTGCTATTGTTCTGTTGTTGTTGTTTTTCCTTTGAACATTTTGAGTATGTTTTCCCACTGCTTATGACTCCCTTTAAGTCTGCTGTTAATCATATTGGGGTTCTCTTTTAAGTGGAGAGTCATTTTTCTATCACCTCTTTTAGAATATTCTTTTTGTTTTGGACATTCAGAATTCTTAATATGATGTGTCTGTAGATTTTTTTGCATTTATGCTAGTTGGATTTCATTAAGTTACTGAATATGTAGGTTATTGTTTTTCAATAAACTTGGGAAAATTTTAGTCATTACTTCTCAAATATTTCTTTTGGCTTTTTTTCCCTCTTTCTGGTACTTCTATCAATATTATGAATGTGTTTATGTTTTTATTATGAATGAATGTTTTCTGCTCTTTTCTCTCTTTCTGTTACTTCTATTATGAATGTGTTTCTGGTATTTGTATTGTGAATGCATTTGTGCTAATGGTATCCTACGTTTCTCAGAAGCTAAGTTTATTTTCCTTCATTCCTTTTACATTTTACTCAACTTGCATGATCTCTATTTATCTATCTTCATGTTCATTAATTCTTTATTCTACCACTTAAAATCTGCTGTTAAGCCCCTTTAGTGAATTTAAAATTTTCAGTTACTGTACTTTTCCACTCCAGAATTTCCATTTGCTTCTTTTTTATTTTATTTTATTTTATTTTTTTTGTGGTATGTGGGCCTCTCACTGCTGTGGCCTCTCCCATTGTGGAGCACAGGCTCTGGACATGCAGGCTCAGTGGCCATGGCTCACGGGCCTAGCCAATCCTTGGCATGTGGGACCTTCCCGGACTGGGGCACCAACCCATGTCCCCTGCATCGGCAGGTGGACTCTCAACCACTGCACCACTAGGGAAGCCCTGCTTCTTTTTTATACATAGTTTTATTTTTTTCTTAGTTGATACATTCTCTTTGAAGTGCCAATGTTATCATACCTTCTTTTACTTTTAAAATCACTCATTCATTCTATGAACATATTTATAACATATACTTTGAAGTTTTTAGTTGATAAATTCAGCCAGTTTTCTGTATGAGTCATACTTTTCTGTTTCTTTGCATGCTTTATAATTTTTTTTGAAAACTAGACATTTTGAATAATATATTTTATCTAATATATTATATATATATATATATATATATATATATATATATATATATATATGGGTACTGTCTCTCAGGGGGCTTGTTATGTTATTTGTTTATTGGTTTAGTGACTGGCTGGATCATTTCAGTGAAGTCTATTTACTTCCACAGTATTAAGCCTTTGATATTTTTCCTTAGGGAGGGACAGCATTGAGTATGCTCATGACACCCCTGGAATGACACTGTTTTGTGTAGGATCCCTTCCTCTTCTTTCCTGATTGCCACCTGCTGTTAAACTTCACTAATGGCTCAGTGATTGCTCTATTGTTTTCAACATTCCCTGGGGCATAAATTGTTGTACAAATGAATCCAATTAAAGTCTGTGTCCTTAAAACAAACAGTTTCTGAGATCAGTGTTTAATGTTCTTTCTAAACCCAGGAGTGTTTCTTACAAATGACTTATTCCCTGTTTCCTCTTGCAAACCAGCCGGTCTTCAGTCTAACTTGTATGTCATTGAATCCACTAATTTCCTCCCAACTGCCTTTCTCCACAACCTCCAATTACCTAGGGAACACTTTTAGGCTTGAGTTTATCCATTCTCTGTTGAAAATGAAGTCCATTCATTTGGAAAGAGGTAAATAGCTACCTGTTTTAAAGCACGTTCTTCCTACAGGTAAAATATCTGAGCCAGGGCTCTGGAGTTGGGGGTGAGGACATTTGGCAAGTTTCTCTCCAAGTGACATGCCTACTCTAATTTCTGAGCAATTGGAGGAGGTGGACAGAGCCTGAGTCCACTCAGCTTGCCTTTCCTTGCATAGGACCATCACTTCACAACCTGGAGCAATGACAATTAAGACCCCAGTGTTCTCAATATGTTGTGCCCAAGGTAGAGCCTCCATTCCATGAGTGGGGCTTGGTAGGAAGAGGAAAGCCTTATCTCTGGACCACACATTCCCAGAACAGCCTTAGTGACAGGTAGCTGGGGATTGAATGAGAAATGCTGATGTCCTATTCTTCCCAGGAAGAAAGCTCTCTGACTAGGATGTCAATGGGCTGTGAGACTTATGTTCTTAGTTGCATCAGTTTGGAGTGGAGTCTTTTCCTCACTGAGCTGGGAGGAGGAAAAGGGGGAGTGGTCTTTGAGCAAATACCATACATTCTGCTTTTCTTATCAAATTCCCATAGATTTTCTTAAATAGATGTTTCTTCATTTGCTATTTAATTTAAGGACTATTTCCAGAGAGTTTACATGTTTTGTTTTGTTTTTTTAATAATTTTCATCAGTTTCACTGGAAGATATAGCTACCTCAGTACAGGTGATTGGTGAATATAATGATGAGGAGGGAAAAAGTTTACTTGCTCTAGTAAGAGAAAGAGATAAAGCACGTTTACTTCTGGAAAATAGAAAATAAGCTAATTTACAGATGATAGTTCCTAGGACTAAAATCACCTTTGATACAAGAGGTTAACTGTGTCTATAAAAAAATTCCTGAAAGGTTGAGTAGACAACTTAATCCTTTTTTTGATACAATATTTTGTTTCTTATTACATAGAATATTTTATTTAGCCAATTCATTCAAACAATAAATAGGATTTATTCAAAGTTAATGCAGGTTTCCAGTTTTGCTTGACTCAGAAGTTCAGTCCTTTGATGAAGCCCTTGGTTCCATTGAATGTCCTCCTGAGATTTTCTATAATGCCAACTTAGTTCTAAGTCCAGCTTCCCTCTTTTCTCTTGGTGGTAACTTGACTCTATTAATTCCATATTTCACAAAAACACATCAAGTCATAAATAAAGAGAGATAGAGAGACAGAGAGAGTTCCTCCTCAAGAATTCTCCAGCAAATGTATTTTTTTTCTTTCTCATTAATATTAATCAGATTAAAATATCTTCCAGAACTATTTCCCCTTTTCCATTGCAACCTAGCTCTATTTTATGATTTATACCATATATGTCTTTGACATAGCTGTTTTGAGTGTTGAAATTTTGCAAATCTGGGAACATATGCTTTTCTCTATATTTTAACACCCATTAGCCAAAAGTTGAGAGATAAATTTTTTATTGGCAGAATATTCCAGAATCTTTTCTAGAAATTTAAAATTAGATTCACTACCTTGTACAAAAAAATGTTAAAGATTGTCAAGATACCAATACAACATAAAATAAAAAAAAATAAAGTATTAAGAAAAATACTTTTGATGTCAGAAATGTATTAACTTAATCATCATCATCATCATCATCTATTTATTCTGTAAAACTTTACAGTAAATTGAAATATGTTACTTAATTTGTCCTCAAGTAAAATATATTATGAGATACCGGCATATACTCTCTCTTGAAGTGAATTTCGTGTTCAGAAAGGTGATGATTGTTGCAAAGCCAAATATATATAATTTAGGTCAGTCAAAAACAGAGCCAAAATTTCCAAATTCTTCCTAAAAGAAGTAACATATACAGGTTGTGTGGTCTTGGTTAAGCTATTAAGCTCTCTGTGGAGGGCTTTCCTCATCAGAAAAAAACAAGTTTCTTCTTCACTGAGTTGTTAAGAGAATTGAAAATTATCATGCTCATGAAAATATATGAAGGATTTTAAAGGATTGGTTGCTAGTATTTTGCTATTTTTCCATTGTATAATGATAGAAGCAATTTATGATCCTGTGCTTTAAAATAATATAAATTCAAAATTAGTTTTACATTATATACAGTAACTCCCCTACACATGAACGAGTTCCATTCCAAGAATGCATTCGTTAAGTCCAATTTATTCGTAAGTCCAATTTGTTTGTAAGTCCAACAAAGTTAGCCTTGGTACCCCACTAACATGACTGGCTATATAGTACTGTACTGTAATAGGTTTATAATACTTTTCACACAAATAATACATAAAATCAAACAAACACAGAAAATGAAGAAAACATTTTTAATCTTATAGTACAGTACCTTGAAAAGTATAGTACAGTGCCACCTACATCACTGCTGTTTTTATGCTTACTTCCAGATATCCTGGGCTTGAAATAAAGATACTGTGCTACTGTACTCTACATAGTACCGTAAAGTACACAAAAGCACAACCACTTGTAGTGGATGCATGCATGTTACAGTGTATGCCAGAAACGTGAACTAACTTACGTGACTGGACATGAGAACACACGTTTGCATTTTTTGTGTGTGTGGTACACGGGCCTCTCACTGTAGCCTCTCCCATTGCAGAGCACAGGCTCCAGACGCGCAGGCTCAGTGGCCATGGTTCACGGGCCTAGCCGCTTGGTGGCATGTGGGATCTTCCCGGGCTGGGACACGAACCCATGTCCCCTGCATCAGCAGGCGGACTCTCAACCACTGAGCCGCCAGGGAAGCCCTGACGTTTGCATCTTTGAAGGTTTGCAACTTAAAGGTTCATATGTAGGGGACTTACTGTATTATAAATAATATTATAATGCAAAATACTGATGTAAGTATTGCTATAAGGATATATATTTAAATGTCCCATAAAGGAAAAATCTTGGCTTAAAAAGCTTGACTCTATGCAATATGCACATATTCAATGAACATATTACATTATTTGTTTTAGTTATTAGTTAATGAAGAACCACCTGTAGTTCCAACATTACATCATATTAATATCAAATATAAATTAAAGATGTGTAAGATTTATTAATTTTTTGTTTAGTTTGGTATTTATATGTAAAAACTTGACAAGGTTTTATACTGGAGTCATAAAAAATGAGGTATTTAATGATTGAAAAGGGACAAAAATACAAGTTACTATATACTATCATCAGTGTAAATTTCTGTTTCTAAAAATTAAAAAAAATTGCAAGTTATTAATCCCAAATAAAGCATATCTCATTTTGCCTACTTAATTTCTTTAGTGGAGCTGGATATAAAGGAACAAAGCAGTATATAGGGAAGAGTCAGATGGTATTATTTTTGCTTTCAGAAAGTAATTTAAATGATCTAAGATATAAGTGCATGTTGCAGATCCATAGTGACCTTTAAAGCAGATCTGTCAGTAAATTTTATTCACTTTTGTTCATCTTAAAGCCAACTGTTTTTATGGCAGCACAGTTGGCATTGGCTCAAAGGTATTAGTTTCTCTGTTGGGACACTGTGTTGACAACATTCTCCTGTTGAGTGTCCATTTGTTTTGTTTGGCACAACTCCAGGTTAATTTAAACAAATACTAACAATAAGATTGAAATGTTACGATGATTCTTATAAAATTATCTGAGGATAAATTAACATAAGCCGGAAAAGAATGACAGAGTGAGCAGTTCATTATAAATACTCAAGGATTATTCCTACATGTGCGATGGAAATCACTTTCATATTTTCACATCTAGTGTATTTGGAAATCGTTCCTTTCAGTAATTCCTTCCACATACAATGACTGAAAGTCATAGGACTACTGAACTGGGGGATACATAGGGAATACCAAGTGGTTCCTATTGAGAAATCACATTGTACACTTCTCTTCCAGAAGCTGAGTCTAAAATTTCAAATCATAATACTTTGTGCTTACAGAGTATGACTTCCAAGAAACCTTTAAATTTAGGAAATTTGGTCATTCATTCCTCAGCACAGTGAAGCTTGCCAAGCGCCTGGAGCTATAAATACAAAGATGATGCTGGACATTAAATATATCACAGTACACTACCATAAATGTATTTGGAGCAAATATACCTTTGTGACATCACATTACATGTCAAAATAGTGGCTTCACTTACACACAATTTTTCTCAGCTTTTATCTTCTGTACTGTACACTGAGATGAGAAACCTATGTTATTAGGCCAGTAAAAGGTTACAGCATTGTTAGAACAAATATATTAAATAGCCTTATTTAATAAATAATCTAATTTTTAAAAATAATTCAATGAAAACATCGCTTTGGATCTGTGAAAGTGTATTTTTTCTCCTATTTAGAAATTTAGATTAAAAAATTCACATACTTTAAAAGAATTTGCATACAAGAGTAATTTGTTTTCCTAGTTTTCTTCT
The DNA here is from genome assembly GCF_005190385.1 of Monodon monoceros. NCBI lineage: Eukaryota > Metazoa > Chordata > Mammalia > Artiodactyla > Monodontidae > Monodon > Monodon monoceros. The sequence continues at coordinate 2,866,769 of NW_021703771.1, read as the reverse complement.
TTGGTCAGTTTGCATTACATGTAGATGAGTTTCAAAGTATTTATAGTTAAAATCTTTACCACCATCTGATTCATAGGAAGATACAGGAAAATATTTCTGAAAGTACAGAAAAAGTCCCGTGTCAAATATTTCCCCCTCCTTCTTCAGAAGAATATACTAGAGTATTGAGCAAAGTGTATATTAAAAATATCCTACACAGCCTCTATTTCTCATATAATATATAAAATTAATGTCCAATATATTTTCAGAAATTATTTTCCTTTTGTAGTTCCACAATATGATGATCCCATGATGTTAAACAACATTATACAGCCCAATGTCTGCGACTGATTGGCTGATCCAACGTTTTTAAAACTTGGTTTGACATATAAAGATATGGTAGATTCAGGTGTCTGACAGCAAAGTAAGAAAGTAACATTTATTAACAACTTAAAATATACTAGGTGTTTTAAAAGTCATTTGAAGACACTGGGTAAGTTCTATAAGAGCTTGTCAGTAATACATGGGAAATAACCATTCTAGTATTTTAAATATTGAAAATAAAATACAAGGCTATAATACAGCAAAGGAAGGAAATAGCAAAAATGTAGAATTAAATAATAAAATCAAAGTTAGACTTCTATTTTAGATGATTATATACATTATAAACTCATCTACTAAAAACAAGTGTAGTTTAGAATTAAAATAAGTAAATTAGGGTGGGGGAGAATGCAAAGAAAAATGAAGTACTATATTTCTGACAAACATCTCAAATAGCAGGGCTTGGAAAAATTGTAAGCACAAATGTATGTTAAGGCAAATCACTTAAAGTTATACAAATATAAAGCAAAATTTATAGTATATATACTATACTTTAAGTATAAAAGGAAAAATTATTCAATTGTAAATTTTGCTTTGTGATCTACTTTTACAAATTATGGGTTTTCCTGATATAACTCAACTAGATCTTAAATAAACAAATAATCAAAACAAAAACAAACCTCTCTCATCCCCAAAAACACACCCAAAATAGAAAATAAGTTTAAAAAACTATGTAGCTTTAAATATATTACTAGAGTAAAAAAATAAGGAAAATATATACCTGAGATCAAATAAATCAAGAAAAATCAACTGAAACCTGGGCAAGGTAAGTGAAATATGCAATGTTAAAGGTAGACTTGTTCTCTAGGCAAATGCAAACTGAGAATGTGGAGACCAAAACTTTTGCTTTCAAATAGTAAGTAAAGGGTATTTCATACTAGAAGTAATAACTAAGGAGTAAATATAAAGGCTTTTTTGACTTATTGTTTGAATCTGTTTAAAAAATTATTGTCTTTTAAAGGAATAATGAAAATAAAGTCTTGTGAGTTTAAAACATATTCAGCTTTAAAATGTGTGACACTCATAGCACACAAGCAGGGGGGAAGAGTAATAATATAATATTGTATGAATCTCAAACTATAGTTAAAGGGATATTATATGGTTTACAACAGACTGATATATTACAGAGGTATATGATGAATTCTAAAACAGCTACTTAAATAACATAGTGTTACAGCTAATTTGTCAACAAATGAGATGATATAGAATAGTAAAAATATGCAATTAATCCAAAAGTACACAGTAAGAAAAGGAAGAAAAGACAAAAATAATGGAAGGGACAAATAGAACATATATAGCAAGATGCATGATATAACCCCAACCATAATTTAAAAATACATTAACTTTAAATTGGTTAAGTAACTCATTGAAAAGACAGGGATTGTCAGATGTAAATTAATATAGAGATATATCATATTCATAAAATAGTTAGTCATTTCTTCCAAAGCCAATTACAGATTTCAAAAAATAACAATCAAAATCTCAAAGGCCTTTTTTAATAGAAATTAACAAGCTGATTTTAAAATTCATATAAAAATTTAAAGTCTTAGAACATCTAAAAGAAATTTGATAATGAAGAATAAACTTGAAGGATTTATACTACCGTATTTTAAACGTTTTTATAAAGCTACAGTAATCAATAGAGTGTGCTAGTGGAACCAGGATAGAAAAATCAATGGAAAGCCTAGAAGGGTCCAGAAATATACTAACACATGTATAAGTAGTTGATTTCTGATAAAGGTATGACAAACAGGAATTCAGTTGATAAAAATAACCTTTGTAAAAAATGGTTCTGGAATAAATATTTATATGCTGAAAAAAAGGACCCTCAACCCGTATGTCAGAGCAAAACAAAAATTATCTGAAAAGGGATCAGAGATCTAAACTTAAATGATTAAAAAACTACTTACAAAACAAATCTTTGTGACCTTGGCAAAGATTTAAATCCAACCTCAAAATCATGATCGGTAATTTTTTTAAAAAAGGTAAATTATTGAAATTAAGATCTTAGGTTCTTCAAAAGGCATTGTTAAGAGAATGAAAATACAAGTCACAGACTGGGAGATATATCTTAAACAGTACTTCTATCAAGAAAACATAATAAATTCTCAAAACTCAATAGTAAGAAAAAAAAAACATGAAAATGATGGGCAGATTTCAGAGGACATCTTAAAAATATATATACAAATGGCAAATAAATGCATGAAAGATGCTAAATATCATTAGGGAAATGCAAATTTAAACCACAATGAATTACAGCTACATTATCTATTAAAATGTTTAAAATTGGGCTTCCCTGCCCTGGTGGCGCAGCAGTTGAGAGTCTGCCTGCTGATGCAGGGGACACGGGTTCATGCCCTGGTCTGGGAAGATCCCACATGCCGCGGAGCGGCTAGGCCCGTGAGCCATGTTTGCTGAGCCTGCGCATCCGGAGCCTGTGCTCCACAACAGGAGAGACCACAACAGTGAGAGGCTCGTGTACTGCAAAAAAAAATGTTTAAAATTGAAAAAAAATAATTAGACAATTGACAAGAATGTGGAGCAACTGGAACTCTGTACCACCTTCCTGGTGGGAATGTGAGATAGTGCCACCTTTCTGGGAATTGTCAGTTTTTAAAATGTTAAATGTACACCTGCCATTCTCTCTCCTCTCTCACTGTCTCTCTGGTCTGTCTCTCCACTTTCTATGTGTCCGTCTCTCTCTGTTCTCTCTCTCACTTCTCCCCACTCCCTTCTCTCTCGGATATACATGATTAGACAAGTTCTAGGATACAGTTTTAAATCAGGAATGAACCCTACGTTTTTGGTGTGAGTGAGGTGCTTGTTGATCATGTGTTCTCCTTCCTGCAGAATCCAGGAAGCTCAAGGATGTTGACTGAATTGTCTAAGTTATCTCACTAAATAAGGGGTAGGGTTAGGAATCAGACAGGAATCAGACTTCTTTCAGTTCTTCATGCTTATGATAACAGATCAACTTTATTGTTCATAAGTATGCATACTAGCAAAATTATTTAGTTGATATTAACACAGTTGAGCAAACTTTATATTATGGAGGTTTTATATGTTATGGAATATGAAAGTATGTCTTTCACGTCTTTCTAATATTAGAAAAAAATAAAACTTTTTTTTACTGTTCTAATTATTCATAACTTTTAAATGTCTATGTCTGTTTTGTGTTTGAAGCAATGAAATGTTTAAAGCATTTTGAAACAAAGTAGCTTCCCATTTTTGTAGTATGTGTTATAAATAATTTAGGTGTATCTGGAAATTTGTTTTAAATATTATTATGGCCAGCTCTAAGAAATACTTAGTAATATTTATAGAGTATATCTATAAATAATTCTAAGTGATATTATTTCTAAAATTTTGTATTTGCCTCTTGAATAAGTCTGAGAATATCTATCTGGTATGAGAAACACTGATACTTGGACAATTCAATGCCAAAAAGAACAAAGGAGCCCAACGGTTTGCCTTAGGAGTCATTCAGTATCACCCGGATTTCCCATCTTAAACATAGCCTAAATTTTCCTGCTACATTATCCATGTTCTATTAATGACTCAGTGTTGGATAATCTGTTACCTTCTTGCAAACTTTCCTTAAGCTGAAGAGAATAAGTCTATATGAAAGCTACCAAAAAGGAGTGTATGCCATAGACATACAGCATTTGGAAAGTACTATAGAATGATTCTCATGATTTTTTCAGTTATTACTGAAAACCACGAAGACCAAGTAAAGTAGTGATTTTTTTTTTTAGTAGATGAATGTTATCTTAAAAATAATGGCATTTGTAGTGCACAAACTTCATATATTTTACCACTTTGTAGTATATAACAGTGCCAGTTATCCCAAGATATTGCTTTTTACCAGGAATAGTAGTTATGGGAACATTATCTTTGCCAGTGCTTAGTTTAATAAAATTATCCTGAGAGGACCACTTGTTCATCATATACATTTATGTAGGAAATTTTCCACAAATTATATGATTAAAAATTATATCAAAATATAAAATCTACTTTAAAGATAACTATATAATAACTAAAACATTTCAGAATAAAAACGTAGACAGAAGTTGATTTTTAAAATATATCCATGCTATATCTAAATTATATAAGATATTATGTTGCTCTAAACAACTTAACATACCTCATTACAAATTGTTGTTGAATTTGTCATCATATGCTCATCTTTAAAGTAATATTAATTATGGTAATTCCATTTTTTTTTAATTTAAAGAAACTATCCAAACTTCAACAATTAAAAAAAAAACAGATAAAAAGAAAAGAACAAAATAAAGATTATATATTCTATATGTGCATGAGTGAGTGTGTATGTGCATGTAATTTCTGGTATTTTCTACTGGCTATGTTTCCATAAGCCTATAAAGTGAGAATTACTATCATAATATTTACTAAGGCCAATTACTATAATAATATTTTCTTTCATTTCATAGTTCCTCCTCTCCACATTATGATATTAGTAATAGCTCTATAGAAACAAGAAAAATTAAAGTTCAAATGAAACAAAAACTAAATAAACCTACTTATACATTTCAGTTGTCAAACTTTTATATGCCTGTTTATTTTGGAAAACAAATCATATAAAAATATATCATATATATATATATATGTATATATAAATTTTGACCTGAGAGTTCTAAAGGCAAAGTATTTCAGTTTTTGAAACAACATTTGAGTCTGACTATGAATCTGCTTACTATCTAAATGCTAGGAGCTAAACAATTGTTTAGGTAAGATAAGTTTTATCTTTAAGCATAAATATTCCTGATAATATATATTAATAAAGTAAACAATTTAGCATATCAACAAGAAAAAAATAGCATTCTCAAAAGACAAATGATATTATGAGTTAGAAATTAGTAGAAAATGAAACCCCAAAGACTTATAAATATGGAGAGAAGTTCTCAGAGTCATTAATTTAAAAATGCAAACTTAACCAATATAAAGCAACACTCTACATCTTTTGCCCTTGCAAACATCCAAAAACCTGATAATGCCAAGTTTTTATGGGGATACAGGATATAGAAATGTTCATGCACTGTTGGTGGCAGTGCTGCCTGATATGACATTCTGGAGGGCAATCTGGCAATAATTTTACTCTGGTGTATATTATTAAAAATAAATTTCCCAGATGTCCATAAAGAGAGCAGTTAATAGATATTCAATGGAGTAATATTTCTAAGAATTTTTAATTGATGACAATCAAAAGGAGTAGTATAAGTTCAAGGCAGTGTATATGTAAAGCATGACAAAAAATACTATAAAGTAGCTGAAAGAAGTATTTTAGCTGTACCACACATATGAGTAAAAGAAATCAGAGTGCCTTCTGAAAGATGAATAAGGCTATATAATATAATACAATTTATATAAATGAAGATACCATACACAGATTTTATCTATGTGTAACTGTGACAAGAACACATACAAAAATATTATGCATATTAAAGTTTTCTTTTTCTAGAAAGAGAAGGGAATGTGCGTAGAGAATGTAGATAAAAAGGGATAAATAAAACAAGAAAAAACAAGAAAGAGGCCTTACATGAACCAAATATAATAATGAATGTTGAACTGATGGGTATGATTATTTCAGTGCTCTGATGTTTGCTGGGGTGAAGAATGTCAATAAATGAATATGATTGATTGGGACTTTACATAATTGATTAATGACATAAATGTTAAGATTCAGAAAGTCGAACTTCTCTCAATTAGGTTAAATAAAAAGAAACTTGCTTATGAGTATTGTAGTGAAACTGAAGGCCATCATAGAAAAACAAAGATTTCAAAAGCAAGGTATGGAAACCATACATTTTAACAAATGTCAAGAAGCCTAACAGTAGGCTTCTGAGCAATAGGGAAGAGAAATGATATTTTCAAGGGGATAAGAGAAAACAACTCCAAACTAGAATGGCATAGCCAGCTAAACAATAAGTCGCTGCCACCTCCAATTACCTTATGTCTTGCATTCATACCTCCTCCACATACATACTAGTTCAAAATTTCCAACTTTCTTTTTTTTCCAAAATATATCAGTCACAGACCAGTTCTTAAAATAGAAACCACTGGAGGGATTTTTCTTTAAACAGATGTGTTATTTAAAGGATGGAAGAACTGGACAGCCACATGGGGCAGTGAAGCAGACTATAGTGGAGCAAGAAGCCTCTGCCCTGTCCCCATCCAAAGGGTGGGGGCAAAACGAGGGGAGCTGTCACCAGAAGCCAGGGACCTGAGTGATTCCCAAGCAAACTGGAAACTCAGCTGACATGCCTGACTGAAGCTGGGATCAGAGAAGTAAGGACTTTCAGACAGAATCTGAAACCATCATTTGTATATAAAAAGCCAAGAAATAGTTCAGCATGTTTTTTTAATTATTATTTTTAATATGTCTTATTCATGATGAATACTGTTTACTCTGTGAATATGTATTAATATTGATTATCTAAGTATTTAAAAATTGATAGATATTTTTATGTGTGAAACCATAGTCAGTCCATGTTTACAATTTTTTTCAAAATTGGTTTAAATAAAATGTGTAAATCTATCTCTGCTTTTACAAAATTACATACCCAGTAGAGTCATGTGCTTCCTTTAGACTGTACAGGTTAGCAAACAATTTCTGTAAAGGGACAAACAGCACATTTTTTGGCTTTGTGGGCTGAGTCTATTGCTACTACTCAGCCCTGTGGTGTAGGATGAAAACAGTCATAGACAATATGTAAATGAGTGACCATAGCTAGATTTGCCCTGCAAAGGGTCATATTTGGCCTATGGCCCTCAGTGTGCCAACCCCTGCTTTAGAATAAAACTTCACACTAATTATGGTTTCAAATGTTGACTAGTAATTTAAAAAATGAAATCAATCTACTTTATAATTATGTGGAATTTTAAAGGTAACCATTTATTTCTTTGGAATGATAACATTTTTAAAACAATTAGAAGGCTTATCATCAGGTGAATATCTCACATTCTTGATTTTTACAAATATCTAAATAAATATGGAAACCTTATAAAGATTATAATCAACTTTCAAATATGTTCTTAGAGAAAGGTAGACTGAACAATTAGCAATTATTAAATTAAAAACTCTAGTTATAAGAATCTTTGATTTGAAATGAATGTGTATGCTTCCAATTGCCTGTGAATTTGATAATCTGGAAATTAGTTAATTCAAAAAGGAAAATAGGAAGGAAAGGGAGGAGGAGGGTTATAATAAAGCTCTTATGTAAAGATTTGATTCAGAATGTTTCAGAATTTTTGTGTCCTGCCTTAACTTTTGATCAGTCATCCTCATTATCTTCTCCATGCTGAAGTGAATGATTTTTACCTAGTCTCATGAAGCATTTCCTAACTCAAAACTTTTTGAAGCAAAGGAGAGAAAATGGGGCAAATTGATATGACATATGCACATGTTTATGAAACTATATCTATCTGTCTCTATATATACAGATGTATGTATATATGAAATAAATGAAGAGAGAAAGATTGTTTTGTGAAAGACCTAAAGGAGAAAGTTTCATCACTGAAAGACTGTAGGAGACTTAAATAAATTGACAGCTGTAAAGTGCTTATCAGTTTGGAAGAATAAATGTCATTAAGATGTGAGCTACCTTCAAATTAATTTTGAAATTTGATTCAATTTAAATATAAATCTCAACAGAGTTCTTCACAAAACTTCACATTTCGATTTTAGTTTCTATACAGAAGAATAAATGACCAAATTATCAGGGAACTTTTAAAAAGGAACAAAGTGGAAGGACCATTTTACCATATATCAAGTCATTATAAAACTATAATAAATAGCAGCACATAGGATTAGGTGGGGATAAACAAATGATCAATAAAAGACTATTAAGTGCTCCATAGAGGATGCACATGTCCTTATCAGAGGTAATATTTTATGAAAATCACTGATGCATGGTGAATAGATTGATAGCCAACTCAAATGTAGAAATTGGTCAGTCAAATGGAGAAACAAAATGTAACACTTAACACACAGCTGTACATAAAAAGTATGTTTGAGATAAAAACTAGCTAAAAAGTGAGATGTGAAAAGCAAAATTTTAAATATTTTAGAAACAAATATAGTGGAATACATTTATGTCAATTGTTTAGAGATACATTTTTAAAATAAAACACAAGGGTATGACTTTGGCTCCACAGGTAAAGAGCTTAGAAGTTGCCACTCTTTCTTAACAATAAGTAAAAAACTGACAAAACTGAGAAATCAATAACTCTTTATAGATCCATAAGGGAAGTGAGGTTATAGGGTAAACTGCTGTCCCCCAAACTGGAGAGACAAGTAGACAGATACAGAGAGTCACTATACATCAGAGCAGAAACCCCTCTGCTGGAATCAGTCCTCATATAGGAAAACCTGAACTCTTATTAATGAATTCCTGAGGCTAGATGTGGACACGTCTGAGAGTTAAAAACTACAGGCAGGACCCAGACATAGGGAAACCCTGCACTTTTGTAGGTTTCACCTCCAGGCACTTGACCAGGTTCACACAGTAAATGACAGGGGAAGAAAAGAACCATTTTGAAATAAAGTTGACCCTTGAACAATGTGGAGACTAGGGGTACTGGCTTCTGTGCCATTGAAAATCTACATATAACTTAATGTTGGTGTTGTTTAAGGGCTGATTGCACATCAAAGCACTCTGTTCTTAACATGGTCTGTCCTCAGGAGAAACTAGTTAACCATATCCTAACCAACTAGGGATTTATCAGAGCCTAAGTGAACTGAAAGGAGGGAAATATGTAACTCCAGTCATCTTTAGCCTTCTAAATGGAAGAAAGGAAATACCCAACTTAACCAACTCTGGTCATCCTGTCTCACCTAAGGCAGGAGGAGTGACTGAAGAACAGTTGTGAAGTGCACAGTCAGGGTCATAAGCTTACTAAAAGACTGAGACCTAACCATAGAATTAGGTTCCCCCTCCCAACACCCCACACACTTCACCACCACATCACTAAAGGCTTATTTACAACAACTTCCTTTACCCACTGCATCATATTTGGCAATAAAGGAAATAAAATTACAAGGTTTACTAAAAGGCAAAAACACAGTTTGAAAAGATAGAGCAAGCATCAGAACCAGACATAGTAGGAGTGTTGAAATTATCAGACTATCAGACCAAGAATGTAAAGCAAAGCTATAATTAATGTGGTAAGGTAAACAGCATGTAAGAACAGATGAGCAATGTAAGCAAAGAGATGGAAATCCTAAGAAAGAACCCAAAATGAAATACTAGAGATAAAAACACTCTAATAGCAATGAAGAATGTATTTTATGGACTAATTAGTAGACTGGACAAAGCTGAGGAAAGAATCTCTAAGCTTGAGGATATATCAATAAAAACCTTCAAAACTAAAAAGCAAAGAGAACAAACTGGAGAAAAACAAAACCAAAACCAGAACAGAATACCTAAGAACTATGGACAGCTACAAAAGATGTAACATACATATAATGGGAATATGAAGAGGAGAAGAAAGAAAGAAACTGGAGAAATATACAAAACAGTAATGGGTGAGAACTTCCCCAAATTAAGGTCAGACACCAAACCTCAGGTCCAGCAATGTCTGAGACTGCCACCCAAGATAAATGTCAAAGCAACTACATGTGACCATATAATTTTTAACTGTAGAAAATCAAAGATAAAGAAATAATTCTGAAAGAAGCCAGAAGAAAGAAATACCTTACCTATAGAGAAGCAAAAATAAGTTTTACATTGGACATCTCCTCAGAAATAAACTACACAAACAAGAAGAGAATGGAGTGGAATATTTAAGTGTTGAGAGAAAATAAACACCAACCTAGAATTCTGCAGCTTGCAAAATTGTCCATCTGAAGTGAAGGAGACATAAGTCTTTCTCAGATAAACAAATATTGAGGGAATTTCTCTCCAGTAACTGCCTATGTATGCTTACATAAAGTGAAACAAATGACAGTAATGATACAAGGAACAGGAGGGAGGAATTAGGATTATTTTATTACTATAAGGTACTCACACTACCCATCAAATAGTGTAGTGTTATTTTAAAGTTGACTTGGATAAGCTAGCTGTAAATGTACATTGCAAAAGAAAAAAAAAGTATAATTCATATGCTAAACAAAAGAGTAAAAATACAACCATATAAAATCCTCAATTAAAACCACATAGGGCAGAAAATGAGTGGAAGGGAAAAATGGGAGAAAATAACAAGGGCAACAAATATAAAATAATAATGAATATGGTAAATATTAATCCAGCTTTATGAATAATCAGTTTGAATATCAATAGTCTAAAGACATTTATTAAAAGACAGAGATTTGCAGAGTGAATAACAAAATAAGACATAACTATTGTCTACAAGGAAACCATTTTAAATATAAATTAACACAAAAATTAAAAGTAAATGAATGGACGAGGATGGACAGGATGGCAAAGTAGAAGGATGTGAGCTCATTTTTTTTGTACAAAAACACTAAGATCACAACTAACTGCTGAACAATCATTGACAAAAAAAAAAAAAAAAGATGGAACCTACCAAAAAAGATACTCTACATTCAAAGACAAAGAAGAAGCCATGAGATGGTAGGAGGAGAAGAACTGCAATAAAATCAAACCTCATACCTGCCAGGTGGGTACCCACAAACTGGAAAATAATTATATCAGAGAAGTTCTCACACAGGATTGAAAGTTCTGAACCCCATGTCATGTTCCCCAGCCTGGAGTCTGGCAATGGAAGGAGGAACCCCCAGAGAATCTGGCTTTGAAAGCAAGCAGGGTTTGAATGCAGGAATTCCACAGGACTGGGGGAAACAGAAACTCCACTTTTGGAGGGAGCAAACAAGGTGTAGTGTACACCAGGACCCAGGAAATAAAGCAGTGACCTCGGTTAGACTTACCTGCTAGGATTGGAGGGTCTCCTGAGGAGGTGGGGGGCAGCTGTGGTTCACTGTTGGGACAAAGACACTGGCAGCAGTACTTCCATGAAATATTCATTGGTGTGAGCCCTCCTGGAGACTGTCATTTTGTCACCAAGAACAGGGCCCACCAAACAGCCTGTAGGCTCCAGTGCTGGGATGCCTCAGGCCAAACAAACAAAGGTGTGGGAACATAACCCCCAACCATCAACAGACAGCTTGCTTAAAGTCTTCCTGAGCACACAGCTTCCTGCTAAACACAACCTTGACACAGCCCTGAATGTACAAGAGGGACAAGACCCAGCTCCACCCCCAGTGGGCAGGAACAAGTCCTTCCCACGAGGAAGCCAGCACAAGTCTCTTAGATAGCCTCATCCACTGGGGGCAGACAGCAGAAGCAAGAAGAACTACAATCCTGCAGCCTGCAAAATGTAAACCATAATCACAGAAAGTTAGACAAAATGAGGCAGCAAAAGAATATGTCCCAGATGAAGGGACAAGATAAAACCCCAGAATAACTAAGTGAAGTGGAGATAGGCAACCTACCTGAAAAAGAATTCAGAGTGAGATAGTATAGTAAAGATGATTCAAGATCTCAAAAAAGGAAAGGAGGCACAGATCGAGAAGATACAGGAAATGTTTAACAAAAACCTAGAAGAATGAGAACAAACACACAGAGGTGAACAATACAATAACTGAAATGAAAAATACACTAGAAGGAATCAATAGCAGAATAACTGAGGCAGAAGAACAGATAAGTGAGCTGGAGGACAGAGTGGTGGAAATAACCGCCACAGAACAGCCTGTTGGTAGAAGAGTCAGGACACACAACATTTATTGATTAACTTCACAGTCTTTTATGGGTGTGGTTTGTGGAGCTTTAAGACAATTACAACAATAACATGAAGGATCACTGATCACAGATTCCCATAACAAATATAGTAATAATGAAAAAGTTTGAAATATTGTGAGAATTATGTGACACAGAGACATGAAGTGAGCAAATGCTGTTGGAAAAAAGGTGCTGATAGACTTGCTCTATGCACGGTTGCACAAACATTAAATTTGTTAAAAATACATATCTGTGAAATGTAATAAAATGAGGTATGCCTGTGGATAAATCCACTATCATAGTTCAAGACTTCAACACCTTACTACAAGAAATGGAGATAGCCAACAGACATAAAATCAGAAAAGACATAGTTGAATTCAACAACAGTATCAACTGGATATAATCAACACCTATAGACTCCTTCATTCAACAAAAACATCCTGTTGAGTTCACTGCAACATACATCAAGGTAGAGCACATTGTGGACCATGAACAAAACTTAAAAGTTTAAAAATAATACAAATCATACAATGTCTATCTCAGACCACAACAGAATTAAACTAGAAATCAATAACTGATAGATAATTAGAAAATCCTATAAAATGTGGAAATCAAGAAACACATTTTTCAATAACCTATGGGGCAAGTAAATATTGAGAGAAATTTAAAAATATTTTGAACTAAGTGAAAGTGAAAACACAACTTATCACAATTGTGGTGTAAAGCAAAAGAAGACTTAGAGGTAATTGATAGCATTGAATATATATAATAGAAAAGAAGATACAAAATAAGCTTCCATTTTAGGAAAGTAGAAAAAGTAGAGTAAATTAGATATGAAGTAAGAAGGAGAAAAATAATAATTAGAACATTCTCTAACACCATACACAAAAATAAACTGAAAATGAATTACAGACCTAAATGTAAGACCAGATAGTATAAAACTCTTAGAGGAAAACATAGGCAGAACACTCTCTGACATAAATCACAGCAAGATCTTTTTTGATCCACCTCCTAGGGTAATGAAAATAAAAAGAAAAATAAACAAATGGGACCTAATCAAACTTAAAAGCTTTTGCACAGCAAAGGAAATCATAAACAAAATTAAAAGACAATCCAGAGAATGGGAGAAAATATTTGGAAATGATGTGACTGACAAGGAATTAACCTCCAAAATATAGAAACAGATCATGCATCTCCATAGCAAAGAACCAGGCATTCCAATGAAAAACTGGGTGGGAGATCTAAATAGACATTTTTCCAAAGAAGACATACAGATGGCCAAAAGGCACATGAAAAGATGCTCAGCATCACTAATTATTAGTGAAATGCAAATTGATAAAATGAAGTATCATCTCACACTGGTCAGAATGAACATCATCAAAAAATCTACAAATGATAAATGCTGGAGAGGGTGTGGAGAAAAGGAAACCCTCCTAAACTGTTGATGGGAATGTAAATTGGTACAGCCACTATGGAGAACACTATGAAGGTTCCTTAAAAAGCTGAAAATAGAGCTACCATATGATCCAGCAATCCCGCTCCTGAACATATACCTGGAGAAAATCATAATTCCAAATGATACATGCACCCTAATGTTCACTTCAGTGCTGTTTGCAATAGCCAGGACAAGAAAGCAGCCTAAATGCCCATCAACAGATGAATGGTTAAAGAAGTTGTGGTACATATATACAGTGGAATATTACTCAGCCACAAAAAGAATGAAATAATGCCATTTGCAGCAACATGGGTGGACCTAGAGATTGTCGTGCTGAGTGAAGTAAGTCAGAGAAAGACAAATATCATATGATATCGATTATTTGTTGGATCTAAAAAGTATGGTAAAAATTAACTTATTTACAAAACAGAAATAGAGTCACAGATGGAGAAAACAAACTTATGGTTACCAGAGGGAATGGTGGGGGAAGGATAAATTGGGAGATAGGGATTGACATATACACACCCTTATATATAAAATAGACAACTAATAAAACCTACTGTGTAGCACAAGGAACTTTACTCAATGCTCTGCAATGACCTATATGGGAAAAGAATCTAAAAAAAGAGTGGATAAGTATATGTACAACTGATTCACTTTTCTGTACAGCAGAAACTAATAGAATATTGTAAATCAACTATACTCCAAGAAAAATTAACTTTAAAAAGTAATAATAAGAATTAGAGGGCTTCCCTGGTGGTGCAGTGGTTGAGAGTCCACCTGCCAATGCAGGGGACATGGGGTTTGTGCCCCGGCCTGGGAAGATCCCACATGCTGCAGAGCGGCTGGACCTGTGAGCCGTGGCCACTGAGCCTGCGTGTCTGGAGCCTGTGCTCCGCAATGGGAGAGGCCACAACGTGAGAGGCCCATGTACAGAAAAAAAAAAAGAATTAGAGACAATGACAATGAAATTGAAAGCAGGAAATCTATAGAGAAAATCAATAGATCCAAGACTAAAGATCAAGAAAATCAATAAGTTTCTGATCAGGCTAACTAAAAACAAAGAGAGGGAGAGAACATAAATTACTAATATTGGAAATAAAAGAGAGGATATCATTACACATCCAATGCAAATTCAAAGGGTAAAAGAATACTACAAATAACACAAAGCCACCAAATTTGATAACCTAGATGAAATGTACCAATTTCTTGAAAGACACAATTGCCAAACTCTCTCTAGAAGAAATAGACAATCTCATTAGGCCTATATTTAATGAAATTCAATAGATAATTAATAATCTTCCCAAACAGAAGTCACCAAGCAAAGACTGGATCACTGGTGAATTATAACAAACCTATATGGAATAAATTTTTTACTAATTCTCTACAGTTTCTTTCAGAAGATAGAAACAGAGGGAATACTTCCTAACTCATTTTATGAGTCCAGCATCACCCTAATACCAAAACCAAAGACATTATAAGAAAAGAACACTACAGGCTATCTCTTATGAATGTAGATGCAAAATCCTCAAGAGACTAGCAAATCATATCCAAGAATATATAAAAAGTATTGTACACCATTATCAATGAGTGGTATTGATCCCAGGTAGGCAAAGCTTGTTCATTTAAGAATCAATTAATGTAATCCAATATATCTACAAGGAAAAGAAGAAAAGTCTCATGAGTCTATCAATAGATGCAGAAAATATTGAAAAAAACAAAACAAAACAACACCTATTCACCTATTCATGATAACAACTCTCTGTAAGCTAAGAACAGACTGGAAGGCCCTCAACCTGATAAAGAATATCTACAAAAATCCTACAGGTAGCATCATACTTAATTGTGAGAAACTAAAAGGTTTCCCACTAATATCAGGAACAAAGTAAATATGCCCTCTCTCATGACTCCTATTCAATATTTTACTGGAAATACTTGCTAAAGCAATGAAAGAAAGAAAGAGAGAAAGAAATAAGAAAGAAAGAAAGAAAGAAAGAAAGAAAGAAAGAAAGAAAGAAAGAAAGAAAGAAAGAA
>NW_021703771.1:2760659-2851174 GCF_005190385.1 Monodon monoceros | reverse complement strand
GAAAGAAAGAAAGAAAGAAAGAAAGAAAGAAAGAAAGAAAGAAAGAAGAAAGAAAGAAAAAGAAAGAAAAAGAAAGAAAGGGGAGGGAGGAAGGGAGGAAGGAAGGAACGAATGAAAGAAAGAAAGGAGAGAGGAAGGAGAAAGAAAAGAAAATAAAAAGAAATGAAGAAGAAGCATACAGTTTAGGAAGAAAAAAAAAATCCCTTTCTTCACAGATGGCATGATCCTCTGTGTAGAAAATCTAAAAGATTTGGCAAAGAAACAACTCTTACTAACAAACAATTATAGCAAGGTTACAGAATACTGGGTTAATATACAAAAATCAATCACTTTCCCATATATCAGCAATGAAAAAGAGGAAATTAAAATTAAAAATGCAGTGCCATTTTCATTAGCACCCCAAGAAATAAAGTGCTTAGCTATAAATCTAACAAAATATGTACAAAATCTGTTTGAATACAACTACAAAACTCTGTTGAAAAAAATCAAAGAAGAGCTAAATAAACTGAGAGATATTCCATGTTTGTGGCTAGGAAGACTCAATATTGTCATGATCTTATTTCTTCCCAATTGATCAATAGGTTCAATGCAATCTCAATAGAAATTTCAGCAAGATATTTTGTAGATATCGGCAAACTGATTCTAAAATTTATATGGAGGAACAAAAGACCCAGAATTGCCTACAAAATATCAAAGAATTGCAAAGTTGGAAGACTGACACTAACGAACTTTAAGACTTACTATAAATCTATAGTAACCAGACAGTGAGGTAATGATGAAAAAACAGACAAATAGATAAATGAAACAGGATGTAGAGACCATAAATAGACTCACATAATTATAGTCAACTGATCTTTGACAAAGGAGCAAAAGAAATACAATGGAACACAGATAGTTTTTTCAACAAATGGTGCTGGAAAAACTAGATATACATATACAAAAATATGAATCTAGACACAGATATTATATGCTTTACAAAAATTAACTCTAAATGGATCATGGATGTAAATGTAAAATGCAAATATATGAAATTTCTACAAGATAACATAGAATAAAATCGAGGTGACTTTGGATTTGTCAATGACTTTTTAGGTGTAACATGAAAGACACAATCCATGAAAGGAATGTTGATAAGCTGAACTTCATTAAAATTAAAACTGTCTGCTCTGCAAAAGACACTATCAAAAGAATAAAAAGACAAGCCACAGACTGGAACAATATATTGGAAAAACATATCTGATAAAGGACTATTTTCCAAAATGTACAGAGAACTCTTAAAACTCAACAATAAGAAAAGCAACCTAATTTTAAAATCAGACAAATACCTTAATATCTACCTAACCAAAGAAGATATACAGATGACAAATAAGCATATGAAAGGATGCTCCATATCATATGTCATCAGGGAGGTGCAAATGAGTTACCACTATGATCTTACTTGAACGGCCAAAATTCAGAACATTGACAATACCAAAAGCATGAGGAGCAACAGGAACTCTCATTCACTGCTGGTGGGAATGCAAAATGGTAGACCCACTTTTAAGAAGGTTTGGCAGTTTCTTACAAAAGTAAACATAGAATGAACATATAATACAGCAATTACTGTCCTTGGTATTTGCTAAAAGACATTGAAAGCTTATGCCTAAACAAAACTTGCACATGGATTTTAATTAGGGCTTTATTCATAATTGCCAAAACTTGGAAGCAACCAGAATGTATTTCAGTAGGTGCATACATTAATAAACTGGTACATCGAGACAATGAAATGTTATTCAATGCTAAAAAGAAGGTATCAAACCATGAAAAGGCATGGAGAAAACTCAAATACCTATTACTAAACGACAGAAGCCATTCTGAAAAGCTACATATTATGTGATTCCAACTATATGAAATTCTGGAAAAGGCAAAGATATGGAGACGGTAAAAGATCAATGCTTGAAGGGGTTTAGGTGGGAGGGAGGGATGAGTAGAGGTAGCACCTAGAATTTTTAAGGCAGTGAAAATACTCCATATGATACAATAATGATGTATAGATGCCACTATACATATAGGATGTATAATACCAGAGTGAACCCTATGTAACTACAGGCTTTGGGTGATAATGGTGTGTGAATGTAGCTTCATCAACTGTAACAAATGTACCATGCTAGTGGTGACGTTGATAATGGGAGGCTATTCATTTGTGGGGGCAGGATATATATGGGATATTTCTACACTTTCCTCTCAATTTTACTGTGAACCTAAAATTGCTCTAAAAATAACGTCTTACAATAATACACAAGAATGCAAGTGTGAAGGCATAAAAAATTTATATCTTTGATTACATTAAAATAATTTCATTGGCCACATACTAAATAATTAAAAGCCTATTATGTAGACTAAATACATAAAATTATTCCAAATGTTTACATAAAGAAACAGGCTAAAATGAATAAACCACATACCATTCATTTGAAGAATAAAAACAAATGCTAATAAATTTTAAAAAATGCTCAAGCTTTTAATCATCAGAGAAATATAAATTGCATCCATGGGATTGGTTAAAAATGTATAATTTCTGGCAACACAGTTAGGGAAGATGAGGACTAATAGGAACTCTTAAACACTGCTGGCTGAGATTTATATTAGTACAATCACTTTCGGGAGCTATTTGACACTATGATGTGAATTTGAAAATGAAGACACACATACCAGGTAGACATAATGGTTTCTATTCATAATCCTTGAGTAACGCCTGCAAAAAAATGTTCATGAAACATAGTCTATATTGGTAAAAAATGGGAAAGAATCCAAAGTCCATTGATATGGATAGTGATTTATTTTAGACAATGGAATACTATCCAGCATTGAAAAGAAATATATGCTATCTATGTATATCAACCTGGGCGAATCCCAGAACATAATGAATATAAAAATAAATAAATAAATACAGAGAGTAGAATATTATTTCTATAAATGGAATTTATGCAAAATATTTCTGCCTATTTTTATCTATGTTAAAGTATAAATACAGTAAAGTATACACACAATAATAAGCTAGATGGTATGACTATTAGTGTTGGTTATACATTGTTTTTGATGTATTCCATGTGGATTTCTAAGTCTTTAAAATTTAAAAAATAAATTTTATTTCAGTCACTTCCTCTGCTTAATATCCACAGTATAAACCCTCTAACTCTCATGCTTCAGAAAATATATGCATTCTCCATTTATTTTTGCCAAGCACTTCTCTTTTATGTGGCAATGTCTGCTTCCAGTGTGTCAGCTTTTAACTCTATGAAGATATCTTTCAAATCTACATCTCCAATCTAAACCACTCCCTCACTAATTCTGCATTTCCAGTTTCCTGTTGGTTACTGGCAACTTCAAGAGGAGTATTTTATTGCATGAGGATCAAACAAGGTTTAGCCACAGCTCATTGAGCATGACTACAATTAGGAAACAATGATATGTAGTCTTTGCTAGTGCACTGATTTCTCCTATAATTGTGGTGATTTATGAACTTTTTTGTGATATATAATATATGATGGATCATATATTATAAATATGTATTTCATATGTTTATTATTGTGTCTACAAAGCCTTTACCAGAATCCAAGAATAAAGAGTCTCTCATTCTTAAGGGGTAAAATTCTCATTTTAAATGGAATAAAATAGGATCATATTCCAAATGACCTGAAACTATTTTCAAGCTTGTTAAATGTGTTTGCATCTTCAGAAGAATAAAAAGGGTAAACTATTCCTTTAACTCATTGTATCTTGACTTGAATATCACCAAACAAGAAGAAGTTGAACATATTTCTTTCCTCTGGTTTCCCGCGAGACTTTGTCCCTTTGGATCCTCAGTCTTTCAGACTTAACCCCCAGACAAATAAAAATAAAAACATGAGCAAAGTTCTTCATTTCATCTTGCTTCTCTAGCACACTAATGCCCATCTCTTTTCATCCTGTACTTTTCTTCATCACTTACAGCTTCTACTACCTATTAAAATATTTATTCCTTAACTCATTGAATTTTGTTTTCAACTATATACTTAATCTGGTCTTTTAAGTCTGTAATAAACTCTGAACTAAAAATTTAATAGTTTCTTTTTAATGTGCCTCTTATTCAGTCGGTCAGATGTAATGCCAATAGCTATACCTTTCTTCAAAACTCTCTGTTTTACTTAATTGCTTTTCTTTGTGTTTATTATTCTTTTCTTCTATGAATACTACTACTCAGTGTATTTTTCTGGTTCTCTTATTCTGCCAGTTTCTAAAATATAATCTCCCAGAGGGACTTGAATTTAAGGGGATTTAATTTTTTTTTTCTGGGAACTGATATAACTAATAATGACAATACCTTACATTTGTTTGGTTTGGGGAACCAAGTATAAATTAAAAAAAAATAATTGAAGTCTATTTTAGACAGCTTAAAAATTTTGCATAAAAATCAGCATAAAACTGAACCTGAGACAGAAGAATGGAATGTATGTCATCAAAATTAAGAGTCCTAGGTCTTCTGAGGGTGCTTTATGTTTGGTACCTTGTTTTGGAAGTCTTCCCCTTTCCACTGTCTTCCCCTAATCATCTCCCTGTATTAATTCTGTTTTCTGGAATTGCACCCCTCACTCCTTGTAGTGGAAGCTGCTGCATCCACTAAAAGGAATTGGAATCTCACTCTCTTGGCATCTTTTGTGTGAGAACTTGTATAGCCAGCAGCATCTGCTGAATGTCTATAGCTTTCTCCTTCACCTGATTTACTGTGACCTCAAAGAGAAGAAGTGAAGATTCTGGTTTGTTTTGTGACAAAAGAAAGTGGGATATCATTTTGTACTATGAGTGAGATGCTGCCATAACAAAAACCTGAGACATGTGATTCTGACTTTGGGATCATGCAGCAGGCAGAAACATGATGAGTCTCAATAAGAAGAAGTTTTGAAGGAAAATGAGAAAAAAATGTTATTGGAAGCTGGGATTAGAGCTACATTTGTTATGTAGTAGCAGAAAGTTTGACAGTAGTATCATTGATGGTAATGTGTAAGATAGAAAATGTACCAAATAAACTCAGTGGTCAGCTATGAAGATTTCCTGGTTTCTGCTTACTGCTCATGATAAAATTTGGGAAGAGACATATAATTTAAAGAAAAAAAAACTTTTTATATTCAGTTAGAATTTTCAGGAAATATATAGGGCTAGGGCAGTCTCCAGCTAGGGAGATATTTCCAAAGTAATAAATAGTCTCAGGGCAAATATCAAATAAATCCAAAGTACTGCCAGAAAACTTGCTCCCTCGGAATCCAGACTATGGCGGAAGGTCCTTCGTTAAGCCCTCAGAAAGATTTAGAGCAAATCTCAAAAGGCTTCTCAGTTTAACAAAAAAGCCACTAAGAATCTAAGGGCATGCCCCATTGATGCACTTGACTAAAAAACAGTGCTTCTAAACTCTTAAAAGCATTGTCCTATGACTTCCTTACAGGAGAGTCCAAGGTGGAGAAGGCTTGTCTTCAAGATATTTGTGGGTGTAGATTCTAATAGCATGAAGCATAACATGGCAAATAAGAAATGCACAAAGATTTTAAAGGAATAATATCAACTTTAATGGGAAGGAACAGAGAAAAGTCAAAGTGAATAAAGGTCTTTGAATCTCTAAATTCCTGCACACAGAAAAGAGTCTAAAAATTATCTAGTTCCATACAGGAGCTACCTCTGATGGAAACAGAAATGTGAATCAGTGGGAAAAACCAAGAACACAGAAGGCAGAATTTAGAGACAAGGAGAATTATCACCAGGGACTGGGCCCTAATCAAGAAATTGGCAACACATGCCCAGCTGCATTTTGGAATTGCTAAGGACTAGTCATTGAACGTCTGCTTCCCTGCCACCCTTTTTGGGTGGAGAAATGTTGTCTATTACAGTTATCTTACCCAGACCACCATCATATGTTGAATGCATGTTGGGCAGATAAGTTGCCTTTTTGTTTATAGGAACAAGAATAACCACATCCAAGTATGTGAAGCAAAGATGAATATCTCTACTACACCCTCTATGATATTTGGACCCTTGAGTCCATGAACATAAGCAAATAATTTTTGTTATATGTCACTATGTTCTCAGCATGACTCTTATGAAGCAATTGTTAAAAGGCCACTAGATTCTTACTGGCTTTTTGTTAAACTGAGAAGCCTTTTGTGATTTACTCTAAATCTGAGGACTTAACAAAGGACTTTCCAACCATAGTCTGGATTCCCAGGGGCCAAGTTTTCTGGTGGTACTTTGGATTTATTTGATATTTTTTCCTGGAACTATTCTACTTTCAGCAGAATTCTTTGTGTGAGCCACATTCCAGAGTGGTAAACCAGACCAGAAGCAAAGAATGAGTTATGTGGGAAAGTAAATCATATTTTTCTAGTATATACAAAATGTGGGCTCCTTACATAACTCACCATTAATCAAGATAACAGCTCTGAGATATAGACATTAAGTTTCCCTTTATAGATAAAATAACAAAGATTTGCAGAAATGGCAAAGCCAGATTTCTAGTCCAGGTACATTTGACTAGAAACTTTGACTATTCTACTTCACCAAAATATTAATGTTCAGGCAGCAGCTTTCCTAAGACATCACCGAGTCTATGGGAGTTCTGTGTCAGGAAGAAAACTGAGCCTCCTAGAAAAAAATCTCTCCTACCTGTCAACATGGAGAGGTAGCCTTAGGGAGGAGAAAATTAAGGATGACAAACGTGGAACTTTCTGCACTTTCAGACATATGATTTCCAGAAGATTTTATACACAGAGGGTAGAAGCAAGAGATAATGCAAAATTATATTATCTCTTTTATTCTATTGATTCTATTCTTCAGATAGTAAGATTGGATCACTTCTCATTGTCATTGATTGTTTATCCCTCAAAATTTAACTCAGTATTTATTAAAGTGCTCACTTAGAGGCTATTATTGGGTTATATTTCACAGGGATCAGTTCTTGGGCCCATCTTTCATTATTTTTCCTTAATTGTGTAATAATGATTATGCTATATTTTCTTCTAATTATAAAATATAAAATGCTTTCCAAAGAGCTCATGTAGTGGTATGTTTGTAGTGGTATGTATGTGCCATGTGGTATGAAGCACAATGATAAAAAGAATATTAACAGGCATGAATTCATCCTTTAAACTTAATAATAAAATAAATATCCATCTTCACTGATAAATAGGGTTAATTTTAAATAGAAAAACATATTTCAAAATGATCATAGAAAATTAAACAAAATTTCCCACAAAATATGATGGACCTCAAGGTTTTACAAATACCACTAAAACTATAGAAGTTGAAAATAACTCATTTCTGTGCTCTCAGAAAAGGCACAAGACCATATTACAACATTATTTATCCAAATGTTTCTCACTTTTCTCTTGTGCTTACTCTATCAGAGCTCTAAACCAGGTTACCTTATGTGATCTTCACTACTCTTGCAGGTTGGGTTCACTGGGAAGAAGTCCCTGAGAAAAAAAGATTGGGGTTCAAGTGGTTTATTTGCAAGAACTCCTGTGTCATCACTGGTTTGGGGTCTGGAGGAATGAGATTGGGTTTAGAAAGAGGTCAAGGTTTTGTGTGGACCCCTCTGCCAACCTCAGATGATCCTTTGGAGAGCTCAAGAGTTAAAACAGCCCATCAGGAGCCTTCCTTGGTGGCACAGTGGTTGAGAGTCTGCCTGCTAATGTAGAGGACACGGGTTCGAGTCCTGGTCTGGGAGGATCCCACATGCCGCGGAGCAACTAGGCCCGTGAGCCACAACTACTGAGCCTGCGCTTCTGGAGTCTGGGCTCCACAAAAAGAGAGGCCGCGATAGTGAGATTCCCATGCACCGCGATGAAGAGTGGCCCCCGCTTGCCGCAACTAGAGAAAGCCCTTGCACAGAAACAAAGACCCAACACAGCAAAAATAAATTAATTAATTAATAAACTCCTACCCACAACATCTTAAAAAAAAAATACAGTATAGGGAGGCAAATTTAAAACAAACAAACAAACAAACAAAAAACCAGCCCATTAGATGCAGTCCGTGTGGCATGCAATTGAAAAGATGAGGCCTTTCTCCTCCCTCTGCTTGTCTATGGATGTGAGTCCCCCTAAGGAGGGTGACCCTAAGCAGAGTTTCCCTCCTCATTTGAGGTAATCTCTGAGGTTCAGAGGAGTTTTGTTTGATGATTTGTGTTCTTACTTGAAGGACGTGTGGCATAAGTGACTCAGGGTAGGAAAAGCTTCTTTTGCCAGTGCTATAGGTGAGGGATGATTTGGAAAATGTAACATGGATAGCATTAGAATCTGGGATTCTGAACTTTCTGAATCTTTCCCACTGTCATGCACAGTAACTTATTTGTGGTAGAGACAGGTCCAGGCCCAAAGGTTTTTTTGTAATATTGCAAAGCAGGTCTTCTTGCTTTGCTTATAAACATGCCATGTGTCTTATTTCTGAGTTTTAAATTAAAAACATATCTGTTATTTACTTTCTCTTTTCTGGGGTTTCCAGATAGTTTAATTAAGTTTTGTTAAAGTAGACAATAAATTTCTGGACCTATTATAAACCCCTAGACTTAAAAGAGATTTTTATCTTGATGGGGCTGTCCATATTGAAGCAAGCATAGAAGAGTCAGCTCTATCAATTCTTATACAAGAGCCTTATAGTTAAAGAAGGCAGAGCAGGAGAGCCTGTGAAGCTGATTTAAGGCTATCCACATTGCCAGTGGAGACATGGCCTTTTTATGTAGAGTGAATGACAGGTAATAATTAACTCAAATTGTAATTATGTAATCACCTATACTACTCAAAGCCCTTGTTACATAGGATCTGAAATGATACATAAGGCATTTAAAATAACATAATAACCTGCACAGTTTGATCTCAACATTCATTACAGGGCATATAATGACAATTTTAAAAAATATGTTGTCCCACAGAGGTTAAACAATTTTTAAGTGAATAAAAACTCTTAATCAATATGGTGATAGTTACTTTCTTATGAAATTATCTTATTTTGTATGACATTACCTAATGCTAAGGAAAAATAAATGCAGTCATATAAATTTGAAATAACATTACTTTTTGTTCCCAATGAAATTTCATAAGATATTCCTAGTTAACAATGCAACAATTCTCAGAGAATACAAAAGTAATGTAAATATTGGCATTGGCAATAGGTACACAACAAAAGAGTCTGTGCACACATGGATATATGGACAGGTGTGTGTGCATGTGTCTGTGTAGATAAGGGTGTGGCGATCACTGGTGACTGTCGCCAAGTAGTCAGATTCCCCCCATTGAGGGTACTTGATAGGACTGTACTTCCTGACTGGGTCTGACCAGTGAGATACAATGTGTCACTTCCAGCCCCAGGATGCTGTGGCCATTGTGAGGTCCTCTGAGATGAGGCCTCTTTTCTCTCCGTGATGGTAGCAGGAAGTGTTGGGGATGGTGGCCACTCCATCAGCCAGCCTGTGTCCCTCGGTTGCTACAGCAAGCCTTGTCCTGTGGGCCTGTTACAAGCATTAGGATCAGTCACTGGATATCGGTCTCTGCTGCACTGAGCCATTGGTATTTTGTGGTTATTATCTACTGCAGCATAACCTAGTATGTATGCTCTGACTCTAGCACTGGGAAAAGGTCTTTGAAGAGAGGTGAAATTAAAAAGTAGAGACAAAGTGGCTCACTAGCACAAACAGGTGTGGAAAATACTAGGCTGCAGTTACATTATACAAAAATGAAAGTATCCTTTTGTGAGAGAGATTTGGAGAAGGTTGTGTCACAGGCTGTGAACGAAGACACGAGTGTGCAGAATGTGATGTGTGGGTAAAGTAGGTGTCCTGAGCCTCACTGACTTGTGAGGGTCATGTATTTCACATTGTCTCAACTTCGCTGCTTGAAAGCAACCCCATGAAAAGTCAAGCAAGGACTGGAGAAAGTTCCCAACTCCCTCTCCTCACAGGGATCAGCCACTGGATGAAGGACTCCACAGGGCTGGGCCATTAGGGACGGGGAGGTTACAGCTGGGCCCACGAAAATGAGTCCCCATGTGAAACATCCATATAACTAAAGTCATTCATAGAACTCGTTTACTTTACTGGAAGAGTCCAGTAGAGCCATTCTTTTTCTCATATATCATAATGTAAGCTACCAAAATATGATAAAGTTATTATTGATGTATCTTCATATGCATTTCAATTTTTTTCAGTTATTTTTATTTTGCAGTTCTGTAGACATAATTCTCAATCATTACGTATATGAATGCTTTGTCTAGCTTTTCTAAAGAAGTTGCTGAAATAGTCAGATATGATAAGGATTTACATCTGCTCACATATTGGTATGGCTAGAACCTTTACTGTCTTCTAGAAAAATATGCATTTCCCCCACCACTCATGAACAAATCAGTGGGGATTTTACTCTCTGATATTTGCTCAATGCAGATGCTTGAAACTTAATTCCTGCTTGAACACACTCCATGTCAATTTGGGTCTGGATTTCATGTAAGTTTGAAAGTAGGACTTGTCCACTGAAAGATATATGCACAATGTGATAGCTGTGAGCTTAGGTTTATTCAAGATCATTACTATGGACTAGAGCCTGAAAAACAGCCTCTCAGTAGCTCTGAGGAACTGTTCCAAAGAAGTAGGGGAGGAGCGAAGAGCTCTATGAATTTTTTTTTTCTGACTCAGAAATAAATCTAGTTAAGCACACAACTTGGTAAAAGATTACTGATAGTCACAAAGAACAGACACCTCAGGTTAACGATTTTAATGCCTTTCTATTTATGGGAAAGTACAAGAATCTGGGGTCATTAAAATTCTTCCTGAGACATGCATCTAACTATCTAAGGGCCTGTTTATCCAAGGCCCAGAATGCCTCATCCCAAATTTCCCTCAAGGCACACTGTTGGTGGAGTGACTGCAGTGGGTTGTGATTTAACCCTTTGTATAATGCGATGATGACCAACAATGCTTGTTCTTTTTTTTTCCTTTTTCCACAGACTTCAGAGTAAATTTAGAGTTAGTAGGCAGAGGTGAGATTCTGAATGTGGTGTAAAGGTCATGTCCCTAATCCTAATCCTAAACCTAACTTTATCAAACTGGAGTGTGGGACTGTTGAAAAAAAGAATAAATTATAAATTGTGTAATCATATTTATCAAGGTATTTGTAAAAGTTTATATAAAATTCAAAACTCTGCCATCCATAAAAACATGACTGTAAGAAATGTCACAAACTTTGAAATTAATTTATTTCTGAAATTTTTTGAAACGTTTTCGAAATACTAATATTACAGTACACATTTTTTAGTGTATTTTTTAAACATCTTTATTGGAGTATAATTGCTTTACAATGGTGTGTTAGTTTCTGCTTTATAACAGAGGATAATATACTGAATTGTCAGGTACACTGCTGTAAGCCTCAGTAGTTATTATTTTCATTTATAATCATGTCTCTTCAACCTCATACATTTTCTTACCCTCTGTCTCTCCATCTCTCTGTCTCCCCACCCCCCCTCCCTTTCTCCCTCTTTCTTTCTCTCTTTCACCCTATCTTTTTCCTGTTTTTGACTAGAGTATTTTAAAGCAAATGCAACCCTAACCAAGGAACTTTATTTTTTATATAAGAACTATGAAATTAGTGCAGCAACAAAATTGGCAGTATTTCCTTAATATCAGCTATTTTTTCGCAAATCTCCTTGATTGTCCTAAGAGTGTAATTTTTAGAATTGCTTAGTAAGAAGCAGTATTCTAACAATATCTACACATAGCATTTTGTTTGTATGTGTCTTAAGTCTTTTAAACCTATATCCATTATCCCACAGATCCCTATTTCTTTGTTTATATGATCAATAGGAAATTCAGTCATTTATTCTCCAGAATTTTCCACATTCTGGTTGCATTGATTTCATTCTTGTGCTATTGAATTGTTCCTCTGCCTTATGCATTTCCTGTAAACTTGTCATTAGATCCAGAGGCTTAAAGTCAATTCAAATTCAATTAAGTGTTATTTTCTACTTCCTAAAGGATCGTATCCAGAGACACATAAAGTCTGCTGGCCCTACTTTTAATAGATTGATCAGTGGCTTTCCCATAGTGTTGTTTCAATTCATCCATTATAAAATTCCACATCAATTTTCCACCTAATGATTTTTGGCGATAGTAATGATAATTTTCTGGATTCATTATTTACTTAGGGATAGAGAATGGTGATATTTGAATTTTATTATTTTTCTACATCTCCTAGACATAATTATTTTTTAAAGTGGAAATTCCCTTCACCAGCAGTTTAGGACCTTAAAAGATATTATATACTGTAAATCCAGGATAAATAATTGTTACCTCCCCCTTTAAAACAATTTTCAGAGCAATAATTTGGTGCACTAGCAACAGCAAATGATATGGCCTGATATTTTTTAAAATATTATTTTGAAATTGTGCACCTTAACAGTGATCTCCACCTCTTCCTCATTGGTTAGGAAACTTCGGCACAGTTATTCCTATACCCCTCCATTTCCCCTAATTCCTATACCCTATGGTTTCCCATTGAATTTAAGGGGAAACATGTTTCATTTGCTTGTTAGAATTTTGAGGGATCAGAAACCATTGAGGAGCTCAGGAATATTTCTGACTAGTTTTCTTCTGACTAACCACTCTGAGTGATTAATGCACTGGAGTCATTTCTTTTGGAGGTCATGACCCGGATTAAAAGAGAACACCTTTATCCACAAATACAGATGTTAGGAAAATTTATTAGCAGCTAAAAGTTTGCAGAGATGGTGAATACGATTTGAAACAGCTGACATAGTCAATACTAAAGAAAGAACAATGATGTGAATGTTGGCAGACAACTTTTAAAATATTAAAACCTACCATCTGGCAATAACTTGAATGGCATCATATAAAACAGGTTTGAATTAACTGATGTAGAATGAAATCTAAAATCAACTTAAATGCTCTTTCTTTAAATGCATATTGCCTCCTGAAATAAAACATTGAAAATTCAAATCAGCTTATTCTCTCATTTTTAAATATGTGCATAACTTGTGATTGAATTATCTCTAAGGTTTGTTCATTGAGCTTGAATAGATTAGTATTTCATAATTTAGAAAGCTTGAGTAAGTAGAATTTGGAATATGTTCTTAACTGGGTTATAACTTCTGGCATCCTTCTATCAAGAATATTCAAAATTACTTTGCTTTCCCCATATTTTGAGTGCAGGATTTCTTACATCACTGCATATCATAAATGCCAAACTATTGATGTCCTTTACTCAGCATTTTCTTTCTCTTATCACATGCTGAGATTTATTTTAAAGTGCAGTTTTACTCTCTTTCATCATCCACGGTGGTCAGCACTTTGTATACTATTCTGTACTACAGAAAAAACATTCACCAGCACTTCCTGCTTCCTCAGGGACCAAGTGCAAGCAGAAAGAGGACATTGTTATCAACTGAAAGCTACTCGAAAATATAAACATTTCAATTGACATTTTTGCTGCATTTTATATCTTGGAATTGGGAGCTGTTCTGGCAAAAACAATGGTATATCTGGATAATTTGAAAATAAAAAAAATCATGGTTATACATTTGTACAATTTCTTTGACTCAAACAAAATAAGGAAGAAAGTTGAAAGGTAAGTGAAGTTCCAAAAATCTGACCCTCTCACCTACTGTCAGGATGTTTCAAAAAGATTAAGAAGTCCTCTCTTTGATTTGGTATTAGACATACAAAGAAACACTGCCAATGCTAAAATATGTTTTAAAAGTAAACGATTTAATCATTCTATTCTTACTTTGAAAAACAACATAAATACTTTTTTTTTTTGACACTGGACTTCCTTTTCCTATTTGTTTTAGCTTTGGTTTGTGGGAATCCTGCCCCCCTTTCCATCCCAAACTCCATCAAATTGGGAGACTTTATTATTTGGTAAATCTATGTCAATATTGCTCAGAAGAACTTTCTCAGGAGACATATATTATTACACAGTAAAAAAAACATTGCTTTTCTTCAGATATACACAGATGGGGGACATGATTAATCATTAAACCTATTTTAAAAATTAATTTATTACAGTATTTTCCTGTTAATCAGGATAAAATACTGTACTCATGGCATTTTCTTTTTTCCTTCAACTTTGAAAATAAAGGCAGGGAGCAGAGAGTGAGTTCATATGAAATGCAGCAATTCACACATTAAATTTGTAATTGTAGATTTCATGGGCAGCTAGCTGAATTTGACCCACTATCAGAACCATTGATGAGTGTACTTCCATTCTTGTGATCAACTTAAAGCATCCTGATTAGTAAATATGTCTTGGAAGATGGGATCAAGTAATACTTCAAAGTTACTTTAGCACCTACTTTTATATTCAACCAACAGCCTGCTCTGACATTATAGTAAATTGTTTTTCATATTTTTAAAGCACCATGAAAAATAACATTTTATGTAGCTTCAGTTACTAAATGCAATACTACTTTCAGGGTACACATACAAATAAATATAGAGACTCAAGTGTATAGATGCATATACATACACATATAGACATGTAACTAGGTACTACTCTGTTTTTAATATCTGCACATGAAGTTGACCTATTTTATATTTTGGCTCCCAGCACAATATACCTACCTCATTACATATTGACCTTAACATTTGTTCATACCAAAATGCTTTTCTCTCTTTGAAGAATTTCAAAATCACCTCCTATGAGCTTCTTTTAACGTTGCAACAAACACAATACCAAAAATACTACACAATGCCAATACTAATAATTTAGCCATTATTTTTACCGTAATCAGAAAATAACAAATAACCATCCCTGAGGTTGAGCACATAATCAATAATCAATCTATTTCATTGTAAAGAATGGCAAACAATAGGCTTCATTTTATTACCATCCATTTTATTAACATATCTTAAAATTGAGTAGTATTTTTATATTGTTAAATGCTAAGATTTATTATTTCCTCACTTATGTGAGTAATCTGATGTATTGCACTATATATTATGTATAAGTTAACCAACAATGGTTATATTCCTTAGTGATGTACCCATTAATCAAAAGTGAAATCAATCATTTATATTAATGTTCTAATAAAAAATTCAGAAAAAAATCTTATTTAATTTAGTTAGAGATTTACTAGAAATTTAAGTAAATAGAATGATTTGTTCTGAGTGTTCCTTTAGTCCTTTAGTAAGACTTTGAAGAGCAAAAGTAAATAATCCAACTGCAGAGTGCTGATTTGGGACATAAGTTAGAGTCTTTAAACCATCTAATAGTAGAATAGATCTGTGAGAGCCGGTTGTCTAAGAAACTGTCCCAGCAAATCCTCAAGTCCTTCTGGACTTAGTGAATCAAAGACTTAGCAGATTCTTACAAAAATGCCAGGTCCAATTTAAAATCAAACACAACTATGATAAGTTTTCAATCATGATAGTTGTTTTGGCCGTTTTCAAAATTTATATAAGTGAAATCATACAATAAATAAATACTCTCTTTAGCCTACCTTCTTTCTGCTCAACATAATAACTTGAGATTTGAAACAAGTTGTTGAATATATCATTAAACATTTTACTTTTACTTACTGACTAATATTTAATTGTATAGATATTAAACAACTGGTTTGTCCATTATTCTGTTGGTGGACATTTGGGTAGTTTCCAGTCTGGAGTAATTATGACTAAAGCTACTGTAAGCATCCATTTACCAATATGTTGATAAACATAAATTTTCATTTTTTATTTTTCTTGGTAAATATGTAGAAGTGTTATTGCTGGAACAAAGATTAAATGCATATTTTTCTTTAAAAGAAAGCACAAAATGGTATTCCAAATTTGTATAATTTTACAGTTTCACCAACAGTGAATATAAATTCCAGTGGCTCTGTCACCTGGCCAGCATTGTGTTGTCAGACTAATTGTGGCCATTCTAGTGGGTGCAAAATGGTTTATCTCTTTTGAGTTTTAATTTACCTTTATCAGATGACTAATTATTTTGAGCATCTTTTAAATACTTTTTGTATATCATCTTTTGCGAAATATCTCTTCAAATCAAGTGCCTATATTTTATAGAGCTTTTTTCATTTTATTATTTCCTTTTATGTATTCTTTACATAGTCTGTATGCAAGATTTGCCAAACACATATTGCAATTATTTTCTCCCATTCTGTTGTTTGATTTTCATTTTATTAATATAATTTTATTTGTTTGGGAGTAAAATATAAATACAGTAGGGAGTATAATATAAATACAATAAAATGTACAACTAAAAATTATGTGCTCAGTTCAATGACTTCTGATAATTGTATATACTATATAACCATCACACAGAACAAGAGTGTTACTTTTCTCCAAAACATGTCCATTGTGCTTTTTTCTAGTCCACTCATATGTCTGACACACTCCTTTTTTTCTGCCACTCTAGGTCAGCTTATATTGTTGTAGAATTGTATATAAATAAATTATGTACTATATTGTTTTTGGTTCATTTTCTTTCACTCAACATAATGTTAGTGAAATTGTGATGGGACACTATATTTTTTGGTGTGGTGGTTACAGTGTGTCCACAATCATCAAAACTTAAACTGAATGGCTCAAACTTGATAAGTGATATTGATTTTGATCTATGAGTAATAATGTTGGGCTTTTCTTTAAAAAGAAGAAACAAACCCTAGTGTATTTGAGTATAAAAATCAAGCAGGCATGAGAGACCAGTTTACTAAACAGGAATTACAATAAAATTAAAACGTTTCATCAAGAATGAGATGACAGTGTTGTAATACCTTGAAAGTACTATGCAAATAATTGTCAAGCTGTACTTTGCACACATCTAAACTATGATTTAACCATAGGGGCAATTTTAATACTCTTTTTAGACAATAAAAACATAGTGCTTATCACAGAAAAAGAAAGAACTTTAGGAAAAAACAAAGTTATTTCAGAAGAAATGTTGACAGAAATAAGTGGTAAACATATGGGTTAGACTACAAAAATACTGATGGCTTAAATTTGGATTTTAAAAATAAGTTTAATTAAAAACTAGATCAAAATTAGTATAAGCTGATATGAAATGACCCTATTTCAAGCTTTCTAAGATTTTTCTACTGGTAGGGAGTAGGGAAGAGATATTTTTTAGGATTAAAATTTTTTGGAAGTTAATCTTTCAAACTAAGGTTTAAGAGTATTCACTAAAAAAATTAAAAAGAGAACAATTTCTAAGCTTATAAGAGAAAAAAGTTGGGAAAATACACATGATGCAAAGTAAACCAATAAAGTAGAACAAATGAAGCACGGAAAAAGCAAGGTGAATAGAAAGTACAAGTTATCCAGGTAGAAGTAAATTCAAATATGTTAATGGTTATAAACAATACATGTGGATCATTTTCCCTCATTAAACAGTAGAGATTGCGAGATTAGCTTGAAAATGTGCATGTGTAACTCTTCCAAGCTATGTCAGGGCAACAAAAGGTATTAAGTAAATATATGGGAAAATACACTAGGCAAATACCAATGAATAAAAAGCTATGGAATTAAAACAGCATGTCCACTTTCTATGTAACTAGTGTATAAATCACTTAGTTACAAGTAAAAACGATCACAGGAAACTTAAATACTTACACAACACATAGGTAGAGCAAAAATAATGTAAAACTAATAAATAATACCAACCACATCTGTTACAACAATACATGTCAATGATTTACTCCCAACTAAAATGCAAATAAAATAAGATTGTATCAAAATGATTAATAATAATAGCAAAATAATACCAAGTATTTGCTGCACCCTGAAAGCATTTCTAAAACAAGTTGACAAAGAAGGTTTGAAAGCATAAAAATGGGCAAAGATGTAAAAAGAAAACGGTATAAAATTAAAGTTTCAAATATTAATTTAAAGCAAGGTATAATTAAGGCAAAACACATTCAGTAGGATGGAGAATGTCATATTATATTGATACAAGATCCAATCTATAATGAAAATATCATAGTCATAAAATTTTATTAGCCAAATAAAAGAGCATTAAAGTATATTAAGCAGGAAGTGTTTAAAAAATTCAGAGATATATACAAAATACACAAATGTATTTGAAGATTTCAACACACCATTTTCTGCACATTAAGCTTAAAATAGTGAGAAAATGAAGCCATATAGGATTCTTACCATATTATCTGAGTTATTTATGGTGTTGGGTGGGAGAAACTAAACAACTGAGATATAAACTCATATGCCTATGTATAGATATATACATTTACTGTTGAAGCATCATTTTGGAATATGTGGGATAGGATATTGTAAATCAAGAGAACGGCGCCTTACTTACTTATTGTAGATATAGCAGTGGAAATGCTAACAGCTGCATTCGGTAAAGACGATTAGGCGTAACTTTATCAAGACTATGTCTCTCCAAAGTTAGAAATCTTATAGCTTCTATAAAACATACAGTTAAGTGACAAAGATCTTAAAACTATTATTATATTAATTGGGAAATTTGAATGTGCATTTTTTCCCACAAGTTTTCTTAAAATGGGACAATGCCATAACAGAAACTTATCATCTCTTAATATGATATTGAAAAATATACTCTAAAAAGCTATTACAAGTTTTAGTTGGTCAAGTACCCTAATGTTTCTTTATTTATGTTTTTGTTTTTATGTATTGGAGATAAATTTGCAGGGCACTTAATGTACAAACAAGTCAGCTTTCAAGAAGATAGTGTCTTACCACAGCTTTGCACTGTTTGCAATAGTATATTTTTGCACTTTTCACTATGTTGGAATAAATTCTGCTACAGCTAACAGAAAAAAATAAAAATAATAGTGACTTAAGATTAACATTTCATTCTTTTCATACCTGAAAGATAGATGGTTGAGAATGGGTGAGGGCCACAGAGCCAATAGGGATTCTGGGTTTTTCTATTTTCTTATTCTACTATTCTTTGTGAAGGACAGTCCAAGAAGGCTGCCGACCTCAGCCTTTCTATGACCTAAGTTTTCAATCATGATAGTTGTTTTGGCCATTTTCAAAATTTATATAAGTGAAATCATACAATAAATAAATACTCTCTTTAGCCTGCCTTCTTTCTGCTCAACATAATAACGAGATTTGAAACAAGTTGTTGAATATATCATTAGACTTTTTACTTTTACTTACTGACTAATATTTAATTGTATAGATATTAAACAAAAGACTTTTCTTTCTGCCAGTTGCTTGCCTAAAACCTGAGCTCCAGAAAGAAATACAACTAAAAAATAAAAATACAATAAAAACTTTACCCCTCTTAAGTTCTCTTGTCCCAGATGTGGCCTAGAATGAACTGAGCTTCTTGAACTGAAGAGGCCGTGTGGCTGTACGGCAATTCAGCATGTTGAAAATGCTCCCATGATCAATACCGCTTAAAAGATTAGCACAGGGTATGTCCTAGAGCCCTTTCTCAACCAGAAACAAAAGCTCTGAACTGTCTGAGATTGAATTATTCACCAGTTTGGTGACCTAATTCAAAGTTTCATTGAATGCATATATACATGTATATGTTATTAAGGACAAATTTTGTCCTTTCAAAATTCACATGTTTTTGCAGTCTTAACTGCCTATGTGACCATATTTTGAGATAGAGCCTTTACAGAGGTAGTTCATATTAAGTGAGGTCATAAGAGTGGGACCCTAGTCCTATGGGACTAATGTCCTTATAAGGAGAGGATGAGACACCAGAGTGATCGAACCCTCTCAGGAACACTCACAAAGGAAAGGTCATGTGAGGCACAGTAAGAAGGTGGCTGGAAGCCAGGAAAAGAGCCCTCATCAAGCACCAAATTTGCTGGCACCTAGATCATGGAACTCTAGCCTCCAGAAAATAAATGAGAAAATAAATGCCTATTGTTTAAGCCACTCAGTCTGTATTATTATTTTATGGCAGCCTGAGCAGACTAATGTGTGTGTGTGTGTGTGTGTGTGTGTGTAAAACAAAACTATTCTGTGGTATTTTAGAAATATTTAAGTTGTCTAGGCAGATAATTATCATATTATGATACCAAGAATTTTAACCTCAAACTTTTTATTTTTATTTTTTCAAAAGTTGTTCTACTATTAGATTTATAGAATAGTTGCAAAAATAGCTTAGGCAGTTCCCATAATCCTTCACTCAACATTCCTCAGTGGTTTATGACTTAACATAACTAAAGATTAATTACTACAACCAAAGATCTATGAAAATTTAGCATGAACAAGACATATTTGCTGAATGTGTGAATGATAACTAGCTCTGGTTTATATTAATAACAGTTTTATATTAATATGTTCCTCATTAATATAAAATATGTTTATTAACTCATTTGGTTGTGCTTATTCTGAGAAATTTTGCATATAATCTTACTTTTGACACTGTAAGTACTTCAGTTGATAGACTATGAGATCATAAACAAAGAATTATGACCTCTTAATGTGATCAAACAGCAGGAGGGAAAGAAAACTGCTCAAATATGAGATATTTAGCAATTAGCACTTTACGGAAGGATGTACCATAAAAAAAAAACATAATTTAGTGTATTTTCAGAATGCAAGTATGAATTATAAGGTTTAATTCAAACTATTGTAAAATCTCAGACTATTGTAAAATGCTTTCCTAAGCATTATCAGAGGCCCACACCAGTGACGCTACAGGCTGTGACCCTATAGTCACCCACAGCATTCTTAGTCTTATAGCTAATTTTAGCTTTTAAGTAAGCACCAAGAGCGTCAGTAAAGTTATAACCTCTGAAGAGTATCAATTTCATAACAAAAGATGATTGGTCAAACTTTCTCTACCATTTATGTCATCACATGAAAGACTCAGGATCCTGCAAAAGTTATCATAAGAGAAAATTCCATAGTTTTCTATCTTCTCAAACTTATTTGAGAACAAAACCAATATTAAAGGAGTAATGGCTAGCAGTGGGGCACATCAGTGTTCAGTAGAGAGCAAAATTTAAAATCCATTTCTTCGTGTGGTGAAGTTTTTCTAATTGCATTATTCTATGCTATTTCAAATAATGTATGGAACCAATCTGAAAATAAACTTGAGTAAATGCAGCAACTTATTTGCTAATAGTTTATTATCTACATATTGTCTATAATATCTAAGTGAGATCATAGCTCCAACAATGTCTCAATTATATAGATAACCAAATATCATTGTTAAATAGAAAAAATATATATATTTTTGGCAGCACTGCACAGCAGGTGGGATTTTATTTCCTGACCAGTGATCGAACCCATGCCCCCTGCAGTGGAAGTGCAGAATCCTAACCACTGGAGCACAAGGGAATTTCGAAAAAAAATATTGTCTAGTGTAAGTTTAGTTCTTTCTATTTTAGTTTTTTTTTTTTTAATTTTTATTTATTTATTATTTTTGGCTGTGTTGCATCTTCATTTCTGTGTGAGGGCTTTCTCTAGTTGCGGCGAGTGGGGGCGACTCTTCATCGCGGTGCACAGGCCTCTCACTGTCGCAGCCTCTCTTGTTACGGAGCACAGGCTCCAGACACGCAGGCTCAGTAGTTGTGGCTCACAGGCCTAGTTGCTCTGTGGCATATGGGATCTTCCCAGGCCAGGGCTCAAACCCATGTCCCCTGAATTTGCAGGCAGATTCTCAACCACTGCGCCACCAGGGAAGCCCTCTATTTTAGTTTTAAGTCTGCTTATATGGGAAAAGGATTGTAGAATATTAATGTGAGGTGTTTAGATATTTTATTACTATTCACATAATGAATTTTATTATTAATAATTTAACGAATTCTTTACAAATAATTTGTTTCTTCTTTTAATATTACCCCAAAATAATTTCTGAATATGTATGCCATATTCATTATTTGGTTGTCAGAAAATTGTCCTTTCCTTGTTAGCAGAAGTTAAATATGTCATTTAGCAACTTTTAAAGTACAGAAGGTAATAAACATGTTTGATCTAGCCACAGCTTTAAAGAGGCGAAACAAATTATTAAAGGATGGAAATTACTAAAGATATAATATTTAGACTAAAAACTGTCAGTCCAAGAGCTGTTATAGTTTGGAAATGATATTTCCCTATGAAATAATAACTAATACTAAGTAATAATTAATTAATTATTAATGTTGTATTAATAATAAGACAAATTAAAACTTGTTTCCACATTAGAGTTTTACTGTCTATAAATATAAAACAGAATTAGTAAGACAAATAGAATATGAAATAACCTGCTAATTGAAACAAACATTTATGTCACTTTACTTAAATGATGTAGAAAAATATGGTCCCTTGTTTAAAGATTGACACTCAGGTTTATATTTGGGGACCTCTTTAAAGGGGAGAACAATGTATAAGGGAATTATATTAGCATAAACCCTAGGATAGGGGCTAACCTGAATCTGATCTATTCTACTCAAGAATCTGAATTTTCCATATGCACTCAGAAGATTCTAGCTATGTTGCAACTGTCATAGATAAAGTTGAAGAGTAAAAGCAAATTTACCAAATTTCAGGGAATGCATATTGCATTCTGGGAAAAAAGAAGAAAGAAAACTAAGTAAATAAACATACATTTAAACCAAACATTCATCTGAATTGTTCAACTCAGAGCGTGGTCCTAATCAATATGAATCATGAAAGTCATACTGAGTCTTCAGATTTCAGCTGGTAAGGTGGCTAAATCACCGACTAACATTGCCTTCCTGTAGTACATATTTTTAGTCATTTATAGAGTCACAGTATCAGGGCAATTATTGAAATTAGCAAATATATAAAGCATTTGGAGTAAAGTTTTTGAAGGTAGTCTAATGAAACTCTTAGTGTACAATCAATACA
Source organism: Monodon monoceros (assembly GCF_005190385.1). Classification (NCBI taxonomy): domain Eukaryota; kingdom Metazoa; phylum Chordata; class Mammalia; order Artiodactyla; family Monodontidae; genus Monodon; species Monodon monoceros. The sequence continues at coordinate 2,828,367 of NW_021703771.1, read as the reverse complement.
AAACAGCAGTAGCCAAGGAATACAGTGATTCTCAATCAGATATTATAATGCAAATTGTAGGGCTTGCTGTGTAATGCCTTCCATAAATCTTTACATTTCAAAATGGTATAAAATAGTAAAATTGTTTCCTGAAAAAAATAAAAATATAAAACAAGAGCAACCGAAATTGTATATACTAGATGCTTGAAAAAGGAAAGAAGAAAAATAAGGATAAATATACCTCTAGAGTTTATGGGGGCACACTATACCACTGCCATATTTTGCGTGTGTGTGTGTGTGTATGTGTGTGTGTAATTTTGTTATTTTATATTACCTACACCTTTAGTCTCCCTCATAAAAATCTTTTATTTTTTGTTTTTTTCTTTTTTTTTTTGGTGTGTGTGCTTGTTGTTTTCCTAATTGCCAATGGGAGGGTATAACTTTCTCCTAAGTCCCCCAGTTTCTTCCTTTTAAGTGTCACTGACAACCAACAGCATGTTAAAGCTAAAGAGATGGGAACTTCACTCTTCTCATCCACAAGAGCAGAGGAAGTTAGACACCCCCCACAAAGGAGTGTGAGATCCTTTATTGTTCCTTTCCTTTAATCAGTGGGTGTCAATCAGGAGGTTTTTGTCTCCCAGGGGATATTTTGAAATGTCTAGAGACATTTTGGTCTGTGACAACCACAGGAGGTGGTTGTTACTGGCAGCTAGTAGGTAGAGATAAAGATGTTGTTAAGACCCCACAACAAAGAATTAGCCATCCCAATAGGACCATTGCCTGGAGGTTAAGAAAGTCTGATTTAAATGGGCTTTGGTTTGCTTACCTTTTTTTTCTGGTATGCAAACACAATTTTCAGGAAATTTGATAGACTTGTTTTCCTGTTCAGATTTAGCTATGACAATTGTATACTTTTTAAAATTTTTCTGCTCTTATCTTTATTTTTACTCTCTCTAGTCAGCTTCTTTGTTTTTTTTTTTTTAATCAATTCTTATTTCCAGTCAGGCTTCTTTTCCTTACAATAACTATATACTCATTAAACTCTTTCCTTACCCTGATAATGCTTATTATCTACCATTCTCAAACCTAAATATATACTCAAATGGCATACATTACTTTAAAAGTAGGAGTTTTATTAAACACAAGTCTTGCACAGAGTTTGTTATGGATGTAGATGTGTTGGATATAGGAAACATAATGCATCTCTCCTGCTCTTTTGGATATTAAAAATTTGGAGGCGAGATTATGTTGAGTAAATAGCTAATATAACCACTCTCTTTCACAAATTCATGAATAATGACATATGTGTTTGTGTGTATGTGTGTGTGTGTGTATATATATATATATATATATATATATATATATATACACTTATACACCTATATATATACACACACATATGCATGACCATGACTGTAATCCTTAAACTTTTCTGGATCACAGAATTATTTGAAAATTACATTAAACTCAATTAAGAAAAATATAACCTATTTTAATTTTGTATTGTAAATTATTTTCTTGAGATACACTATTTTATACTATACTTTATAATGATGTATGCTTTCATTCAATTCAACAAAATTGCATTGCATGTATTCTAAGTGTTAGATAATTGGAAAATTGGAGGTATAGGAATGGTCAGAAATTGGATATATGAAATTGTGACTCAAAGTAGAAGAGTTTGGGTTAATTATGAAGCTCATGGTATGGCCAAAGAAAAAAGTCAAAAAAATGGAAGATAAAGTCATTGGAAAGAGGTCAAGAAAACAAGGGGACAGGATTTTTGGGTGGATCATTTACAAATACAGAATGTTATTCAAAATCTAGGCTGTAAAGCAGCTGCCAAAGTCATTAAAGGATTAGGGAGAATGACTAGAATGCTGTCATAGGAGAAATAGAGTAGGTGTGCAGGATTTATAACAAGTTACATAAAGCATAAAGGGTAAGGACTTTATTAGTTTTTTAAATTAAAACAGTGAAGGGACAATTGTCTCAAAAAGACACTGATCAGGTAGGTGAAGAGGAAAATTATACTTTCCACCTATATGACTACATATGGATTTTGATTAAATGACCAATTCCACTCGTGAGAAGTTCAAGAAAGCAGAATATTATGAAGTGCTAATTTTTGTTTAAGGCTAGGTGTTATAGGGAATATTCATGAAAGAGTTTGATGATGTTCAGGCAGCCCATTAAATACCTTCTACTTCCAAGAAAAAGGAAAATTGTGAACATAAATCAAAAAAGTCAAATTTATTTCTGCTTAAATATTTCTATTAAAATGTTATTTTAGTCTTGAAAAAGAGGTTTAAATTATTGAGTGGTCTTTTGTAAGGCAACATGCCATATTTGATCTCCAATCAATTTTTCATTTCTCATTTTTAATGCAATAAGTGCTGAAACCCTGAATCAGAAGAGCATATAGAAAAAGGATAAAAACTCCCATAGCTCACTTTGACAAATGAGGATAAGTCTGTGTCAAGGAACAACAAAACTCTCTAAGACTTGAGTGAAATTTATGAAGCATCATTCTCTTTGTCCTTAAAGTCAGTGAGGTCATTTTTGGCAAGGTCTGTATCATTGATTTGCTGTCCATGTCAGTAAGGAAAGGATTACAAATCCATGTTTCAATTTTAAGTTCATCTGAGCAAAAGTAACATTCAACAATTTTCTTCAGGGTTTCCAGGTTTCTGCAGATATATACCTGCAGATAAATTAAATGGGAGGATTTACATAGTTGTCTTTCTCAAGTAACTTAATATAGAGTGACAGCTTGACCAAAGCAGTATTCATAATGGTGAGTTTGCAGGACTGAATTTTGAAGTCCTTAACTCACTCATACCCCCGTAGAACTCCACCAAATGAAGCACAGTATGGATTTACTCTTTATTTTTAAATTGCTCTTAGATTGGCCATTTCTTATCTCTAAAAAAGTGAAACTTCTGCTGAGTTTGAATAAATTATTTCATGCTTAGTCAATTAAACCAGTGAATATTGTGTAGTTTGAAAACTATATTTTTTGCCTTAATTTTTACAAGTTCACTTAAAAAGATGATGGTTCAAGAATTAGCTCATAGAGATCCAGTTTCATGGCAGTAGAAAAAATTTCAAAATCACATTATAGTGTTGGACACCAATGCATGCAATGCAGAAAAAAATGGGACATCACAATATGTGATATTTTCCTCTTCACAAAATCCATAAAAACCTATCTCTTGTGAAGAATCAAAACAGTCTAAGTGATTAAAATACCAAGGATTTTCTTCCAGCTCAGCTTTTCTTTGACCAAAAAAAATCACCTACCATTTCAAAGTTATCATCTTTTATGGTACCTTAAAAAGGACTAAACAAGTGTTAGCTATCTTGATAGACATCACTAATTTCATTAAGCTTCATGTTGAAGAAATATGGCAAGACTATTTCTTTAATAACTGCCATCTAAATATTAAAAAACAGGATTTTAATGTGGTTGAAATCATTTGACAGATGCATGGCTTTGTTTGTTAAATTTCCTTGTGTTTCAAATACACAAACCAGTTGAATCTTGGCTTCACCAGATGCCCCACAATTGTATAATTTTCTTTTTTAACAATATGATGAGCAAGTATTTTGTTCATGTAAATCTAGATTTAGATAAAGATCCATATTATCCCAATCCTTAATTCAAAACAAGGATTCCACATTTTCTGATTTATTTTCTATACATTTTTACTTTGCTGAATGCATTAAAACTATAATTTTATTTCACAATTTTTTGGCTGTTTGATTTATTTGTATTCGATCTTGAACAATTTAAATAAAACCAAAGGATATATGCTTCTCAGTATATTTATTTGCTTACATATTTAAAGAGAGTACCTATCCATATGAGGAATGGCCTGTGTCTGTAACCATAATGTTAAGGTACATATTTTTAGTTCCAACCTATTGGAAACTATTCTAGATATCATAAAATATTAAAATTGAAGATGATGTTATGTGATCTGGGACTGTACTATCCTGTATCTTTCTAAATACTGGAGAGAAAAGGGTACTCTAAAAACTTAATTTGGGGTTCCAGGTTAAGAAGGTGGATTAAAGACTTACTTACATTTAATTTTGTGTCATTATGAAATATCCCTCCAGTTATTGAGAAAACATTATTTTTAAGTCATAAAACTGCAGAGATAGAGATTATAGGAGATAGGACAACAGCAACAAATGCAGATAAACAAATGGTAACTGGAGGCAGCTCTGAGATAGCTGAAATCTAAACCAAGAGTGAGCAAAAGATGAGAAAGCCGGCTCTGCACTGAAGATCCCTCAAATGGATCAGCAAGTGCCTTCGAAATTAGGGATAAAGCACTGGTGGCTAAAATGAGAAAGGCTGTTGAGGGCTGTTTAGTTAGAAAGCAGTTCAATCCCTAGGTCATCTATAGCAATCTGCTACAAAATTCCACTTTCTTCATCCCACCTGAAATCTGGAGTTACGTTCCTTGTGACCAAGCACAGTGAAAGAGGCCACATCTGAAGCTATTGTCACCCTTAGAATAAACATACAAAAATTTTCAAAATGAATAAAAATATTATATTCACTTATGAGATCCACAATAGTGATAGAGTGATGTTAAGAATTGAAGCCAAAACAAAAGACATTGCAAATATGACTGGCAAAAGCATAGCCTGGCAATTATGTTTTAAACAGTAACTTGACACAATCATCCAATGTCTATAAATGGTAATGTAGATGAAAACACAAAATTTCCAAAGTAAAGGAAATTTTCATACATTTGTAATAAGCAGATGTTTGCATATGTAGAGATTCTTGGGAAGAATGTACAGGAAGCAGGTATTGTTTACTTTTGGGAAAAAGAACTTGTAAAGAACTTGTAAAGGATGTAACAGAAACATAATTTTCACTTTTAATCAACTTGTGCTTTTCTACTTTGTATAACATCAATATATTGCCTGTTCAAAAATTAAATCTATATATGCATGTATATTTCCCTCTGCCAATAAATAGGTAGAGACACATGTTGGGAGAGGATGGATTTTAAAGAGCCAGCAAATATAAAATGTTTCTTACAAATAAAAATTTTAAAATAACAATTAGAAAATATTTGAAAAATTAATCTTTTATATTTGTCATGAATTTCTTAAAGTTTATTAAATTTCTAAGGTAATAATCACAGAATTTACAGAATGCAATTTTAAAAACCTTAAACTTTATAGGTATGGTACAGTTTCATAATTCTTGTATTTCATAGCAAGCACATACACATTTTATTAACAAATAAGGAAATATTTATTGTATGCATCACTTTTTCCTCTTTAAATCTTAACACAGAGTATATGTGGAACATTAACAGCCAGATTAATATTACCTAAGAACAACCAAATACTAAATTACATGATCCTAGATGGCAGATATATCTGTTAAGAACGTTTTGGTTACAAGTTACAGAAAACCTGACAAGACTGGTTAAAAGAACTTGGACTCTATTTGTTGACATAAGAAGTCCAGAGGTAGACATTTCCTGGCTCAAGTGCAATGATATCAGTCACAGCAAATCTGTGATTCTTTTGGTCTTATCTTCAGAGTGGTCAGAGGGCAAGGACAGATTGAGCCATCATATAAATGTTTAACATAGAAAGAAGGAAAGAAGGGGATAAGAATAAATCCAGGAGACTATGGTTATGATTCATTGATGATAATTGGGTCAAGTGGGCATGTATGTTGGGAGAGCTGACATTTAGCTAGTAAAGCCTCTATCACAGGGACACATCTGTTTTCTGCCACTGCATGAACAGGAGCTACTACTTGATTACCAAACTTTTATCTTCTTGATGGGCACATAGCTCATTTTACAGAATTTCAGAAGTTGTCTTAGACCTAAAAAACTGAAGTGATATGTTCTATTCCTAGAAATGACAATCACACTATCCACAATCATTTTCTGTTTTCTGCCACTGGGTGTTGACCTCCAGAATAACTTGGATATCATGTGGTGAAGATGGGGGAGTCTCCCAGATCTTCGAATCACTGTTCAAAAATGTGCTTTCTACTGCTTGTCACAAAAGCCTATTATGAAATTAATACTAGGGAGAAATAAAGTTTTATGTTTAAGTTACTGAAATTTTTAGACAACTTTTACAACAACCAGCTTAATTAACATAGTGCTTTAGTTTGTCTTTATCCCTACAGCACTTAACAAAATTTCTTTAAAAATATCTAGATCTAGGGTCTTCCTTGGTGGCACAGTGGTTGAGAGTTTGCCTGCCAATGTGGGGGACACGGGTTTGTGCCCCTGTCTGGGAGGATCCCACATGCCGCGAAGTGGCTGGGCCCATGAGCCATGGCCATTGAGCCTGTGAGTCTGGAGCCTGTGCTCCGCAATGGGAGAGGCCACAACAGTGAGAGGCCTGCGTACCGCAAAAAAAAAAAAAAAAAAAAAATCTAGATCTAGATTGGAGATTTCTCACACCAATAACAAAGTCATATTAAAAGGGCTTGTTTATTTTTTGTTTTGTTTTTTATTTACCTTAACATCAACGAAATACTGAGCTATTGAAGTGTTTTAATTGGGTAGTGATATTATCAATTTTTTGATTGACAAAATTCACACCAGCTGTGGTATATACTGTTTGGATTTAAAACTGAAGATTAAAGAAGTATAATAACTAGAGTGGAATGATAAGATTCTAAGATAAGAGAAGTACAATGGGAAAAGAAAGGAGTCCACAGACCCCAAAAATTACAAAATTCAATAGATGGGTTGGTGATTCAATTACTAGATAGGAAGACAGAATTTCAAGGATGATGTCCAAGTTTCTAGTTGAGGAAAAATATAGTGATAGGTGCTCACAAAGAACGATCATAAGAGAAGGTGGCTGTCTGATGAGACAGTAATATTTTGAGCCTTAGGCATGCTGATATTAAATTTGATGTCTGTAGATCAAATAGATACCTAATTTTCCAGGTTAAGAAACTTTGTCTAAAAATCTAGATTTGGAAGACATCAAAATACCATGTTGCTTACATGAGGATAAGTGAAATCATTTAAGAACAATATTGATTGAGAAGAATAATTCATAAATTAATTCTTGAGACCAAACTGAAAAGAAGAGCAGACTAAGAAGGATACAGTGAAGGATAAAGAAATATAAAACAAGGAAAAGTTAAGAAAAAAGCACGGAATGATCAGTGATATGAAATGTTTAAAGAGCATGTCAAAACACATGGGCCACTGGTAATTTTAGCAAGATAAGCTTATTGGAGTGATATGAGTTATCATCAAATTTCAGTTGTACTGTAGTAGAAATGTTATATCAGAAAGAAGAGACAGTAAAAGTTCTCTGTCAAGGGAGTCAGGAAGAACTGTAAAACATGGAATTAGAAATTTTAAAAGGAGGTATTGAAACACATTTAATATTGGTTAGAAGGATCCAGTATAGGAGTATAAATGCTGGATGAAAAGGGAGAAATTGTAAGATGTATGTTTCTCAGGAGGCTGGGAATGAGGAGATCCAGCTAATAAGGTTATATTTAGTGACTGAATGAAGAAAGAAATGTGATAGTTTCCAAAAGGTGAAAGTGGTGACAGCAGATTCTGATATTTAAGGAGTTTAAATTGAAAGAGTTTTTAAAGAACAAGGATCCTGAATTCCATATGTAAACATAGAATAAATGTTGAGGACTGAACTGAGGTTAGATACCTTTACTATGACAATAATTAATAAATTTATAAGATATTTTCCATTTATTTTTAGTAGCTCAGAGTATGTATGGAAATTCTTTATCAAGAGTTTTGCCATGCTTTGGAGCAGAGGACAACTGGCCAAGGGGGTTGGCAATTTCAGCAAGGGAAAAGTTTTGTTGATTTATTTGAAGTTCATATTAGATATATAAAGAAAGTTAGATAATCGCAAGTAACTTAGCTTACAGCAAGTTGAATGTAAAGAATTGGAATCTGAAAATGTTAAAGTATTTGATACATCAGGTCTAGGCTATAAGCAGTAATGTGCTGGAAGAGATTAAGTGCACTTCTTCTGATTTGTGTTCAGTGGGAGAATTACCAATGTAAATCTTCATGTGACCCAAACCAGTTTGTGTGTGTGTGTGTTTCTGAAAACTGGTTGTTAAACAATCATGACAATAAGCTCCACTTCATGCCTCTGGAAGTTGGATGACTGGCCGACATGCGTAGAAGTAAAAAGTAAAGATGCTGAATTTTTAATAGTTCATCCACATTACAACTTGAAATTCCTGATCATGATGGCAGGACTTTGAGTGAAGAAGTCAGATGCCAACATTTTCAATACATTAATGGAATTTATCAGGTGTTAAATAGATAAAGTGCTGAAGTTGGATATGGAGTGATATTAGCTAGATAAGAATATATACATCCAAAATAAGACATTTAACACATCTAAGTCAATTGTGGGAGGGTAGGAGGTCACTGAACTCATCTCCACACACCCCACAAATACATAAAAAATACAATTAATGCAGAACAATTCTCCATGAAAACTAACTGGAAAATGGCAGAAAGACTCCTGTACAACCAAGGCTGTAAGAAAGATCCACAAGAAATCGGGTAGGAAGGAAAGAGAAGTCATCAGGTCGGGACAACAAAGATATGTTGTAGAGCACAGAGGTATATGATATATACCATTTTTCTTGGTAATAACTTTAAATGGAGTACAAGCTATAAAAAGATTATGTTGTACACCTGAAACTAATATAATGTTGTAAATCAACTACACTTCAATTAAAAGAAACAGAGAAAGGAAGGAAAGAAATAAGGAAGGAAGGAAGGGAGGGATTTACATAAGTATGAAAGAGATGAATAATTGTAGTGTGGTCTTTTGAAATGAGGAAGGTTAAGCTCACATCCTAATACTGAGATGTGTGGGATTTACCTGAGTCAGTAGTACTGAGAAGACGCAGAGAAAATGATATCTTCAAGGATAAGGAGTTTTGATTTGTTACCACCCATGGAGTAGACGCTCAGTAATGAGACCAACCATGTAAAAGAGCATTTATGACTAGAGAGCAAGATTTTGAGATGTTTCGGAGGTAAGTGTGACTGGTATACTCATTTTCCTAAGGGTGAAGTGAGAGGGTGTGTGGCCAGAGAGAAGACAACAAGTCCATGTGGTAATAAAAGTGTAAAAGGACATGAATGATCAAGAGACTCTTATGTTTAGGTGGTAACCAAGACCCCATCGATATAAAACGTAGATGTTGTCAAGTTTTTCAGAGGAATTAATCCCTAAAACCCCATAGCAGATGAAGTTCTCAAGCATCTCCATAACTTTATTAATTGTGCCTCTGAAGCATTGTGCAATGAAACAACTCTTTGTTCCATGAACACTATGTGTGCATTGAAAAGAAAAGTATGTGTCTCTCATGATTCTAACAAACACTGAGTTTTAGAAGTAGCCTTCTTTGGCTTTAGTTGATTCTATTCCCAAGGAAGTTCTGATTTTTGTTACTTAGAATAAAGCTATGATAAAATATGAGTCATGTAAAGTCTCTGAAAATTTGCTGTAGAAATGTGGACAAGCTCCGTTGGAAAAGTAAGATAAGCATGCAAATTAATTACTAATATCATTTGCCCTTGCACAACTCATGGTTAGGTTGCCAACCCCCATGTTGTCTAAAATTCAAGTGTGACTTTACAGTTGGCCCTCTGTATCCATGGTTGCACATCAGGGAATCAACCAACTCCAGATTGTGTTATATTATAATATGCATTTAGTAAAAATAATACAAATATAAGTGGATCTGTGCAGTTCAAACCTGTGTTGTTGAAGGGTCCATTGCAATTGAAATGTCCCCCAAGAGAACCATAGGAAAGCAATATCCTAGCAACCACTGTAAGTGAAGTGATAAATTACAGTCTTTAGGGGTGGCACCCAGGTGTTAATAGGTAGGATAGTGTCTACCCCAAAATTAACCAATCTCACCATGTCTTCAAAATGGAAAATGCAAAAACAGCAATTTTATCAGGAAAAAAAAATGGCAGAGTCATATCTGTTTGCCTTACTTAAATAAGTGGGTCACATTGGTTTGAAATTTCTGGCTCAGAAATTTCATTGCTAAGGTAAACAAGAAGTTGGCAGTGGGGGAAAAGGACCTTTGAGTCGGGGAGCTGTGACAAAAATTGTCCTTTTCAATCTGAGCTATTTCAATTAGACTAACATCACATTGATACCAGTACAAGAACTCAGGTATGAAATACACAACCATCCAAGTCACAGCATGATATCAACATGGGCTATTTCTGGTAAAACTTCAGGCACCTGTTAAGCCAAAGTGAAACTCGGGTTCTTACTCTGTCTCATGTCAGAGAAGGCCTTGAATAAATGGAGACTAGTGCATCAAGACATGAAACAGGAAACTGTGAAGTGAGGTAAAACATTAAAATTTATAATAAAATATTAAATGGTACTTTACATTTTTTAAAGATTTATATTTCTGATTTAAACATATAGAGCCTCTTTAATGCTTTTTATGTCTTTTAACATTAATTTTCTCTTAAGTTTTGTTGATATATAATTTTGTGGTATACATAATAGTGGCCTGTCAGGGTGTGCACAGATAATCAAAGGTTCTGATAATCCCCAGGACCTGGGAATATGCTATATTTTTATATGGCAAGGGAGAATTAAGGTTGCAGATGGGGTTATGTTTGCTAGTCAGCTGGATTTAACATAGGGATATTATCCAGGATTATACACTGGGCCAATGTCATTACAAATCTCCTTAAATGGGCAAAAAGAAGGCAGAAGAATCAGGGTCAAGTGAGGAGATGTGAGAAAGAGACAGTCAACAATTGCTGCCTTTGAATATGGAAGGGTGCCTGTAGGCAAAGAAAAAAAAATGTAAGCAACCTCTAGAATCTGGGAAAGGCAAGAAAAAGAGGCTTCTCTCCATTAGAGCTTCCTGAAAGGAACACAGGCTTGCTGGCATCTTGATTTCAGCCCAAGGAGACTTATTTGGGGTACTGACCTCCAAAACTATGAGATAATACATCTATGTTGTTTTAAGCCACTAAATTTGTGTTGATTTTTTGCAACAGCAATAAGAAACTAATACAACATGAAACAGTGAGAAGTCTATTTCTTCTAATAACTGAAAGAACAGTGCCTCCAATTATTGTGAATGTATCTAATCATTTCTTTCATTCTGTGAGGATTTTCTTTACATCTTTTGAAACTCTATTATTATGGGCTTACTAAATTTGGCTTGTTACATCCCTGTGGTGAATTACCCCTTTTATCTTTATGCAGTGTCTCTCTTCATGTCATAATACTACTTGGCTTGAGTTCTACATTGTCTGATATTGATACAGCCACACCAGCTTCCTGAAGCTGTTTATGGAGTATGCTAGTTTTTCACCTTTTTACTTCCAACTTGTGTGTTTCTACTGACAGCATAAATTTGGTCTTGCTTTCTTATCTAGTCTAGCAATCTGTGTCATTTAATTAGAGTGTTTTCTTTTAGATTTAATATAATGATTGGTGTGGTTTAATTCTATCTTCTTGTTATTTATTATCCATTGCCCAAGCTTTCTTCTACAGTTCTTTTCTTGCTCTTTCCCTATCTTTTCATTTAATAAAATATTTTCTTTTATGTCCTCTATTGGCTAGTTAGTCACATCTCTTTCAATAGAGGCATCCTTAACTCATTAAAGTATATATAGTATTGATATAATGCCATTGTAAACTTCATACTCCCCAAGTCTTACTCCCAACTTCTGACTTTATAGATGAACATTCTCACTTTCCATATCTGACTTCACATTTCACAATTTCCACTTCTTTTTTCCCACCCTCAACTTTTCCTTCCTTTTTCCTACATTACAAATACAGCAAATATATAATTTCATTCAACTGCCTGCCCCAACTGTGCAACTATTGACATCTTTTCCAAATACATCTGAGAGCTTTTTTATTTCAGTTATTTTATTTTATAATTGCTAAATGTTTACTTGCTTTGAATAGCTTCCTTTTTCATTGCTGAAAATACCTGCATTTTTACTCATGAAAATGACATGTTTTCCTTTAAATATATTTATAATAGCTGTTTTAAAGCTTTTGTATGCTAAATTCAATTTCCTTAGTCTTTTGTGGTCAATTTATATTGACTGCTTTCTCTCTTGACATTGGATAACATTTTACTGTACTTTGCATGTATAGCAATTTTTTAAATTGCTGGACATAATGGGTGATACATTTTAGAGGCTCTATATTCTGTTATCCTACATTGAGAAATGTCGTGTGTTCTAGCAGGTAGTTCAATTATTGCCTAATCACCTTGGACCCATGTAGACTTGATTCAGTGCTTAATTAGGGCAGATATGTGGAAAGATCAATGAGTTTCCTAAGGTCACCTAGCTTGATGATCCTCAACCTAGAAATGCTGAATCCCTTGTTGATCTTATTGAGTTTGGTTTTGAGCTTAACAAGAGTGTGTCTAGAGCAAGTTCTTTCTCTACAGTAGTTCATTCCTAAGTATGGTATTTCTGGTATCTCAGATGAATAACCTATGCATTAAAATGTTTTCTCTATCCTGGCTAGGCCAGTACCAAATAATTTCTCAGAATCTTTGCCCTTTAGTCTTGTTTTTCTGCTCACAAACTTAACAGCAGCTGCTGTTCTGTAAACATCATATTTTCTTGCTCTGCACTTACATGGACCTCAACCCTCAACCAAGAACTTGTGGGGAAGCCCTATGTAGGCTTCTTATGTTTCACTCTACTTCTTTTCTAAGTGCCCCACCTCTCAGACTCCAAATTGCTTTAGAAGACATTAATTCTCATCTCAGATTCTTTATCTCAACACAGTGACAATATTCTGGTTTGGGAAATTGTTCACAAGCTGGGATGATCATAGGCTTCATCTTGTGAACTTATCTCCTATCAGGGATTGACATCTTATGATGTCTGTTTTTCAGGACTAATGACTTGGCCACGTATGTTTTGTTCATTTTTATAGTTGCTGCTGGTAGGAAGGTGATTGTAATAATAATTATTCTGTCATGTCTGGAAACAGATATTCCTTCTTTTTGTCTACCTTTGCTCTATTTATTGCTAAAAAATAATGTCTAAAATCTTCAAAAAAATTTATGAATCCTGTCTATTTGTTCCTGTATTTGTCAGTTTTTGTTTCATGGTTTCAAGGGTCTATCAGGTGCATCTACTTTTAGAATTGTTATTTCTTTTTGAAAATTTGGCAGTTTTATAAATCTGAAACGTCCCACTTTATCTCTAGTGATACTATATTTTTAAATATTTTTTTCTTTCTCTTAACTGGTTTTCCCAGTACATCTCTTGTTCCTATTACTTAACTTTTAAAATGCCAGTGTCTTTATATTTAAAATGAAAATGTTGAAGATGTCATGGATTTGCATTTGTGTATTTTAATCCATTCTGAAAATCTCTCCCTCCAATTTTGTGTACTAAGTCAATTTACATTTAATGTAATTCACTATATGATTAGATTTGTTTACAGTATTGATATTTTTCTGTTTCCTTTTTGTCTCTCTTCTACTACTACTTTTGGATTACATGATTACTTTTTATTATTACATTTCATCTTTTCTATTGGCATACAGTTATATGACTTTATATCACTTTTTAAGTGGCTGTTTTTCAAGTTAAAATCATTAAGTAGGAAGAAAAAGAGGTAATAAGAAGAAAAGTACAATAATTTGTTACCTAAAGTTTTTCAAAGTTTTATCTAAGAATATTTTTTCAGCAGAAATATTTATACTCTAATACACACCCCAGTCAAAACTGTGTTATTCTTCACTCACGATTATAATTAAAATATTTAGTCAATATCATTTAGGGATGAGGCATAATTGGAATCCATCAAGTCTGTGTTTCAATCATAGAGCTTACACTAAATAGTTATGTAATCTTGGGCAATTTTCTTAAGTTCACTTACTATATGGATCCTTATCTACCAAATGAGGATAATGGTATGTATGTCACTTGTTTTCATTTCTCCTTTCCCGCTTATTTTGGACGAACTTTTCTTTTTTTAATCAGTCAATTAATTTCAGCATTCTCATTTGTCCTCTCTATAAATGTGACTACCGTTGATCTTCGAACAATATGGGATTTTGGGGTGCTGAGCCTCTGTGCAGTTAAAAACTACACAAGTTTTTGTAACTAACTGCCCTCTGAATCTGCAGTCCCTCCATATCCTTTGCTCTCTATCCATGGATTCAACCAACCTTAGATCATGTAGAACTTAGTTTTTACTATTAAACAAAATCCATGTGTAAGTGGACCCATGCAGTGCAAACCTGTGTTGTTCAGGGGTCAACTGTATATCTGTTTTACTTGTTTCCCCAGTGACTTTCTCCAGCAATTACAATATACATTCCCTTAACACAATATAATTTGAATTAATATACCATTTTACCTATTGTATGTCTATCATTTCACTTATCATATGAGAAAATTAAAACAGTATATTTCTGTTGATACCATCTATCTTTTGGTCATTATTATGAATCTCAAAGTACATTTTTATTATCATTTCTCTAAACAACTAAATGTCTTAATTTAAAACAATCAAGAAAAGAGAAAAATAACTTACATTTACCCATGTTTTTATTATTTTTGCTATTCCAGACCTGAATTTTTATCCAAAATTACTTCCTTTTAGTCTGAAGATCTTCCTTTAATATATCTTATGCAGGTCTGCTGACAACTATATGTATCAAATTATTTACAAATATTATAAGTGAAAAATATATGATCACAGTGATAGCAGGATCATTATATTTAACACAAAGTAGTGTTTTGGTTTTTTAAAATATTTACAAATTAGACAATGTAGGACATTTCTAACTTATTCTGAAGGAGTTTATGCCAACTTGATATATTAAGCACATACATATTTATGAAATCAGCCATTTCTTTGGGGCTATAGGAATTAGCTCTCTATTGATTATGCCTAGCTATCTGTTATGTGTGTGACAATATGAAAATGGTCACAAGCTGCTTCTACTGATTTACTGTCCAATAAATAATTAATTTTCATTTCTTACTGATTATATGCTTCCATAATCATTTCACTTCTCTTTGTGGTATCATTGTCAGTTTTAGAACCCAAACAATTTATACATAAAAATTAAAAGTCAGTTGTACAGACAATATGCACTGTCAAATAAAGCATCTCCTGGCTTGCCTATTTGCACGAGACAAAAGGATATATTATTCTGATTACTAGCATCAACTCTTCTAACTATATTGCACAAACCTCACTTAAATAAGCAGTAGAGGTGGTTTTGATTGATCATAGAAGATTTCAAATTGTCGAATGTCAGAAACACGCCACTGCAAGAGATAAGACAAGGCTTCCCAGAGGAAGAATATGCAGGGTACAGGTTTCCAGGTGAGAAAGGAGCCAGGGAGCACTTTAGGAAATTATCCTTAATTTTTCATTCATCTTTGTATTCCTAAATAGCTACTCGTGGAAATTACTGCTGGTATGTGATTTTGGAGCGGAAAGCAAGTCAATGAAATAGAAAAGAAAAGAAAATAGACGAGTACTCAAATATTATTTCCTCAAGGACGGGGGTTGCATTTTTTCTTGTATTACCATGTCTATTAATGCAATACCAGGAATTCTTTTTGTTTGTTTGTTTTTTAAATATTTATTTATTTATTTGGTTGCACCAGGTCTTAGTTGTGACAGATGGGCTCCTTAGTTGTGGTATGCAAACTATTAGTTGTGGCATGCATGTGGGATCTAGTTCCCTGACCAGGGGTCGAACCCAGGTCCCCTGCATTGGGAGCATGGAGTCTTAACCACTGCACCACCAAGGAAGTCCCCCTAAGTCAGTTTCTTCCTATTGTGTTCTCGGAATAAAGAAGTTTTTTTAAAAATATTCACTTGGGTGAAATAAAGTGTTTCATCTAAAACATGGAGTAATTCTGTATGTTCTGTCTATAAGGACTACCTGACATCAGTCCTAAAGGAAGAGAAATACAGTTGATCTTTGAACAACATGGGTTTGAAGTGCACTGGTCCAGTGTTTTGATATATGGATTTTTTTCAATAGTAAATACTATAGTACCACCAGAACTCTGGATATGGGGGAACCCCAGGTGCAGAGAGCCAACTGTAAAGTTACACTCAGATTTTCGACTGTCTGGAGGGTCATTAACCCAACCACTAGATTGTTTGAATCAACTGTATAACTATCCAAACAAGGGTTTCAGATTTGTTTGCCTTGGTTTTCTTTCAGCAAAACTAGCTAACATGAAAATACCTTGGAAATCTTAAAAGCTTCCATTGATGTAACTAGAAGTAAAGGCTTAATTTACTTCTGGATTTCTGTGGTTACTGAGAGCAAATGATTCTCCTTTCTGTTCTTAGGGTTACCACTGAGATTAAAAAGTGCATTCCAGGGGCTTCCCTGGTGGCGTAGTGGTTGGGAGTCTGCCTGCTGATGCAGGGGACGCGGGTTCGTGCCACGGTCTGGGAGGATCCCACGTGCCGCGGAGCGGCTGGGCCTGTGGGCCGTGGCCGCTGGGCCTGCGCGTCCGGAGCCTGTGCTCTGCAACGGGAGAGGCCACAACAGTGAGAGGCCCGTGTACCGCAAAAAAAAAAAAAAAGTGCATGCCAAAATAAAAAGGTTTAATTTACAGTTTAGTTGTACTTTTGTTACGTTTTAAATAGCTATAAAAATTATAACTAATTTTAACCTATTTTTCTGTTTTTCATTGTCACTGTGAAGGATTTCCTTCATATTAACTGACCAAGTAAAAACAAGCCCTATGCTTGTGGTTGCCAAAGGGGAAAGGTGGCGGGAGGGATGAATTAGGAGGTTAGGATTGACATATACACACTACTATATGTAAAATAATCAACAAGGACCTACTGTATAGCACAGGGAACTATATTCAATACTCTGTAATAACCTATATGGGAAAAAGAATCTGAAAAATAATAGATATATGTATAACTAAATCACTTTGCTATACACCTGAAGCTAACACAACATTGTGAATAAACTATACCCCAACATAAAATTTAAAAAACAGCAAGCCCTATAATTAGATCAACTTAGAGCTGACCTCAACATCAGAGCCCATTCCTATCACAAACCTAGTTCATATTCAGTGGGTCTGACTAGGAATCAGGATGTCTCCTCCCACTTCACTCATCATAAGAATTAATATAAGGGGGACCTTGAAGATGGCGGAAGAGTAAGACGCGGAGATCGCCTTCCTCCCCACGGATACACCAGAAATACATCTACACGTGGAACAACTCCTACAGAACACCTACTGAAGGCTGGCAGAAGACCTCAGACCTCCCAAAAGGCAAGAAACTCCCCACGTACCTGGGTAGGGCAAAAGAAAAAAAGAAAAAACAGAGACAAAAGAATAAGGACGGAACCTGCACCAGTGGGAGGGAGCTGTGAAGGAGGAAAAGTTTCCACACACTAGGAAGCCCCTCCGTGGGCGGAGACTGCGGGAGGCGGAGGGGGGAGCTTCGGGACCGCGGAGTAGTGCACAGCGACGGGTGCGGAGGGCAAAGCGGGGAGATTCCTGCACAGAGGATCCGTGCCGACCGGCACTCACCAGCCCGAGAGGCTTGTCTGCTCACCCGCCGGGGTGGGCGGGGCTGCGAGCTGGGTCTCGGGTTTCGGTTTTGGACGGAGCGCAGGGAGAGGACCAGGGTTGGCGGCTTGAACATAGCCTGAAGGGGTTAGTGCACCACGACTAGCCGGGAGGGAGTTCGGGGAAAAGCCTGCACCTGCCGAAGAGGCAAGAGACTTTTTCTTCCCTCTTTGTTTCCTGGTGCGCGAGGAGAGGGGTTTAAGAGCGCTGCTTAAAGGAACTCCAGAGACGGGCGCGAGCCGCGGCTAAAAGCGCGAATCCCAGAGACGGGCGCGAGCCGCGGCTAAAAGCACGAACCCCAGAGACGGGTGCGAGCCGCGGCTAAAAGCGCGGACCCCAGAGACGGGCGGGAGACGCTAAGGCTGCTGCTGCCACCACCAAGGGGCCTGTGTGCGAGCACAGGTCACTCTCCATACCCCTCTTCCGCGGAGCCTGTGCAGCCCGCCACTGCCAGGTTCCCGGGAACCAGGGACAACTTCCCCGGGAGAACGCACGGCGGGCCTCAGGCTGGTGCAACGTCACGCCGGCCTCTGCCGCAACGTCACGCCGCCTCTGACGCCGCAGGCCCGCCCCGCACGCAGTGCCCCTCCTTCCCCCCCCCCCCCACCCCCGGCCTGAGTGAGCCAGAGCCCCCGAATCAGCGGCTCCTTTAACCCTGTCCTGTCTGAGCAAAAAACAGACGCCCTCCAGCGACCTACACGCAGAGGCAGGGCCAAATCCAAAGCTGAGCTCCTGTGAGCTGTGAGAACAAAGAAGAGAAAGGGAAATCTCTCCCAGCAGCCTCAGAAGCAGCGGATTAAAGCTCCACAATCAACTTGATATACCCTGCATCTGTGGAATACCTGAATAGCGAATCATCCCAAATTGAAGAGGTGGAATTTAGGAGCGAGATCTATGATTTTTTTCCCTTTTCCTCTTTTTGTGAATGTGTACGTGTATGCTTCTGTGTGAGATCTTGTCTGTATACTCTTGCTTCCACCATTTGTCCTAGGGCTCTATCCGTCCATGGTTTTTTAAAAAAATTTTTTTTCTCAATAATTAATTTTAATTGTAATAACTTTATTATACTTTACCTTCTTTCTTTCTTTCTTTCCTTCCTTCCTTCCCTCCTTTAGACAACGAATCACCCCAAATTGAGGAGGTGGTCTCTGAGAGCAAGATTTATGATTTTTCCCCCTTTACCTCTTTTTGTGAAGGTGTATATGCATGCTTCTGTGTAAGATTTTCTCTGTATAGCTTTGCTTCCAACATTTGTCCTAAGGTTCTATCCGGCCCTTTTTTTTTTTTTTTTCCTAAATATTTTTCAATTCAATAACTATATTATACTTTATTTTATTTTTACTGTATCTTCTTTCTTTCTGTCTTTTTTCCTTCTTTCCCTCCTGCCTTCCTTCCTTCCTTCCTCCCTCCCTCCCTCCCTGCTTTCTTTCCTTCTTTGCTTCTTTCTTCCTTCCCTCCTTTCCTTCTTTCTTTCCTCATACTTCTACTAATTCTCTCTACTTTTTCTCCCTTTTATTCTGAGCCGTGTGGATGAAAGGCTCTTGGTGTTCCAGCCAGGAGTCAGGGCTCTGCCTCTGAGGTAGGAGAGCCAACTTCAGGACACTGGTCAACAAGAGACCTTCCAGCTCCACATAATATTAAACGGCAGAAATCTCCCAGTGACCTCCATCTTAACACCAGCACCCAGCTTCACTCAACGACCAGCAAGCCACAGTGCTAGACAACCTATGCCAAACAACTAGCAAAACAGGAACACAACCCCACCCATTAGCAGAGAGGCTGCCTAAAATCATAATAAGGCCACAGACACCCCAAAACACACCACCAGATGTGAACCTGCCCACTAAAGAGACAAGATCCAGCCTCAACCACCACAACACAGGCACTAGTCTCCTCCACCAGGAAGCCTACACAACCCACTGAAACAACCTTAGCCACTGGAGACAGACATCGAAAACAACGGGAACTATGAACGTGCAGCCTGCAAAAAGGAGACCCCAAACACAGTAAGATAAGCAAAATGAGAAGACGGAAAAACACACAGCAGATGAAGGAGCAAGATAAAAATGCCCCAGACCTAACAAATGAAGAGGAAATAGGCAGTCTATGTGAAAAAGAATTCAGAATAATGATAGTAAGGATGATCCGAAATCTTGGAAGTAGAATGGACAAAATGCAAGAAACAGTTAACAAGGACCTAGAAGAAATAAAGATGAAACAAGCAATGATGAACAATGCAATAAATGAAATTAAAAGTACTCTAGATGGGATCAATAACAGAATAACTGAGGCAGAAGAACGGATAAGTGACCTGGAAGATAAAATAGTGGAAATAACTACTGTAGAGCAGAATAAAGAAAAAAGAATGAAAAGAACTGAGGACAGTCTCAGAGACCTCTGGGACAACATTAAATGCACCAACATTCGAATTATAGGGGTTCCAGAAGAAGAAGAGAAAAAGAAAGGGACTGAGAAAATATTTGAAGAGATTATAGTTGAAAAATTCCCTAATATGGGAAAGGAAATAGTTAATCAAGTCCAGGAAGCACAGAGAGTCCCATACAGGATAAATACAAGGAGAAATACGCCAAGACACATATTAATCAAACTGTCAAAAATTAAATACAAAGAAAGCATATTGAAAGCAGCAAGGGAAAAACAACAAATAACACACAAGGGAATCCCCATAAGGTTAACAGCTGATCTCTCAGCAGAAACCCTACAAGCCAGAAGGGAGTGGCAGGACATACTGAAAGTGATGAAGGAGAAAAACCTGCAACCAAGACTACTCTACCCAGCAAGGATCTCATTCAGATTTGATGGAGAAATTAAAACCTTTACAGACAAGCAAAAGCTGAGAGAGTTCAGCACCACCAAACCAGCTTTACAGCAAATGCTAAAGGATCTTCTCTAGACAAGGAACACAAGAGAAGGAAAAGACCTATAATAACGAACCGAAAACAATTTAGAAAATGGGAATAGGAACATACATATTGATAATTACCTTAAATGTAAATGGATTAAATGCTCACACCAAAAGACACAGATTAGCTGAATGGATACAAAAACAAGACCCTTATATATGCTGTCTACAAGAGACCCACTTCAGACCTAGAGACACATACAGACTGAAAGTAAGGGGATGGAAAAAGATATTCCATGCAAATGGAAACCAAAAGAAAGCTGGAGTAGCAATTCTCATATCAGACAAAATAGACTTTAAAATAAGGACTATTACAAGAGACAAAGAAGGACACTACATAATGATCAAGGGATCGATCCAAGAAGAAGATACAACAATTGTAAATATTTATGCACCCAACATAGGAGCACCTCAATACATAAGGCAAATACTAACAGCCATAAAAGGGGAGATCGACAGTAACACATTCATAGAAGGGGACTTTAACACCCCACTTTCACCCATGGACAGATCATCCAAAATGAAAATAAATAAAGAAACACAAGCTTTAAATGATACATTAAACAAGATGGACTTAATTGATATTTATAGGACACTCCAACCAAAAACAACAGTATACACATTTTTCTCAAGGGCTCATGGAACATTCTCCAGGATAGATCATATCTTGGGTCACAAATCAAGCCTTGGTAAATTTAAGAAAATTGAAATTGTATCAAGTATCTTTTCTGACCACAACGCCATGAGACTAGATATCAATTACAGGAAAAGATCTGTAAAAAATACAAACACATGGAGGCTAAACAATACACTACTTAATAATGAAGTGATCACTGAAGAAATCAAAGAGGAATTAAAAAAATACCTAGAAACAAATGACAATGGAGACACAACGACCCAAAACCTATGGGATGCAGCAAAAGCAGTTCTAAGGGGGAAGTTTATAGCAATACAAGCCAACCTTAAGAAGCAGGAAACATCTCGAATAAACAACCTAACCTTGCACCTCAAGCAATTAGAGAAAGAAGAACAAAAAAAACCCAAAGCTAGCAGAAGGAAAGAAATCATAAAAATCAGATCAGAAATAAATGAAAAAGAAATGAAGGAAATGATAGCAAAGATCAATAAAACTAAAAGCTGGTTCATTGAGAAGATAAACAAAATAGATAAACCACTAGCCAGACTCATCAAGAAAAAAAGGGAGAAGACTCAAATCAATAGAATTAGAAATGAAAAAGGAGAAGTAACCACTGACACTGCAGAAATACAAAAGATCATGAGAGATTACTACAAGCAACTCTATGCCAATAAAATGGACAATCTGGAAGAAATGGACAAATTCTTAGAAATGCACAACCTGCCAAGACTGAATCAGGAAGAAATAGAAAATATGAACAGACCAATCACAAGCACTGAAATTGAAACTGTGATTAAAAATCTTCCAACAAACAAAAGCCCAGGACCAGCTTGCTTCACAGGTGAATTCTATCAAACATTTAGAGAAGAGCTAACACCTATCCTTCTCAAACTCTTCCAAAATATAGCAGAGGGAGGAACACTCCCAAATTCCTTCTACGAGGCCACCATCACCTTGATACCAAAACCAGACAAGGATGTCACAAAGAAAGAAAACTACAGGCCAATATCACTGATGAACATAGATGCAAAAATCCTCAACAAAATACTAGCAAACAGAATCCAACAGCACATTAAAAGGATCATACACCATGATCAAGTGGGGTTTATTCCAGGAATGCAAGGATTCTTCAATATATGCAAATCTATCAATGTGATAAACCATATTAACTAATTGAAGGAGAAAAACCATATGATCATCTCAATAGATGCAGAGAAAGCTTTCAACAAAATTCAACACCCATTTATGATAAAAACCCTGCAGAAAGTAGGGATAGAGGGAACTTTCCTCCACATAATAAAGGCCATATATGACAAGCCCACAGCAATGGTGAAAAACTGAAAGCATTTCCACTAAGATCAGGAACAAGACAAGGTTGCCCACTCTCACCACTCTTATTCAACATAGTTTTGGAATTTTTAGCCACAGCAATCAGAGAAGAAAAGGAAATAAAAGGAATACAAATCGGAAAAGAAGAAGTAAAGCTGTCACTGTTTGCAGATGACATGATACTATACATAGAGAATCCTAAAGATGCTACCAGAAAACTACTAGAGCTAATCAATGAATTTGGTAAAGTAGCAGGATACAAAGTTAATGCACAGAAATCTCTGGCATTCCTATATACTAATGATGAAAAATCTGAAAGTGAAATCAAGAAAACACTCCCATTTACCATTGCAACAAAAAGAATAAAATATTTAGGAATAAACCTACCTAAGGAGACGAAAGACCTGTATGCAGAAAATTATAAGACACTGATGAAAGAAATTAAAGATGATACAAATAGATGGAGAGATATACCATGTTCTTGGATGGGAAGAATCAACATTGTGAAAATGACTCTACTACCCAAAGCAATCTACAGATTCAATGCAATCCCTATCAAACTACCACTGGCATTTTTCACAGAACTAGAACAAAAAATTTCGCAATTTGTATGGAAACACAAAAGACCCCGAATAGCCAAAGCAATCTTGAGAACGAAAAAAGGAGCTGGAGGAATCAGGCTCCCTGACTTCAGACTATACTACAAAGCTACAGTAATCAAGACAGTATGGTACTGGCACAAAAACAGAAAGATAGATCAATGGAACAGGATAGAAAGCCCAGAGATAAACCCACGCACATATGGACACCTTAACTTTGATAAAGGTGGCAGGAATGTACAGTGGAGAAAGGACAAACTCTTCAATAAATGGTGCTGGGAAAACTGGACAGGTACATGTAAAAGTATGAGATTAGATCACTCCCTAACACGATACACAAAAATAAGCTCAAAATGGATTAAAGACCTAAATGTAAGGCCAGAAACTATCAAACTCTTAGAGGAAAACATAGGCAGAACACTCTATGACATAAATCACAGCAAGATCCTTTCTGACCCACCTCCTTGAGAAATGGAAATAAAAACAAAAATAAACTAATGGGACCTAATGAAACTTCAAAGCTTTTGCACAGCAAAGGAAACCATATTTAAGACCAAAAGACAACCCTCAGAATGGGAGAAAATATTTGCAAATGAAGTAAATGACAAAGGGTTAATCTCCAAAATTTACAAGCAGCTCATGCAGCTCAATAACAAAAAAACAAACAACCCAATCCAAAAATGGGCAGAAGACCTAAATAGACATTTCTCCAAAGAAGATATACAGAATGCCAACAAACACATGAAAGAATGCTCAACATCATTAATCATTAGAGAAATGCAAATCAAAACTACAATGAGATATCATCTCACACCAGTCAGAATGGCCATCATCAAAAAATCTAGAAACAATAAATGCTGGAGAGGGTGTGGAGAAAAGGGAACACTCTTGCACTGCTGGTGGGAATGTGAATTGGTACAGCCACTATGGAGAACAGTATGGAGGTTCCTTAAAAAACTACAAATAGAATTACCATATGACCCAGCAATCCCACTACTGAGCATATACCCTGAGAAGACCATAATTCAAAAAGAGTCATGTACCAAAATGTTCATTGCAGCTCTATTTACAATAGCCCGGAGATGGAAACAACCTAAGCGCCCATCATCGGATGAATGGATAAAGAAGATGTGGCACATATATACAATGGAATATTACTCAGCCTTAAAAAGAAATGAAATTGAGCTATTTGTAATGAGATGGATAGACCTAGAGTCTGTCATACAGAGTGAAGTAAGTCAGAAAGAAAAAGACAAATACCGTATGCTAACACATATATATGGAATTTAAGGAGAAAAAAATGTCATGAAGAACCTAGGGGTAAGACAGGAATAAAGACTGAGACCTACTGGAGAACGGACTTGAGGATATGGGGAGGGGGAAGGGTGAGCTTTGACAGGGCGAGAGAGAGTCATGGACATATACACACTAACAAACGTAGTAAGGTAGATAGCTAGGGGGAAGCAGCCGCAAGGCACAGGGATATTAGCTCGTTGCTTTGTGACAGCCTGGAGGGGTGGGATAGGGAGAGTGGGAGGGAGGGAGACGCAAGAGGGAAGACATATGGGAACATATGTATATGTATAACTAATTCACTTTGTTATAAAGCAGAAACTAACACACCATTGTAAAGAAATTATACCCCAATAAAGATGTTTAAAAAACAAACAAACAAAAAAAAAAGAATTAATATGATCTGTATAAAGTATATTGTGTTCTTTACCAAAGTTATTTATTTATACTGCCTGTGTCCTGTGAGCTATCTAGATCTGTGGTTTGCTATCTGTTATTAATATGGAAAATTTCTTAGCTAGTATTTTTCAAATTATATCAAATATTTTTTCTGCCCCAATCTCTTTCTTCTCCTTTCGGCATTCCAATTATATGTCTATAACATGTTTTGTAATTGTCCCACAGTTTATGGATATTCTATTTTATTCATTCTTTTTGTTCTTTCTTTGCATTTCAGTTTAGAAAGATTGCGTTCACATATTTTCAAAGATGCTGATTCTTTTCTCAGGGTCATCCATCCTACCGATGAGCCCATCAAAGGAATTCCTCATTTCTGGAACTGTTAATTTCAATGTTGTTAATTAGTAGTGCTTTCTTTTGATTTTTTCTTAGAATTTCTGTCTCTCTGCTTACATCATCCATCTGTTCTTCGTGGTGTCTACTTTTTCCATTAGCACCATAATATTAATCATAGTTTCTTTAAATTTCCTAATGGATAATTCCAAAGTCTGTCATATCTGATTCTGGTTCTGATATTTAACTTGTCTCTTTAGGTTGTGTTTGCATTTGCTTTTCTTTAGCCTGCTGTGTAATCTTCTGTTTAAAGCCAGATGTGTTGTATTGGGTAATAGTAACTGACATATATAGTGTTTAGTATGAGGTTTTATGTTAATCGAGCTAGTAGCTGCTTGTGTTCAGTATTTGCTATAGCTTAGGTGCCAGAAGTTTCAAACTTCTTTAGTGACCTTCTTTATATCTCCCATGAAATCCTTGGGTTTCCCTAAGAATTCCTCCTCAGGTAGAGTGTGCACCTTGAAGCTCTTTCAGCTGTAAACCACTATAATTAGAGAGGAGTCCTGCTGACATGGTGGTAAGATGAACAGATTTGGATTCACTCTGTAATCTTATATTTAAATCTCAGCTTTTTAGTGGACTTATAACCCTGGTGTGCCCTCTACAAGTGTTTCTCCACTCTTAGGTGAGATAGGAAACTACAGGGGTCAACAGTCAGGGAAATACCTTCTCCTGGACAAGATAAGGCTCTGATAAAGTATTTTGTCCTAGAGAGAAGACATTTTTATGGAGAGCCTTAGCAAGGCTAAACATATTTTACAATGGTTACTCCTCCCTTTCCCCCTTGAGGGTCTCTCTCTTGACTCTTCACCATGGGAACCTGATGCGTTTCCTAAAGGTCAAACCCATCAAAGTTTAAGGTCTCCTTCAAAGTGGGGCCCCAGCAGTTTCTCATGCTCAATCTAGTAAACACACAGCCTCTAGAAATTCATCAAATTTAAATGTTAAATTCATCAAATTGCCATTTAAATGTTTCTATCAGTTATGGTTCAGCAGCTTCTGTTCTGGGAAGCAGACTTCAGCTGCAACCATCCGGGTTCATCTCTCTCTTCAAATGTCAGAGTGGTGGTTTGTCCTGCGCCTCAGTTCTCTGAAAAGTCCTACACATCATTGATTTCAGTTTCCTCAGCTTTGTCCTGTCATTAGGATGGGAATGATGACTTCCTAGTTCTTTACATGTCAGGACTAACATGGGAAGTCTCCCAAAGCATGTATTTAATACAGTGAAAAAATATCCTCAGTAAAATGCCTATATTAGTATGTGTAGTAGATAAAAGGAAATACTGAGATACAGACAAAAAGAAATACAGAAGAAAATAAGAGTATTTCTTTATAGTGTAGACAGAGCAACAGTTTGGTAGAGAAATATTTGAGTGATTAAACAATTATAGCACTGGAGGGTAATACATGTATATTGAAGAATAAAATAGGTAGGTAGTGTTTCCTTTAAAATATCAAATATTTAAGAAAATCTTATGATGAAGCTGAGTTTTTAACAGTTATTAGAAGGAGAAATTAATTATATGCAGGATCCAAACGAAAATGCACAACATTTACAAGGGTTTAAGTAGAAAGGAAAGACAGAACACTCTTTGAGGTAGATTACAGCAATATGTTTTTGGATCTGTCCCCTAAAGTAAAGGAAGTAAAAGCGAGTAAACAAATGGGACCTAATTCAACTTAAAAGGTTTTGCACAGCAAAGGAAACCATTGACAAAATAAAAGACAGCCTACTGAATGGGCAAAAATATTTGCAAGTGATATAATAGATAAGGGATTAATATCCAACACATAAACAGCTCATACAACTCAACCTCAAATAAACAAACAGCCCAATTAAAACATGGACAGAACTGGATAGATGTTTTCCAAGGAGGAAACACAGATGGCCAACAAGCACATGAAAAGATGCTCAACATTGCTAATCATCAGGGAAATGCAAATAAAAACCAAAATGAGATATCACCTCACTGTCAGAATGGCTACTGTCAAAAATATCACAAATAACAAATGTTGGCGAGGATGTGGAGAACAGGGAACCCTTGTGCACACTTGGTTGGAATGTAAATTGGTGCAGCTATTATGAAGAACAGTATGGAGGTTTCTCAAAAATCTAAAAGTAAAACTACCATGTGACCAAGCAGTTCCACTCCTGGGTATGTATAGAAAAAAAGAAACAAATCACACCCACCCCAAAAAAACTTCAAAAACATATATGCACCCCAATGTTCATAGCAGCATTATTTACATGGAAGCAACCTGAGTGTCCATCAACAGATGAATGGATAAAGATGATGTGGTGTGTGTGTGTTTATTTGTTGCAACAAGGATGGACTAGGAGGGCAAGTCAGACAAAGAAAGACAAATACTGTATGATATTATATGTGGAATCTAAAAAATACAACAGACCCACAGACATAGAGAACAAACTTGTGGTTGCCAGTGGGAGGCGAGGAGCAATATAGGGGTGGGGGAGTGGGAGATACAAATTACTGGGTGTAAGGTGGACTCAAGGAGGTACTGTACAGCATGGGGAATATAGCCAATATTTTGTGATAACTGTAAATGCAAAGTAACTTTAAAAATTGTACCAAAAATAAAAATAACCGAAAAACAAAAAAGGAAAGAAAAGAATAATATTGTAGAGAAATACATAACACAACTGAAAAGGGGTAAATTGGAACTGTCCTGGGCTTGAAGTAACACAGGAGTTGAATCTAATTAGTGGTTAGATTCAACTAATTAAGATTAGATTCACTTAACTAGATGTATGACATTTCACGTTTCTGAGTTAACGATTTTCTCATGTATGAAATCAGAGTAATATCTTGCCTCTCATTCTGTGGCTCTAAAAAAAATAAGTGGCTGAATAGTTTATTTAAATGATCTAACAAAGGTTTTGCCATATTTTAGATCTTTGAGAAATTTCTTTCCCCTGACATTTAACTGATGGAGGTATTCTCACCTATTTTTCCTTCACAGCCAATTTTTTTTTTTTTTTTTTTTTTTTTTTTTTTTTTTTTTTTGCGGTACGCGGACCTCTCACTGTTGTGGCCTCTCCCGTTGTGGAGCACAGGCTCCGGACGTGCAGGCCCAGCAGCCATGGCTAACTGGTTCAGTCACTCCGTGGCATGTGGGATCTTCCCGGACTGGAGCACAAACCCGTGTCCCCTGCATCAGCAGGTGGACTCTCAACCATTGCACCACCAGGGAAGCCCACACAGCCAATATTTAACTGTAGCAATCTTGTCAACAAGTGAACTTTTGGTACTAGAATGAACAGTAGATTGAAATCTAGTTGCTTGGGAATTTGTGAATGGAAGCCTTTAATGTAGGAGCTAGTTGAAGATAAAATTTTAAATAGACTACATTCAATAAAATTTAACCTTTACTTGGCAAATCAGGATGAAGATTATCAGTATAATTTATTAAACTGCACTGTGATGTGCTCACCTGGTTTAATATTAATTCCTTCAATAGTTATTATCACTTGCAATGTGCATTGACACGTTACAAAATATGATTGTGAACAAAACACATGGAGCCCTGTACTTTCATTGTAGAGTCTAGTGGTGATTCTAAGCGGTTATAAAACTGTATAATATTCCAAAATATATATTTCTCTTAAAAGTCTTGTTTTCTTCTCAGCAGTCTGTACATCTCACTGAGATGGTAAATGTAATGTATTAAAGAAATTACATGGTGCATAGTAAGTTGTCAACCATGTTCATTCTCTCCCCTTCCTTCCATTAAAAACCTTCTGACTCATTTTCCCAACTACTAAGAGGTATTTTTTTTTCTTTTTTATTATGGGGAATCTTGTGAAAGCTTTTTGATACCTTTGTGCCTAGAGGGTATTTTCACTTGTTTTCAGGTTACCACTTACACTGAGGTTTAAAAAATCTTCCCTCTGGTTGGTTACAGCACAATTCTATTTGGTAGTGCAATATTCCATCTGAAAAATGTACCATTAAGGGCACTTACAAATTAGTAGCTAGAAGAAGCAAGTGATTGTACTAAATGTTAACAATATTAGTAGTCTGTATTTTTATTATAATTTTAAAATTCATTTTAAAATGAAATAAAAAGTTTATTGGTTTAGAGATTAATGAAATAAGTTTATACTTTTTTATTTTTATATTACTTTCTCATATATAGCACATTAACATATTTTACTGATATTCTCACTCAAAAATTATAATAATATGCAGCTTTTGTGTATTATATTCATAGTAAGTACACTTTAAATTTTTATAAATAGATTAATATTTAAATAAGCCTTCATTGTGAATTTAGATCAAAACCAATGGGGAAAGAATAAAACGTGTATACAGAACTGTTGATTTTCATATAGGACATGAATAAATGGATGAAATAATAATGTCAGAGGTTGTAATTGATACACTGTTAGTGAAAGAGGATGCAAGTTGATGAAAGAATATTTAAGTCTACACACCTATAGTTTACTGACCTTCGTAAATTGGTTTCTAGGGAAGAGTAACCATAAAGAGAGGGATAAATATGAGTAGCTTTTTTTATTCATACAGCAAATGCAAGAACTATACCAATCTGGTACTTACATAATTGAATATTTATCTATTATTTCCCTTAAAGGAGAAGTTTCAATCAGAAAGTCACTAAGAATTTGTTTCAGAAAACGTAAAAGTATGTACTTTAAAAAATTTTTTCCATCATATATTTATTGAAGATTGAATAATTGGTTGGCATTTACCAGGCACTGAATATATAGAAAGTTTTTTTTTTTTTTGAAGTCCTCCACTGTGGAAAATTTTCAGAATAATAGCTCAGGACTTAAGCCTTACCAAATGTGTGTTGTTTTTTCTGGTTTTTACTTTTTAATTTTTTGTCTTTTAACATCTTCCTTGAAGTATAATTGCTTTAAAATGGTGTGTTAGTTTCTGCTTTATAAGAAAGTGAATCAATTATACATATACAAATAGCCCCATATGTCCTCCCTCTTGCGATTCCCTCCCACCCTCCTTATCCAACCCCTCTAGGTGGTTACAAAGCACTGAGCTTATCTCCCTGTGATATGCAGCTGCTTCCCACTAACTATTTTATATTTGGTAGTGTATATATGTGCATGCCACTCTCTCACTTCATCCCAGATTACCCTTCCTCTCCCCGTGTCATCAAGTCCATTCACTACGTCTGCGCCTTTATTCTTGTCCTACCCCTAGGTTCTTAAGAAACATTTTATTTTTTTAGATTCCATATATATGTGTTAGCATACGGTATTTGTTTTTCACTTTCTGACTTGCTTGACTCTGTATGACAGACTCTATGTCCATCCACCTCACTACAAATAACTCAATTTCATTTCTATTTATGGCTGAGTAATATTCCATTGTATATATATATGCCACATCTTCTTTATCCATTCATCTGTCGATGGACACTTTGGTTGCTTCCATGTCCTGGCTATTGTAAATAGAGCTGCAATGAACTTTGTGGTACATGACTCTTTTGAATTATGGTTTTCTCAAGGTATATGCCCAGTAGTGGAATTGCTGGGTCATATGGTAGTTTTATTTTTAGTTTTTTAAAGAACATCCATACTCTTCTCCATAGTGGCTGTATCAATTTACATTCCCACCAACAGTGCAAGAAGAGTCCTTTTCCTCCACACCCACTCCAACATTAATTATTTGTAGATTTTATTTTATTTTTATTTTATTTATTTTTTTGTGTGTGTGGTACACGTGCCTCTCACTGCTGCGGCCTCTCCCGTTGTGGAACACAGGCTCTGGATATGCAGGCCCAGCAGCCATGGCTCATGGGCCCAGCCGCTCCGCAGCATATGGGATCCTCCCGGACCAGGACATGAACCGGAGCCCCCTGCATCAGCAGGCAGACTCTCAACCACTGCGCCACCAGGGAAACCCTGTAGACTTTATGATGATGGCCATTCTGACTGGTGTGAGGTGACACCTTATGGTAGTTTAGATTTGCATTTCTCTACTGAGTAGTGATGTTGAGCATTCTTTCAAGTGTTTCTTTGTAATCTGTATATTTCCTTTGGAGAAATGTCTATTTAGGTGTTCTGACAAGTTTTCGATTGGGTTGTTTGTTTTTTTGATATTGAGCTGCATGAGCTGCTTGTATATTTTGGAGATTAATCCTTTGTCAGTTACTTCATTTGCAAATATTTTCTCCCATTCTGAGGGTTGTCTTTTCATTTGTTTAGGGTTTCCTTTGCTATGAAAAAGCTTTTAAGTTTTATTAGGTCTCATTTGTTTATCTTTGTTTCTATTTCCATTACTCTAGGACATGGGTCAAAAAGGATCTTGCTGTGATTTATATCATGGAGTGTTCTGCCTATGTTTTCCGTAAGAGTTTTATAGTGTCTGGCCTTGCATTTAGGTCTTTAATCCCTCTTGAGTTTATTTTTGTGTATGGTGTTTGGGAGTGTTCTAACTTCATTCTTTTGCATGTAGCTGTCCAGTTCTCCCAGCACCACTTATTGAAGAGGTTGTCTTTTCTCCATTGTATGTTCTTGCCTCCTTTATGAAAAATAAGCTGACCATATGTACATGGGTTTATCTCTGGACGTTCTATCCTGTTCCATTGATCTATAATTCTGTTTTTGTGTCAGTACCATACTGTATTGATTACTGTAGCTTTGTAGTAGAGTCTGAAGTCCAGGAGCTTGATTACTCCAGCTCCATTTTTCTTTCTCAATATTGTTTTTGCTATTCGGGGTCTTTTGTGTTTCCATACAAATTGTGAAAATTTTTGTTCTAGTCCTGTGAAAAATGCCATTGGTAGTTTGATAGGGATTGCATTGAATCTGTAGATTGCTTTGGGTAGTAGATTCATTTTCACAATATTGATACTTCCAATCCAAGAACGTGGTCTATCTCTCCATCTGTTTGTATCATTTTTAATTTCTTTCATCAGTGTCTTATAATTTTCTGCATACAGGTCTTTTGTCCCATTAGGTAAGTTTATTCTTAGGTATTTTATTGTTTTTGTTGCAGTGGAAAATGGCAGGGTTTCCTTAATTTCTCTTTCAGATTTTTTATCATTAATGTATAGGAAAGCAAGAGATTTCTGTGCATTAATTTTGTATCCTGCTACTTTACCAGATTCATTGATTAGCTCTAGTAGTTTTCAGGTAGTGTCCTTAGGATTTGCTATGTATAGTATCATGTCATCTGCAAACAGTGACAGCTTTTCTTCTTCTTTTCCAATTTAGATCCTTTTATTTCTTTTTTTCTCTGAATGCTGTGACTAAAACTTCCAAAACTGTGTTGAATAATAGTGGTGAGAGTGTGTAACCTTTTCTTGTTCCTGAACTTAGTGGACATGGTTTCAGGTTTTCACCATTGAGAATGATGTTGGCTGTGGGTTTTTCATATATAGCCTTTATTATGTTGAGGTAAATTCCCTCTATGCCTACTTTCTGGAGGGTTTTTATCATAAATTGGTGTTGAATTTTGTTGAAAGTTTCTCTGCATCTATTGAGATGATCATATGGCTTTTATCATTCAATTTGTTGTTATGATGTATGACATTGATTGATTAGCATATATTGAAAAATCCTTGCATTCCTGGGATAAACTCCACAGGAACATAGTGTATGATCCCTTTAATGTGCTGTTGGTTTCTGTTGGCTAGTATTTTGTTGAGGATTTTTGCATCTTTGTTCATCAGTGATATTGCTTGTAGTTTTCTTTCTTTGTGACATCTTTGTCTGGTTTTGGTATCAGGGTGATGGTGGCCTGTTAGGATGATTTTAGGAGTGTTCCTCCCTCTGCTATATTTTGGAAGAGTATGAGAAGGATAGGTGTTAGCTCTTCTCTAAATGTTTGATAGAATTCGCCTGTGAAGCCATCTGGTCCTGGGCTTTTGTTTGTTGGAAGATTTTTAATCACAGTCTCAATTTAAATGCTTGTGATTGGTCTGTTTATATTTTCTATTTCTTCCTGGTTCAGTCTTGGAAGGTTGTGCTTTTTAAAGAGTTTGTCCATTTCTTCCAGGTTGTCCATTTGATTGGCATATAGTTGCTTGTAGTAGTCTCTCATGATCCTTTGCCATTCTTCAGTGTCAGTTGTGATTTCTCCTTTTTCATTTCTAATTCTATTGATTTGAGTCTTCTCCCTTTTTTTCTTGATGAATCTGGCTAATGGTTTATCAATTTTTTTTTATCTTCTCACAGAACAAGCTGTTAGTTTTATTGATCTTTGCAATTGTTTCCTTCATTTCTTTTTCATTTATTTCTTTTCTGATCTTTATGATTTCTTTCTCTAACTTTAGGTGTTTTCTTTGTTTTTTTGTTTTTTGTTTTTTTCTTTTCTTCTTTCTCTAATTGCTTTAATTGTATGGTTAGGTCGTTTATTTGAGATGTTTCTTGTTTCTTGAGGTAAGCGTTTATTGCTAAAAACTTCCCTCTTAGAACTGCTTTTTGCTGCATCCCATAGGTTTTGGGTCATTGTGTTTTCATTGTCATTTGTTTCTAGGTATCTTTTGATTTCCTTTTTGATTTCCTCAGTGATCTCTTCTTTATTAAGTAGTGTATTGTTTACCTTCCATGTGTTTGCATATTTTACAGATTATTTCCTGTATTTGATATCTAATCTCATAGCATTGCGATCAGAAAAGATACTTGATGCAATTTCAATTTTCTTAAATTTACCTAGGCTTGATTAGTGACCCAAGATATGATCTATCCTGGAAAAGTTCATTAGCAGTTGAGAAGAAAGTGCATTCTGTTGTTTTTGGATGGAATGTCCTATAGATATCAATTAAGTCCTCTTTTTTTAATGTATCATTTAAAGCTTGTGTTTCCTTATTTTTTTTCATTTTGTATGCTCTGTCCATAGATGAAAGTAGGGTTTTAAAGTCCCCTACTATGATTGTGTTACTGTCAATTTCCCCTTTTATGGCTGTTAGCATTTTCCTTATATACTGAAGTGCTCCTATATTGGGTGCATAAATATTTACAATTGTTATGTTTTCTTCTTGGATTGATCCCTTGATCATTATATAGTGTCCTTCTTTGTCTCTTGTAATAGTCTTTCTTTTAAAGTCTATTTTGTCTGCTAAGAGAAACGCTACTCCAACTTTCTTTTGCATCCCGTTTGGATGGAATATTTTTTCCATTCCATCTTGTTCAGTCTGTATGTGTCCTTAAGTCTGAAGTGGGTCTCTTGTAGACAGCATATATACGGGTGTTGTTTTTGCATCCATTCAGCCAGTCTATGTCTTTTGGTTGGAGCATTTAATCCATTTACATTTAAGGTAGTTATCGATGTGTATGTTCTTATTACCATTTTCTTAATGGTTTGGGGTTTGTTATTTTAGGTCATTTCCTTCTCTTGTGTTTCCTGCCTAGAGAATTTCCTTGAACATTTCTTGTAATGCTGGTTTGGTTGTTCCGATTTCTCTTAGATTTTGCCTGTCTGTAAAGTTTTTAATTTCTCCTTTGAATCTGAATGAGATCCTTGCTGTGTAGTTTAATCTTGGTTGTAGGTTTTTCCCTTTCATCATTTTAAATATGTCTTGCCACTCCCTTCTGGCTTGCAAAGTTTCTGCTGAAAGATCAGCTGTTAACCTTATGGGGATTCCCTTGAATTTTATTTGTTATTTTTCCCTTGCTTCTTTTAATATTTTTCCTTTGCATATAATTTTTGATAGTTTGATTAATATTTATCTTATCATGTTTCTCCTTGGACTTATCCTGTATGTGAGACTCTCTGTGCTTCCTGGACTTAAGTATTTCCATTCCCATATTAGGGAAATTTTCATCTATAATCTCTTCAAATATTATCTTAATCCGTTTCTTTCTCTCTTCTTCTTCTGGGACCCGTATAATTCGAATGTTAGTGCATTTAATGTTGTCCCAGTTGTCTCTGAGACTGTCCTCAATTCTTTTTGTATTTTTTTCTTTATTCTGCTCTGCAGTAGTTATTTCCAATATTTTGTCTTCCAGTTGATTTATCCATTCTTCTGCATCAGTTATTCCACTATTGATTCCTTCTGGAGAATTTTTAATTTCATTTATTTTATTGTTCTTCATTGTTTGTTTGCTCCTTAGTTCTTATTGGTCTTTGTTAAATGTTTCTTTTATTTTCTCCATTCTATTTATAAGATTTTGGATCATTTTTACTACCATTACTCTCAAATATTTTTCAGGTAGACTGTGTGTTTCCTCTTCATTTGTTTGATCTGGTGGGTTTTTACCTTGCTCCTTCATCTGCTATGTGTTTCTCTGTCTTCTCATTTTGCTTAACTTACTGTGTTTGGTGTCTCCTTTTCACAGCCTGCAGGTTCATTATTCCTATTGTTTTTGGTGTCTGCCCCCAGTGGTTAAGTTTGGTTCAGTGTGTGTGAAGGCTTCCTGATGGAGGGGACTGGTGCCTGTGTTCTGGTGGATGAGGCTGGATCTTGTCTTTCTGATGAGCAGGACTGCTTTCAGTGATGTGTTTTGGGGTTTCTGTGACCTTAGTATGATTTTATGCAGCCTCTCTGCTAATGAGTGTGGGGGGCCGTGTTCCTGTCTTACTAGTTGTTAGACATAGTGTGTCCAGCACTGTAGCTTTCTGGTTGTTGAGTGGAGCTAGGTCTTAACCTTGAGATGTAGAAATCTGGGAGAGCTGTTGCCATTTGATA
Source organism: Monodon monoceros (assembly GCF_005190385.1). Lineage (NCBI taxonomy): Eukaryota > Metazoa > Chordata > Mammalia > Artiodactyla > Monodontidae > Monodon > Monodon monoceros. The sequence continues at coordinate 2,792,544 of NW_021703771.1, read as the reverse complement.
TTACATGTAGCCAGGAGGTCTCTGGTGCACTAAAGTCCTGAATTCAGCTCTCCCACCTCAGAGACACAGGCCTGACATCCGGCCAGAGCACCAAGACCCTGTCAGCCACATGGCTCAGGAAAAAAGGGAGAAAAAAGAAAGAAAGAATAATAATAAAGTTATTAAAATAAAAAGTATTTAATTAAAATAAAAATAATTAAAAAGTAATAAGAAAAAGAAAAAAAAAGAGAGAGAGAAAGGAAGAAGAGAGCAACCAAACCAAAAACCAAATCCACAAATGATCAAAGTTGTTTAAAACAATAATAAACAAACAAAAAATGAAGCAAAAAACAAACAAACCAACAAAAAACAGACAGGCAGAAGCCTGGGACAAATGGTAGAGCAAAGGTATACAGACAAACTCACACAAAGTATCATACACATACACATTCACAAAAATGGAGAAATATTTATATATCATTGCTCCCAAAGTCCACCTTCTCAACGTGGGGTGATTCATTGTCTATTCAGGTATTCCACAGACGCAGGGTACATCAAGTTGATTGTGGAGATTTAATCTGCTCCTCCTGAGGCTGCTGAGAAAGATTTCCCTTTCTCTTCTTTCTTTGCACTGCTCTTGGGATTCAGGTTTGGGCTTGGCCCCGCCTCTGCATGTAGGTCACTGGGGGGCATCTGTTCTTCCCTCAGACAGGACGGGGTTAAAGCAGCAGCTTAGTAGGGGGATCTGGCTCACTGAGTCCAGGGGGAGGAAGAGGTACAGAATGTGGGATGATCCTGTGGCAGCAGAGGCCGACGTGACGTTGCAACTGCCTGAGGTGTGCCGTGTGTTCTCCCGGGGAAGTTGTCCCTGCATCACTGGACCCTGGCAGTGGCGGGCTACACAGGCTCTCAGGAGTGGAGGTGTGGATAGTGACCTGTGCTTACACACAGGCTTCTTTGTGGCTGCAGCAGTAGCCCTAGCGTTTCATGCCCGTCTCTGGTGTCAGCACTGATAGCACGGCTCATTTCCATCTCTGGAGCTCATTTAGTTGGTGATCTGAATCCCCTCTCCTCGTTCACCCAGAAACAATGGTCTCTTGCCTCTTAGGAAGTCCAGACTTTTTTTCTGAACTCCCTCCTGTGTTGTCCTAGCCCCCTTCAGGCTGTGTTCATGCTGCCAACCCCAGTTGTCTCCCTGGGATCTGACCTCCAAAGAACGAGCCTCAGCTCCCAGCCCCTGCCCACCGCGGCGGGTAAGCAGACAAGCCTCTGGGGCTGGTGAATGCTGGTCAGCACCAATCCTCTGTGCGGGAATCTCCCCACTTTTCTCTCTGTACCCTTGGTGTTGCATTCTCCTCCGTGGCTCTGAAGTTTCACCTCTGCCACCCACCGTCTCCGCCATTGAAGGGGCTTCCTAGTGTGTGGAAGAGAACACATATTTCTGGTTTTGGCCCCACCCATGTATGTGGGGAGTTTCTGGCCTTTTGGGGAGTCTGAAGTCTTCTGCCAGTGTTCAGTAGGTGTTCTGTAGGAGTTTTTCCACATGTACATGTATTTCTGATGTATTTTTGGGAGGAAAGTGATCTCCAAGTCTTACTCTTCCACCATCTTGAAGGTCTCCTGGCTGTAATTTTGAGTAAGTATTTAAACTGAATGAAATAAATGGAAGCTAGAAAAAAAATACATTAATGGGAAACATCAAAAGGAGAAAGAATGGAGGAAGCCAACTGTTGTACCAGGTAATGGATGAAATAAATTTTTCCCAGTTTCTACTCTGAAGGGTTTGCCATATTGTCATCAAAGGCAGCTCGAAAAGTATACTTCATTAGCACCATTACTAGTTCTACCAACACTGTCACCAAATATGGGCAAAGCTTTACAGGGTATGAGCCACAAAGGAGGTGAGATACCACCTTTCCTCAGGATATACACTGGGACATTGAAAGCAAGATCATTTCTCTTCTATGCACCTTGTGTATTTTTTTATTTGAGTGCCAATAACTATTTTTATTTAAAAAAAAGTCCTTGTGCATTAAAATGTGTCTGTTGAATGATATCAGATTTCTTCTGAAAAACCACATACAATTCCAATGATGTCCTTGCATCTTTTATATTATACTTTCTCTTTAAGATTTAGAGACATTTACTATATATCTGTGGCAGGAATAGGAAAGGCTCCCACCTGACCTAGTGAGCCTTCTGGGGATATCAATGGAACCTCAGCATTACTGTGGAAAAATAGAAGGTTTCCTTATTTCAAGGGTTCTAGGTGTTCATAATAAACTCAAGATAATTGTCATGATGGGATGAATGATAGTGCAAAATAAAAACACCTGGGGTCCTAATAGACATGTAGGCCACAAACCAATATTTAAGAAAAACCTCTGGGATTTTAATGCACATGTAGTTATAAGGGAAGCAGAACCTTACCTATTTTAGGTTTTCATCGAGGACTCTTCAACAAAAAGTTGTACAAAAGAAAAAGAGATGCCCTCCAGCGACCTACACGCAGAGGCAGTGCCAAATCCAAAGCTGAGCCTCTGTGAGCTGTGGGAACAAAGAAGAGAAAGGAAAATCTCTCCCAGCAGCCTCAGAAGCAGCAGATTAAAGCTCCACAATCAACTTGATGTACTCTGCATCTGTGGAATACCTGAATAGACATGGAATGATCCCAAATTGAAGAGGTGGACTTTAGGAGCAAGATCTATGATTTTTTTCCCTTTTCCTCTTTTTGTGAATGTGTATGTGTATGCTTCTGTGTGAGATCTTGTCTGTATAGTCTTTCTTCCACCATTTGTCCTAGGTGTCTATCCGTCCATGAATTAAAAAAAAAATTTTTTTCTTAATAATTAATTTTAATAACTTTATTATACTTTACCTTCGTTCTTTCTTTCTTTCTTTCCTTCCTTCCTTCCCTCTTTTAGACAACGAATCATCCCAAATTGAGGACGTGGTCTCCGAGAGCAAGATTTATGATTTTTACCCCTTTACCTCTTTTTGTGACGGTGTATGTGTATGCTTCTGTGTAAGATTTTGTCTGCATAGCTTTGCTTCCAACATTTGTCCTAAGGTTCTATCCGTCTCTTTTTTTTTTTTGTAAATAAGTATTTTTTTAATTCAATAACTTTATTATACTTTATTTTATTTTTACTGTATCTTCTTTCTTTCTGTCTTTTTTCCTTCTTTCCCTCCTTCCTTCCTTCCTCCCTCCCTCCTTTCTTTCCTTCTTTCCTTCTTTCCTTCTTTGTTTCTTTGTTTCTTTCTTTCTTTCTTTCTTTCTTCCTTCCTTCCCTCCTTTCCTTCTTTCTTTACTCATACTTCTACTAATTCTCTCTACTTTTTCTCCCTTTTATCCTGAGCTGAGTGGATGAAAGGCTCTTGGTGCTCCAGCCAGGAGTCAGGGCTCTGCCTCTGAGGTAGGAGAGCCAACTTCAGGACACTGGTCAACAAGAGACCTCCCAGCTCCACATAATATCAAACGGTGAAAATCTCCCAGAGACCTCCATCTTAACACCAGCACCCAACTTCATTCAATGACCAGCAAGCCACAGTGCTGGACAACCTATGCCAAACAACTAGCAAAACAGGAACACAACCCCACCCATTAGCAGAGAGGCTGCCTAAAATCATAATAAGGCCACAGACACCCCAAAACACACCACCAGACGTGAACCTGCCCACTAGAGAGACAAGATCCAGCCTCATCCACCACAACACAGGCACTAGTCTCCTCCACCAGGAAGCCTACACAACCCACTGAACCAACCTTAGCCACTGGAGACAGACATCAAAAACAGCGGGAACTACAAACCTGCAGCCTGCAAAAAGGAGACCCCAAACACAGTAAGATAAGCAAAATGAGAAGACAGAAAAACACACAGCAGATAAAGGAGCAAGATAAAAATGCCCCAGACCTAACAAATGAAGAGGAAATAGGCAGTCTATGTGAAAAAGAATTCAGAATAATGATAGTAGGGATGATCCGAAATCTTGGAAATAGAATGGACAAAATGCAAGAAACAGTTAACAAGGACCTAGAAGAAATAAAGATGAAACAAGCAATGATGAAAAACACAATAAATGAAATTAAAAGTACTCTAGATGGGATCAATAGCAGAATAACTGAGGCAGAAGAACGGATAAGTGACCTGGAAGATAAAATCGTGGAAATAACAACTGCAGAGCAGAATAAAGAAAAAAGAATGAAAATAACTGAGGACAGTCTCAGAGAACTCTGGGACAACATTAAATGCACCAACATTCGAATTATAGGGGTTCCAGAAGAAGAAGAGAAAAAGAAAGGGACTGAGAAAATATTTGAAGAGATTATAGTTGAAAAATTCCCTAATATGGGAAAGGAAATAGTTAATCAAGTCCAGGAAGCACAGAGGGTCCCATACAGGATAAATACAAGGAGAAATACACCAAGACACATATTAATCAAACTGTCAAAAATTAAATACCAAGAAAGCATATTAAAAACAGCAAGGGAAAAACAACAAATAACACACAAGGGAATCCCCATAAGGTTAACAGCTGATCTCTCAGCAGAAACCCTACAAGCCAGAAGGGAGTGGCAGGACATACTGAAAGTGATGAAGGAGAGAAACCTGCAACCAAGACTACTCTACCCAGCAAGGATCTCATTCAGATTTGATGGAGAAATTAAAACCTTTACAGACAAGCAAAAGCTGAAAGAGTTCAGCACCACCAAACCAGCTTTACAACAAATGCTAAAGGAACATCACTAGACAAGAAACACAAGAGAAGGAAAAGACCTATAATAACGAACCGAAAACAATTTAGAAAATGGGAATAGGAACATACATATCGATAATTACCTTAAATGTAAATGGACTAAATGCTCACACCAAAAGACGCAGATTAGCTGAATGGATACAAAAACAAGACCCTTATATATGCTGTCTACAAGAGACCCACTTCAGACCTAGAGACACATACAGACTGAAAGTAAGGGGATGGAAAAAGATATTCCATGCAAATGGAAACCAAAAGAAAGCTGGAGTAGTAATACTCATATCAGACAAAATAGACTATAAAATAAAGACCATTAGAAGAGACAAAGAAGGACACTACATAATGATCAAGTGATCGATCCAAGAAGATATAACAATTGTAAATATTTATGCACCCAACATAGGAGCACCTCAATACATAAGGCAAATTCTAACAACCATAAAAGGGAAATCGACAATGACACATTCATAGTAGGGCACTTTAACACCCCACTTTCACCCATGGACAGATCATCCAAAATGAAAATAAATAAGGAAACACAAGCTTTAAATGATACATTAAACAAGATGGACTTAATTGATATTTATAGGACACTCCATCCAAAAACAACAGAATACACATTTTTCTCAAGGGCTCATGGAACATTCTCCAGGATAGATCATATCTTGGGTCACAAATCAAGCCTTGGTAAATATAAGAAAATTGAAATTGTATCAAGTATCTTTTCTGACCACAACGTCATGAGACTAGATATCAATTACAGGAAAAGATCTGTAAAAAATACAAACACATGGAGGCTAAACAATACACTACTTAATAATGACGTGATCACTGAAGAAATCAAAGAGGAAATAAAAAAATACCTACAAATAAATGACAATGGAGACAAAACGACCCAAAACCTATGAGATGCAGCAAAAGCAGTTCTAAGGGGGAAGTTTATAGCAATACAAGCCCACCTTAAGAAGCAGGAAACATCTCGAATAAACAACCTAACGTTGCACCTTAAGGAATTAGCGAAAGAAGAACAAAAAAACCCCAAAGCTAGCAGAAGGAAAGAAATCATAAAAGTCAGATCAGAAATTAATGAAAAAGAAATGAAGGAAGCAATAGCAAAGATCAATAAAACTAAAAGCTGGTTCATTGAGAAGATAAACAAAATAGATAAACCACTAGCCAGACTCATCAAGAAAAAAAGGGAGAAGACTCAAATCAATAGAATTAGAAATGAAAAAGGAGAAGTAACCACTGACACTGCAGAAATACAAAAGATCATGAGAGATTACTACAAGCAACTCTATGCCAATAAAATGGACAATCTGGAAGAAATGGACAAATTCTTAGAAATGCACAGCCTGCCAAGACTGAATCAGGAAGAAATAGAAAATATGAACAGACCAATCACAAGCACTGAAATTGAAACTGTGATTAAAAATCTTCCAACAAACAAAAGCCCAGGACCAGCTTGCTTCACAGGTGAATTCTATCAAACGTTTAGAGAAGAGCTAACACTTATTCTTCTCAAACTCTTCCAAAATATAGCAGAGAGAGGAACACTCCCAAATTCCTTCTACGAGGTCACCATCACCTTGATACCAAAACCAGACAAGGATGTCACAAAGAAAGAAAACTACAGGCCAATATCACTAATGCACATAGATGCAAAAATCCTCAACAAAATACTAGCAAACAGAATCCAACAGCACATTAAAAGGATCATACACCATGATCAATTGGGTTTTATTCCAGGAATGCAAGGATTCTTCAATATATGCAAATCTATCAATGTGATAAACCATATTAACTAATTGAAGGAGAAAAACCATGTGATCATCTCAATAGATGCAGAGAAAGCTATTGACAAAATTCAACACCCATTTATGATAAAAACCCTGCAGAAAGTAGGCATAGAAGGAACTTTCCTCCACATAATAAAGGCCATATATGATAAGCCCACAGCAAACATCATCCTCAATGGTGAAAAACTGAAAGCATTTCCACTAAGATCAGGAATAAGACAAGGTTGCCCACTCTCACCACTCATATTCAACATAGTTTTGGAAGTTTTAGCCACAGCAATCAGAGAAGAAAAGGAAATAAAAGGAATACAAATTAGAAAAGAAGAAGTAAAGGTGTCACTGTTTGCAGATGACATGATACTATACATAGAGAATCCTAAAGATGTTACCAGAAAACAACTAGAGCTATTCAATGAATTTGGTAAAGTAGCAGGATACAAAATTAATGCACAGAAATCTCTGGCATTCCTATATACTAATGATGAAAAATCTGAAAATGAAATCAAGAAAACACTCCCATTTACCATTGCAACAAAAAGAATAAAATATCTAGGAATAATCCTACCTAAGGAGACAAAAGACCTGTATGCAGAAAATTATAAGACACTGATGAAAGAAATTAAAGATGATACAAATAGATGGAGAGATATACCATGTTCTTGGATTGGAAGAATCAAGATTGTGAAAATGACTCTACTACCCAAAGCAATCTATAGATTCAATGCAATCCTTATTAAACTACCACTGGCATTTTTCACAGAACTAGAACAAAAAATTTCGCAATTTGTATGGAAACACAAAAGACCCCGAATAGCCAAAGCAATCTTGAGAACGAAAAAACGAGCTGGAGGAATCAAGCTCCCTGACTTCAGACTATACTACAAAGCTACAGTAATCAAGACAGTATGGTACTGGCACAAAAACAGAAAGATAGATCAGTGGAACAGGATAGAAAGCCCAGAGATAAACCCATGTACATATGGACACCTTATCTTTGATAAATGTGGCAGGAATGTACAGTGGAGAAAGGACAGCCTCTTCAATAAGTTGTGCTGGGAAAACTGGACAGGTACATGTAAAAGTATGAGATTAGATCACTTCCTAACACCATACACAAAAATAAGCTCAAAATGTATTAAAGACCTAAATGTAAGGCCAGAAACTATCAAACTCTTAGAGGAAAACATAGGCAGAACACTCTATGACATAAATCACAGCAAGATCCTTTCTGACCCACCTCCTAGAGTAATGGAAATAAAAACAAAAATAAACAAATGGAACCTAATGAAACTTCAAAGCTTTTGCACAGCAAAGGAAACCATAAACAAGACCAAAAGACAACCCTCAGAATGGGAGAAAATATTTGCAAATGAAGCAGCTGGCAAAGGATTAATCTCCAAAATTTACAAGCAGCTCATGCAGCTCAATAACAAAAAAACAAACAACCCAATCCAAAAATGGGCAGAAGACCTAAATAGACATTTCTCCAAAGAAGATATACAGAATGCCAACAAACACATGAAAGAATGCTCAACATCATTAATCATTAGAGAAATGCAAATCAAAACTACAATGAGATATCATCTCACACCAGTCAGAATGGCCATCATCAAAAAATCTAGAAACAATAAATGCTGGAGAGGGTGTGGAGAAAAGGGAACACTCTTGCACTGCTGGTGGGAATGTGAATTGGTTCAGCCACTATGGAGAACAATATGGAGGTTCCTTAAAAAACTACAAATAGAACTACCATATGACCCAGCAATCCCACTACTGGGCATATAGCCTGAGAAAACCAAAATTCAAAAAGAATGATGTACCAAAATGTTCATTGGAGCTCTATTTACAATAGCCCGGAGATGGAAACAACCTAAGTGCCCATCATCGGATGAATGGATAGAGAAGATGTGGCACATATATACAATGGAATATTACTCAGCCATAAAAAGAAACGAAATTGAGCTATTTGTAATGAGGTGGATAGACCTAGAGTCTGTCATACAGAGTGAAGTAAGTCAGAAAGAAAAAGACAAATACCGTATGCTAACACATATATATGGAATTTAAGAAAAGAAAATGTCATGAAGAACCTAGGGGTAAGACAGGAATAAAGACGCAGACCTACTGGAGAACGGACTTGAGGATACGGGGAGGGGGTAGGGCGAGCTGTGACAGGGCGAGAGAGAGTCATGGACATATACACATAACAAACGTAGTAAGGTAGATAGGTAGTGGGAAGCAGCCGCATGGCAAAGGGATATTGGCTCGTTGCTTTGTGACAACCTGGAGGGGTGGGATAGGGAGGGTGGGAGGGAGGGAGACGCAAGAGGGAAGACATATGGGAACATATGTATATGTATAACTGATTCACTTTGTTATAAAGCACAAACTAACACACCATTGTAAAGCAATTATACCCCAAAAAGATGTTAAAAAAATAATAATAAATAAATAAATAAAAACAAAAATGTAACTCAACACAGCAGCTTAGAACTGCAGCTTATATAGCATCATCAACTATGAATCGTCAATTTGTAGGGAAATGAAAAGACAAAAGAAAGAAATCCGAGGCTTCCAAGGGTGGCAAACTGTACGAGGGTAAACATATGGGAGGAAAGTAATGGAGTGAGAAGGTTCATTTGTAGATTCTGCTAGTGCCAACCCTGGCCTGAGGAGAGGGTGTCCAGTAAAAGGAAAATTTGTGCCTTGCCATTAGGCAAAAAAGAGGGAGCTTTTTCTGAGTTTGCTGCTTCTTAATTGCCTTCAGTTCAAAATAATATTTATGGCAAAGAGACATATTTTAGGGTGAAATATTCTGGCATCTTACATAGGCTACAAAACTATGTTTAAGAGAACTGCTGGGTATGTCAGCTAAGTTATGTGGAAATGTCTTTATGACAAGCACCCATGCATAATCCATTATTTCACTTAACAACCTCTTAGGAAGTAAAAAAGGAAGTCACTTTGTGGTTATTGAACTTGTTTGTTATCAAGGTCTGTGTGCCTTGTATGTAAGTTTCTTGGGAAAGAGCTTAAAATAGTAATAATAATCAGCATCCACTAACAGTGTATTAGAATTATCTTCTCAGGAAAAAAAAACAAACAAACAAGCTTAAGACCTAAATTCAAGTCTGTCAGAAATATGACTCCATACAAGGTTTTAGATTTTTGACTTTAGGATTGTAGCTCATTTATAAAATTTTGATTTTTATAAAGATGAAAAACAACTTACATTAGTGACACAAGCAGTTAATGAGAGATGTGGACTCAGTGTTTAAGTTCTAATTTAGAACCTGCTTGATATTTAGGAAGACAGTATGGGCCAAAGAGATAAAATGAAACTTGAATCCAGGTGATACATATTTAAAATTATTTTCAATTAATTAAATGTAAACATCATTTCTTTTCATAAACTGATAAAACACTTGTATAACTTTTTTCAGAACTTTTAAAGTCTAAGGTTTGGAGTTTTTGCATATAGAATAATATTGATAAAACAATAAAGAATACTATTGATACAAAGTAAACATTTTCTATTTATAGCTTACACTAATTAAAGACCCTAAAATAAATCTTGATTCCATGTGTGTATGCATACTTTCAATTTTTTTTATACTTTCAAATTTAATAGTCCTTATTTTATTTGGTAGACTTTTTTTTTTCTTACAAAAAGTTAATTTCACTTCGTTTTCAAATACTAGTAAAGAGAGTCAGTAAATTCTTTAACACAGAGTAAATAAACAAATATTTTGGTTAAAATTTAGATTTTTTTTTTAATTAAAAAATGGGAAATTCAGTTTGAATAATTTTCCAAATAAAAATTACCATATATGGCTTCATGTTAACAGAATACAGGTACTAAAAGGTGAATTTGGAATCTGAATTTAAGCATTACTTTGTATTTTATGATATCTCTCCAGTTATAGAAATTAAGACTAACAGATTAAAAGTCAAATTCGACTTATGATTTTGATAGGATTTTCTGAAGGAACTAATCGAACACAATCATATATAATAGTGTCAATGTCTAAATGTGGGAACCCCTTATATAAAATTTTCTACTCTTTTACACTAAATTAAATAAAATTGTGGTGTAGGATGAAGCATTGCTACCTCTAAAATGACATATTTAACATGATTTGAATTGTTGTAAGATCCTTGTATTTATAATGTTTTATTGAGACTGAGTTTTATATTATTCTATATTTCATTTCACATTGCCTTAAAAGAAAGAATAATAGGAAAGAGAAACAAATAACCATGGCTACTGACCATGTAAAATATGTGTATTAACATCAACAAGAAAAAACTGATGCTCACAAAAACTTAAAAAAATAGCTTTTAATATGATGATAGATTGTTTTGGTAAAGAAACCAGTTACCTTCTTCATTGAATTCAGCCATAAGACAATATTTTCAACGGAAAAAGAAAAAGTATAAACATAAATTAGCAAATAAAGGGAAAGAAAACCTACCAATAGCTATGTTTATAAAAAGAATTCATTTAGGAAAACTGCACCATTTCCATATGATTCTAGCATCCTTTCTTGTGTTTTAAAACCGGGATGTATTTAATTCGATGAAAATCTGTATTCCAAATTAATTAGCTGTTAAATGACTGAACAATATTACTCCAAGCCACGGGTCATGGAGAAACATTAACATCATTATAAAGGGAAAAATCACAGGGTTATGCTATAAGGGAACTGTTTTAGGCTCAGACTCAAAACAGGAAACACATTTTCTCTCAACAAAGAAATGAAAGTATCCCTCTATCCTTAGATTACTTAAAAAAAAAAAAAGAGAAAGAGAAAAGGGCTGGTAATAAGAAGAAAATGCTGACTAGACCAGAGAGGATACACCATAGGGAAATCCTCCAGTAACAGCCTAGATCCTGGGCTGAACTGTGATTAGAGTGAGGAAGGGATATTGTGAGGGTCACTTCCCCCTGGTATCCACAAAAGCACACATCATAAACCACAATGGCTGGAGAGGCACTGTAGCACAGAAGGACAAAGGCTGAAGCACCATCCAGCTAACATTTTACAGAACACTGGGGAAAAATAGGTATAGTCTTCCAGAGCATTCAGGTGACTGACGTGAGGTACTGAAAGACCCTCCTCTGAACTTGTGCCTTACCAGACACCAAGAACTCCTGGAAGTAAGGGCCATAAAGCCAAATGCAGATCTCACAGGGTACCTGGGATAGCAAAAATTTGGGCCCACAAAACATACACAAATTGGACCAGAATTAATCCATTATCCACTTGCGGTCCAGAATTACAATAGCAGAAAGAAGAGCGCCTATCTCTTCAGAAGCTAAGTTCTCATTACACTAGGATAAAACTAAAACTTTTTGATATTCCAAACCTAAAACTGTGGTTGTTTATTTTTGTTTTTATTTCTGTTACTCTAGGATGTGGGTCAAAAAAGATCTTGCTGAGGTTTATGTCAAAGTGTTTTTCGTATGTTTTGCTCAACAAGGTTGGAGTGTCTGGCCTTACATTTAGGTCTGTAATCCATTTTGAGTTTATTTTTGCATATGATGTTAAGTAGTGTTCTAATTACATTCTTTTACCTGTAGCTGTCCAGTTTTCCCAGCACCACTTATTGAAGAGGCTGTCTTTTGTCCATTGTATGTTCTTGCCTCCTTTGTTGCAAATTAGGTTCCCATATGTGCATGTGGGTTTATCTCTGGGCATTCTATCCTGTACCATTGATCTATATTTCTGTTTTTGTGCCAGTACCACACTGCCTTGATTACTGTAGCTTTGTGGTATAATTTGAAGTCAGGGAGCCTGATTCCTCCAACTCCATTTTTCTTTCTCAAGATTGCTTTGGCTATTCTGTGTCTTCTGTATTCCCATACAGATTGTAAAGTTTTTTGCTCTAATTCTGTGAAGAATGCCATTGGTAGTTTTATAGGCATTGCATTGAATCTGTAGATTGTTTTGGGTATTATAGTCATTTTATGATATTGATTCTTCCAATCCAAGAACATGGCATATTCCTCCATCTGTTTATGTCATCTTTGATTTATTTCATCAGTGTTTTATAGTTTTCTGAGTACAAATATTTCACCTGCATAGGCAGGTTTATACCTAGGTATTTTATTCCTTTTGTTGCAATGGTAAATGTGAGTGTTTCCTTTATTTCTCTTTCTGATTTTTCATCGTTGTTGTATAGGAATGCCAGAGATTTCTGTGCATTAATTTTGTATCCTGAAACCTTACCAAATTCGTTGATTAGTTCTAGTAGTTTTTTGGTGGCATCTTTAGGATTTTCTATGTATTGTGTCATGTCATCAGTAAAACAGTGACCATTTTACTTCTTCTTTTCCAATTTGTATTTCTGTTATATCATTTTCTTCTCTGATTGCTGTGACTAGGACTTCCAAACCTATGGTGAATAAGAGTGATGAGAGTGGACATCTTGTCTTGTTCCTGATCTTAATGGAAATGGTTTCAGGTTTTCACCATTGAGAATGATGTTGGCTGTGGGTATGTCATATATGGCCTTAATTATGTTGAGGTAAGTTCTCTCTATGCCTACTTTTTGGAGGGTTTTTATCATAAATGGGTGTTGAATTTTGTTGAAAGTTTTACTGCATCCATTGAGATGATCATATGGTTTTTATTCTTTAATTTGTTAATATGGTGTATCACATTGATTGATTTGCATATATTGAAGAATCCTTGCATCTCTGGGATAAATCCCACTTGATCATAGTGTGTGATCCTTTTATTGTGCTCTTGGATTCCGTTTGCTAGTATTTTGTTGAGGATTTTTGCATCTATATTCGTCAGTGATATTGGTCTATAATTTTCTTTCTTTGTGATATCTTTTTCTGGTTTTGGTATCAGGGTGATGGTGGCTTTGTTGAATGAATTTGGGAGTGTTTCTCCTTCTGAAATTTTTTTGGAAGAATTTGGGAAGGAGCAGTGCTATCTCTTCTCTAAATGTTTGATAGAATTCACCTGTGAATCCATCTGGTCTTGGACTTTTGTTTGTTGGAAGATTTTTAGTCATGCTTTCAGTTTCATTACTTGTGATAGGTCTGTTTATATTTTGTAATTCTTCCTGGTTCAGTCTTGGAAAATTGTACCTTTCCAAGTATTTTTTCACTTCTTCATGGTTGTGAATTTTATTGGAATATAGTTGTTTGTAGTAGTCTCTTCTAAGGCACTTTTATCTAAGAAATACAGAGTAATTTCTGGAAAAAAAAAAAAGCTGGCCCTCTTGGTCACAACTCTCATGAAGGGTTAATGTGGAATTTCTGTTGGGATAAACTAGAACTCATATCCCCTTTCTACAATTTCTAATATAACTATACCTTATTACACATATTTACTTATAGAGTTAAAGTACTAACATTTCTCTTTATGCAGTAAGTTTTGTTCATTCTCAAATTTTTAACATAATTATGAAGTTTTAATTTGAAGAATCTTTAATATAATTAAAGCTTGGAAAGGAACATTTGACAATTTGATAATTACAGTGAACATTATAAAGTAAGGAGCCAATTCCTGAATATACCTTTTTTTTTTTTTTTTGCAGTACGTGGGCCTCTCACTGTTGTGGCCTCTCTCGTTGTGGAACACAGGCTCTGGACATGCAGGCTCAGTGGCCATGGCTCATGGGCCCAGCCACTCAGCGGCATGTGGGATCTTCCCAGACTAGGGCACGAACCTGTGTCCCCTGCATCGGCAGGCTGACTCTCAAACACTGCGCCACCAGGGAAGCCCCTGAATATACCTTTTGAAGAATTATCCTTGGTATATATTACATGGATCCAAATTTAAACTGCTTAGGTTATCTATGTACAATTTAAAATATTGGATTATATGTATACACTCAGTTTACTCATTTAGTATGAGATTGTTTCAGCTGGGGAATATTTGGTTTGAAGAACTGAAGAATTTTTCATATAAGCCCAGGTTCCAAAGGCTCATTGAGAATACACAGAGCACTCTCCAGGTACCTAATTTTAGGCAGCACAGTTATATCTCAGGAAAACTGTCTTGGCTGATCTTGTCCTAATGTTTGGGGTTGTATGGTCTCTATTTTCTATTTCTCACTATAGAAATACTATTTCTATGTTACATTTCCAGTGTCAGTGGAAATGAAAATTGATGGAGCCACTGTGGAAAACAGTACAGAGGTTTCCCAAAAAGCTAAAAATAGAGCTACCTTATGACCCAGCAATTCCACTCCTGGGTATATATCTGATAAAAACAAAAAAACATTAATTTGAGAAGATGCATGCACCCCAATGTTCATAGCAGTATTGTTTATAATTGCCAAGATATGGAAGTGACCTTAGTGTCCATCAGCAGATGAATGGATGAGATAGATGTGTATACACACACACACAATGGAATACTACCCTGCCATAAAAAAAAATGATAATTTTCCATTCACAACAACATGGATGAGCTTGGAGGGTATTATACTAAGTGAAATAAGTCAAACAGAGAAAGTCAACAGCTGTATAATATCACACATATGTGGAATCTAAACAAAAACAAAAACAAAACTAGTGAATATAACAAAGCAGAAGCAGACTCATGAATACAGAGAACAAACTAGTGGTTACCAGTGGGGATAGAGAAGGGGTGAGGGACAAAATGGGAGGGAATTAAGAGGTACAAACTACTACATGTAATGTTAGCTACAAGGATATATTGTACAACAAGGGGAATATAGCCAAAATTTTTAATAACTATAAATGAGGTATAACCTTTAAAAATTATGAAACACTATATTGTACACCTGTAATTTATATAATAAAAAAAGAGAGAAATACTACTTCCTGCTCTCCTAAATGCATTAGTTCTCCTCAGTGATTGGCCTCTGCTTATCCACACTGAGCTTGTGCAAGGTTGGCATACAATGGTGACAACTCCAGCCTGGTTCCACTTAATGTTACTGTTCCAATGTCTGACTTAAGAGTTGAATTACTCTTTTCTGTGTTTCTTATTTAAATTACTGAAAAATAATTGAATAGGATCAACCTGAGTCAAGTGTCAAAATGAATCCCTTTTGATCAATTCTTTGTTTTTGCTGAAAATTCTTAGTTTATCTTTTTAAAAGGAGGCAAAATTCTACTCATATTCTATTTATATATAAATTCCATTATATTTATTGTAAACCTCAAAAGGAGAAACATCTAATTTTCTTAAAATTAATCATCAAATCAAACTGATTTTTTTCAAGAGAAAGAGAAGAGAAGTCACTTATTTGAATGTACATAAAAACCATAACATAAAGGGCTACATTATCAAATGTTTTCAAAGAATAAATTTTTAATTTTTTTCTTGTAATCAAATTATTTTCTAAAACAATGATTATTTCTTGACTAGTCTTTTAATACTTGCAGAATAGGTGCCATTTTACAAATATAGTATTTTTTGTACTTTTTTTATATTTAAGAAAATCCAGATATAGTTGACAGCCATTTCCTTTAGTTATTAACAAAATGGAACTACTTACTGGTTAATAAAAGATATAAACTATTAGTCAAACAAATTACTACTATAAAGCCCAGAAAATGTTAAATTACAAGAGAAATGCAGATGTATACACTGATAACCGATTTTCACATTAATTGTTTATTAGAGTGAGCTACTAAGATAGTAGAGGACTTCCCTAGTGGCGCAGTGGTTAAGAATACACCTGCCAAAGCAGGGGACACGGGTTTGAGACCTGGTCTGGGAGGATCCCACAGGCAATGGAGAGCCTGTGTTCTAGAGCCCGTGAGCCACAACTACTGAGCCTGCATGCCACAGCTACTGAAACCCACATGCCTAGAGCCCATGCTCCACAACAGGAGAGGCCACAGCAATGAGAAACCCATGCACCATGATGAAGAGGAGCCCCTGGTCTCCGCAACTAGAGAAAAGCCTGTGCACAGCAACGAAAACCCAACACAGCCAAAAATAAAATAAGTAAATTTAAAAAGTAGTAGAATAAGGATGGCATTGCCACAAGGAAAGTATGTTAGCTCAGAGAAAGGGAAATAGTTATCCACGTCATAATGTGTATGGTTATTGATAATTATGTTTGCCCGTATTGGCAACCTCTCTCCTGGGCAGATTTGAAAGTACACTGACTAAAGATCTGTCCAGTGCCTCTATCTCAAGATGTTTGCAGCTTTTCAGTGCATTAATACTAACATATCATGAATACACACAGAGATTATTAGCTACTCTTGCAATCTTGCACCATGAAACACATGTTTTTTGAACACCAATTATAGAAGAGGCCCAATTGAAGGCTTCCTGGATTCAATTCTTCTAACATTTGCTAGAAAAAATGTCATTTTAGAGATTGTCTAAGGCCATTAATTTTTTAAAAGAAGGATAATACCTGTAGTCATCTCAGAGCTGCTGTTAAGAATATATCTGTAATAATGGGCCTCCTCCAGAAGGGCCTTTACTGCTCCATCCCTCCCTGTGAGCAATAAAGATGATGTGATGACAGCAAGGGTGGAGAGCAAAAGCTCAATACTAAGTGTTGTGGAGCAGAGAAGGAAGTGGAGCTGGGCCAGGAACCTGAAGAGTTAGATATCATCGTGAAAGGGGAAATGCAATGGGGAAAAAGAAACAACATGAAAACTTACTATTCAGTGTCAGTCCTTACATATTTGAGTAGCTTTGCTGTTCTGTAAATCTGTTACTTTAAAATGGGGTTTAAAATACTAAAGTAAATATGTTTAAAAAATACTAATAATGAAAAGTCACCTGGAAGAGGCAAAGAAGGTTTTGGAACAGGGCTTAACCTGATGTTACTTTATCTAGATTTTATTTGAAATGTACTATTCTAAAATAAGTTTAGAATTCAATAAAAGCATAGAAAAGGAATCATTTATTCATTAATTTTTATTAAAAATGTATCACGTGTGTTTGCAGGTATCAAACACCACTGTTCTAACAAAGAGTAAGCACTGGGTGTGGATAGAGAAGACGATAGGAGATTTCACCTGGAGAAGTAGAACTTAAAATATCTGCTAAAATATGGATAGGACTTAGCTGGAAAACCAAGTGGAAATAGAAGTGTTCCAGTAAGAGGATAGTGTGCTAAAAGATCAGAGGCAGGAGAGATGAAAACTTCTAAGCAACTGCAAAAAGAGTTTTATGGTTGGAGAGATGAAACAAGAGCCTGGAGTTTTTAAAATTAGTATGATATTCAATACATATAGATGTTTTTCAATATAGCCTTTAGATCAATATATTCACATCTGAGGTGGAGAAAGATTTGGGAAAGCTTTACCTTGTGTTGTTCATATTACAAAATATTCCATGTGCTATGTATCTCTATCTATATTTATATCTATAGATATGAATATTTAATATAAATGCAATTCCTTCCAACAGTGGTTTCTATGGGAACTTGTAGAGATGTGTGCTTCTATGTTTGGGACATAACCAGTGATACTGCTGTTATACGACATTAGCTTGAAGTGGTTGGATATTAACTCATTAAACTCACTTTGCTCTCATTCCATACTTACCAAAAAACTTTGGTCGTGATTTGGTTGCCCATGTACTTTGGCTACAGGGAGAAAAACTTATTGATTATGGACACACATGAGTGTTCTGTTCTGTGTTGCAGGTATCAGTAGCCCTGATAAGGGCCCTGATAAGGATAAACATCTGTGCCGGCACAAAAGCCCTGGGCCATCTCATTTGCCTTCTCTGCAATGAGCCCTCCATAGCCTCAGTGAACCTCTTCTTAGAGAACACCTTCCTCCCATGATTTATATGCACAAACATGGAAAGGAGGAAGAAGACAAGTGTATGTAGTAAAAGGTTCTATGTGTTGAAGAGATTCTAAATATTTAATGAGTGTTTATGACATGAAATTATTGGGTATAATGTAGAGGTATGACATATCCATAATTATGGGGGGCAAACAGTTCAAGTTAGCCTTAATGCTTATTATTTTTCAAGTTCAAGAGTGATGATTCACGAAAGTCATAATTAAAAGTGATTGAATTTCAAGAAGTCCACGTACAAATGTTCACACATAAAAAATCTGTGAATTTGTATATATGGCTAATATTCTTGCTTTAGGGGGATCAAGAAAACAGTCCATACAGCTACATATACTCTGAAAAAATGTTAAATCACTAGTTTGTTCTCTATATCTGAGTCTGCTTCTTTTTTGTTATATTCACTAGTTTGTTGTATTTGTCAGATTTCACATTTAAGTGATAACATACAGTATTTGTCTTTCTCTGAGGGGGAGGGGCAACATAGGGGTGGGACAGTGAGAGGTACAAAGTATTGGGTGTAAGATTAGCTCAAGGATGTACTGTACAACATGGGAAATATAGTTAATATTTTGTAGTAACTGTAAACGTAAAGTAACCTTTAAAAAGCATATAAAAATTTTAAAAAACATGAGACAAATATCACTTATATGTGGAACCTAAAATATGATATATACACTACCAAATGTAAATTAGCTAGTGGAAAGCAGCTGCATAGCACAGGGAGATCAACACGTTGCTTTGTGAACACTTAGAGGGGTGGAAGAGGGAGGGTGGGAGAGAGGTGCAAGAGGGAGGGGATATGGGAATATATGTATACATGTATATGATTCACTTTGTTATAAAGCAGAAACTAACACAACATTGTGAAGCAAAAAAAAAAATAAAATAGAATAATCCCTACTAAAATACATGTATGTGTGAGATAATGGAAAAAGCAAAAAAATAAAATATGATACGAATGAATTTATTTACAAAACAAAATTAGACTCACAGACATAGAAAAAAAATTTATGGTTATCAAAGAGGAAAGGGGAGGGTGCAGGGATAAATTAGGAGTTTGGGATTAGCAGATACAAACTACTATATACAAAATATATAAACAACAAGGACCTATTATATAGCACAGGGAACTATACTTGATATCTTGCAATAAACTATAATGGAAAAGAATATGAAAAATAATATACAGGTTAAAAAAGAGAAAAACATAATTAAAAATGTTAAATCTAAAAAAGTATTATTCAACTGGGTTAGGAAGAGGTTCATATTAGATAGCTTGTGACATTTTCAAAATACACACGGCCATCAACTGCTTCACCATCTTTGCTTTCCACAAACCTCCTCAACGCAAGTGTATCTCTGGGATTCACAAATGTGGAAAAGGGCAGGGAGCATGTGTAACCTGGGAAACATTCCTTCACACACTCAAAGAGGCATTTTTCTTGCATGGAAACTATTGATTTAATGATCAAAGGGTAAGCATTCAGTCACTTATTTTCTATACAATGAATTTAAAGTCTTTTAACTGGAAAGAAAATTCTATTGTTTTTCTGTAGGGAATTACAAAGAATATGCTTGGTAGCACGTTAGAAACAAAATCCTGAAGTTCCAAGAATGGTCTTCTGACCACTGCTACTATACCTACCTTATTTTATAGGTGACACAGAGAAAGCTTAAAAGGGTTTCCCAAAGATATATAACCAGTTTGTGAAAAAGTCAGGTTTTTAGTGTCATTTCCCAATTTTTCATTCAAGTGCTGCCTAAATTTTTATCAAATTAATGAATTTACAATAAATAAGAATCATAACTACTGTATTTCTCCCATTCTCTCACAGAAAATGGTGATTATTTTGAATTATTTTAAATGATGAATTCAGTGACAAACATGCTACTTTTGGTATATGAAATCTCGTTTTCTTCTGAAATAAATTATGCACTTTGTTTAGAAGCAACATTTATTTCTCAAGCTTTACAAGTTTTTTTTTTTTTTTAAGATTTATTTATTTTATTTATTTATTTTTGGCCGTGTTGGGTCTTAGTTGCAGCACATGAAGTCTTCGTTGAGGCATGTGAAATACTTCCTTGTGCTGTGCGGGCTTCTCTCCAGCTGTGGTGCACAGGTTCCAGGGTACAAGGGCTCTGTAAATGTGGCATGCAGGTTCCAGAGTACATGGGCTCTGTAGTTTGCAGCATGCAGCCTTTCTAGTTGAGGCACATGAGCTCAGTAGTTGTGGTGTGCCAGTTTAGTTGCCTCATGGCATGTGAGATCTTAGTTCCCCAACCAAGGATTGAACCTGTGTCCCCTGCATTGTAAGGTGGATTCTTTACCACTGGAACACCAGGGAAGTCCCTCAAGCTTCAAAAGTTTTAATCTTTATTTATTTATTTTTTTTCTAGCAAGATCCTGGTTAATGATATCCTTAATTAAACCAGCTGCATTTTAGGAAGACACATAAAGCTGATGCTTTCAACTTGCTAGCTAGAGCAGTCTGGAAGTCAGATAAAATGATTTTTTAGTCTGGCTTCTGATGCTTTTTCTTCTTTCTCCATTTGACTGTGCTATTTAAAGAACATTGTTAGTAATATAGTTACATGATTGTTCATAAGAATGTGATTATATTCTTTCTATTCTAGCTCTATATTTCCCTGTCCCACTAGAGTAAGTCATGGGCTGTATGCTTTCTTCTTCTGAAACCACCATATTGCCATAAGCCAAATATGATCAATGTGAAATTTATCTGACAAATGCATGATGAAATTTCTACCCACCAAATGATTTTCAAATCAGAAAATAAAAAAGAGCCTTGGGAGATGAATCTACAGATTTTGGAACAGCTCTTTAAAAATTGTCAGAATAATCTTCTGCATGGCCCAAAGCAAGATGTAAATTAAGAAGTAATACACTTTGAGTGTGATGGAGCATGTACTTATAAATTCATGGACCTATTCATCTCATGTAAATAGCTCACACATTTTACCTCCCAGGAATAATTACACAACACTAAAGCATTTGAAATTATAAATATTAAGACAGAAAATTTTCTGTGCATTTCTTTTGGAATAAGTTTGGAGAGATTAAGAAAGAGTATAATTCTTAATTGTTATATCGCTTTCTAATTGTATACTTCATAGGTTGAATGTCAAAAGGATTGAAAACACTTTGGGCAAAATCAGCAGGAGGGATGTGCCTGTTGTCAGTTGTAAATAAATGTTTGCTAGCCTGTTGGCAAGGCAGCAGTATGTCCAGGAACAGGCAGGCCTTTAGCATTCAGGGAAGAACATGAGGCCTTTCTTGTTCAAAGTGTTAGAAGCTGGGTTCATTATATAGGTAACAATTGACTTCTTCAGGAAAAGAAACTATTAATAAGAGACTAACTGAACAAAAGTTTTCTTGCACAAGACAATTCTTTAAATTTCTCCAGATATGCTATCAAATGCAAACTTACAAAAGTCATCCAGATCAAGTTGGTGGTGTTGTCTGTGCATACATGCATGTGGTATAATTTGAAAAAAAAGAATAAGAAAAAAATATTGAGTCAATAGTGAATAGAACACCAGAGATACTTTAACTTGGAAATAAAATTATGACTTCAAAAATTAGTTTTCAAAAATTTAAAGGATACCTGTGACATAAATCGAAGAGAGTAGTATTAAATATATCCGAAAGTGTGAACAACATAGAAATAAAAAGTTTCTATGTTGATTATGTATTATAACAAGAAAAGCTTTCATAAGAACAGCTGTCTCAACAGACTAAAAACAGGCTTTTCTGATATGATCACCAAAACCCTGAAATATTTGCGATTGCAAAAGTGAAGGAGAAATGTCAGAAAACGAAAAATGGCAGATTTTTAAAAAATAAGATAAATAAGGTTTTGGAAAGCTGCAGGCTGTTAAGCCCCTAGTAGTAATCAAAGTAAAGGGAAAATTCTAGAATAGCACACTAAATTACTGTTTTGGATAATCTTAAGGAAAGGAATAAAATGGGATGACATCATATTAAGGTCTTGGCTTCAAAACATCTCAAAACTTAGCAATAGGCATGAAAAAGAGAAAGCAGCAAAGAGGAGAAATTGGAGTTGAAACAAAAATTAGAAAACAGTATCCAGTAACAAATGTTTAAAATTAAGGTGTTTTGCTAATTTCCAAGGTGTCAAACATGGTGATTTGGTGGTGGTTGTACAATTCTAAGTTTTCTATCCAGTTTTCAGACTACTGTTACAAACCAAACTTTCAAGTTGTCTGGCAATATGGGGGCATGAGGGCAGAATCATAGCCAAGTTAGCTCAAGAAGATTCATTTTTTAATCCTGGAGGAATTAAAATTCTCTTGGAAAACCGGCAGATATAAGGAAAGGATTGTAAAACACAGAAATAACTTTAATATTAAAATTTCATACCTTGTTTGACTCAGTTTGCTAATGTTTTCTTGAGTATTTTTGTACATGAAAGATACTGGTCTGTAGTTTTCATTTCTTGCAGTGCCTTTATCTAGTTTTTTGTTGTTGTTGTTTTGTTTTATTTTGTTTTAGTTTTTTTGCGGTATGCGGGCCTCTCACTGTTGTGGCCTCTCCCGTTGCGGAGCACAGACTTCGGACGCGCAGGCTCAGTGGCCATGGCTCACAGGCCCAGCCGCCCTGCGGCATGTGGGATCTTCCTGGACCGGGGCACGAACCCGTGTCCCCCGCATCAGCAGGCAGACTCTCAACCACTGCGCCACCAGGGAAGCCCTATCTAGTTTTAATGTTACCATAATAATGGCCTCATGGAAAGAGTTAAGAGGTATGCCCTCTACTTCTATTTTCGGAAAGGGACTGAGAAGAAATGCTAAAATTTCCCTCTTAAATATTTGATGGGATACACAAGTGAAATCATCTAGGCGAGGTGATTTCTTTTTCAGAAAGTTATAAGTGATTCAATATATTTTATAGAGATAGTCCTATTCAACTTATTTATTTCTTCTTTTATGAATGTTGGTAGTATGTGTTATTCAACTAATTGTTCCATTACATGTAAGATACCAAATTAATGGGAATACAGTTGTTCATAATTTATTTTATTATAATGTTAATGTCTGTAAGACCAGAATTAATGACCCCTTCTTCATTTCTGGTCACATGTGCCTTCTCTTTTTTCTTGGTTAGCCTGACCAGAGGTTAATCAATTTTATTCATCTTTCAAAGAATCAACTGTTGGTTTCGTTGATTTTGTATTGTTTTCCCATCTCAATTTCAATAATTTATGCTTCAATTTTTGTTATCTATTTTATTTAGCTTACAGTATGCTTAGATTTCTCTTTTTTCTGTTTCTTAAAATGGAAGAATAGAATATTGTTTTTAGATTGGAAAAGATCTAACATCAATGTATACATTTATGCTGTAAATTTCACTAAAAGCACTACTTTTATTGCATCCCCTAAATTTTGATAATTTTCATTTAGTCCAAAATATTTTTAAATATCTTTTGAGGATTATTATTACACCTATGTATTGTTAAAGTGTGTTGTTTAATCACAAAACATTTAGGGGATTTTACAGCTGTCCTTCTGTAATTTAGAGCATGAAATATATATATTAGAAATCCTCATAAAATAGACTTTAAAATAAGGAATGTTATAAGAGACAAGTAAGGACACTACATAATGATCAAGGGATCAATCCAAGAAGAAGATATAACAACTATAAATATATATGCATCCAACATAGGAGCACCACAATACATAAGGCAACTGCTAACAGGTATAAAAGAGGAAATTGACAGTAACACAATAATAGTGGGGGACTTTTATACCTCACTTACACCAATGGACAGAACAACCAAAATGAAAATAAATAAGGAAACAGAATTTTTTTTTTTTTGCGGTATGCGGGCCTCTCACTGTTGTGGCCTCTCCCATTGTGGAGCACAGGCTTTGGACACACAGCTTCAGTGGCCATGGCTTATGGGCCCAGCCGCTCTGCGGCATGTGGGATCTTCCCGGATGAGGGCAAGAACCTGTGTCCCCTGCATTGGCAGGTGGACTCTCAACAACTGCGCCACCAGGGAAGCCCAGGAAACAGAAGCTTTAAATGACCAGATAGAATTAATTGATATTTATAGGACATTGCATCCAAAAACAGCAGATTACACTTCTTAAGTGTGCATGGAACATTCTCCAGGAAAGATCACATCTTGGGTCACAAATCAAATCTCAGCAAATTTAAGAAAACTGAAATTATATCAAGCATCTTTTCTGACCACAACGCTATGAGATAAGAAATGAATTACAGGGAAACAAATGTAAAACACACAAATACATGGAGGTTAAACAATACGTTACTAAATAACCAAGAGATTAATGAAGAAATCAAAGAGAAAATCAAAAAATACCTAGAGACAAACAACAATGAAAACATGATGAGCCAAAACCTATGGGTTACAGCAAAAGCAGGTCTAAGAGGGAAGTTTATAGCTATACAAGCTTACATCAAGAAACAAGAAAAATCTCAAATAAACAATCTAACCTTACACATAAAGGAACTAAATAAAGAAGAACAAACAAAACCCAAAGTTAGCAAAAGGAACGAAATCATAAAGATCAGAGCAGAAATAAATGAAATAGAAACAAAGAAAACAATAGCAAAGATCAATAAACCTAAAACCTGGTTCTTTGAGAAGATAAACAAAATTGATAAACCTTTACCCAGACTCATCAAGGAAAAGAGGGAGAGGACTTAACATCAATAAAATTAGAAATGAAAAAGGATAAGTTACAGCAGACACTGGAGAAATAAAAAGCATCCTAAGAGAGTACTACAAGCAACCCTATGCCAATAAAATGGACAACTTGGAAGAAATAGAAAATTATTAGAAAGGTATAACCTTCCAAGTCTGAACCAGGAAGAAATAGAAAATATAAACAGACCAATCATAAGCACTGAAATTGAAACTGTGATTAAAAATCTTCCAACAAACAAAAGTCCAGGACCAGATGGCTTCACAGGTGAATTCTATCAAACATTTAGAGAAGAGCTAACACCCATATTTCTCAAACTCCTCCAAAATATTTCAGAGGAAGGAACACTACCAAACTCATTCTATGCAGCCACAATCACCCTGATACCAAAGCCAGACAAAGATACTACAAAAAAAGAAAATTACAGACCAATATCACTGATGAATATAGATGCAAAAATCCTCAACAAAATGCTAGCAAACAGAATCCAACAACACATTAAAACTATCATAAACCAAGATCAAGTGGGATTTATTCCAGGGATGCAAGGATTCTTCAATATATGCAAATCAATCAATGTGATACACCATATTAACAAATTGAAGAATAAAAACCATATGATCATCTCAATAGATGCAGAAAAAGCTTTTGACAAAATTCAACACCAATTTATGATAAAAACTCTCCAGAAAGTGGGCATAGAGGGAACCTACCTCAACATAAGAAAGGCCATATACAACAAACCCACAGCAAACATCATTCTCAATGGTGAAAAACTGAAAGCATTTCCTCTAAGATGAGGAAAAAGACAAGGATATCTGCTCTCACCACAATTATTCAACATACATTTGGAAGTCCTAGCCATGACAATCAGAGAAGAAAAAGAAATAAAAGGAATACAAATTGGAAAAGAAGAAGTAAAACTGTCACAGTTTGCAGATGACATGATACTAGACATAGAGAATCCTAAAGATGCCACTAGAAAACTACTAGAGTTAATCAATGAATTTGGTAAAGTTGCAGGATACAAAATTAATGCACAGAAATCTCTTGCATTTCTATACACTAATGATTAACAATCTGAAAGAGAAATTAAGGAAACACTCCCATTTACCATTGCAACAAAAAGAATAAAATACCTAGGAATTAAACTACCTAAGAAGACAAAATACCTGTGTGCAGGTATAAGACACTGATGAAATAAATTAAAGATGATACCAACAGATGGAGAGATATACCATGTTTTTGGATTGGAAGAATCAATATTGTGAAAATGACTATACTACCCAAAGCAATCTACAGATTCAATGCAATCCCTATCAAATTACCAATGACATTTTTTTCAGAACTAGAACAAAATATCTTAAAATTTGTATGGAGACAAAAAAGACCCCGAATAGCCAAAGCAGTCTCGAGGGGAAAAAAAATGGAGCTGGAGGAATCAGACTCCCTAACTTCAGACTCTACTACAAAGCTACAGTAATCAAGACAATATGGTACTAGCACAAAAACAGAAACATAAATCAATGGAACAAGATAGAAAGCCCAGAGATAATCCCACACACTTATGGTCAACTAATCTATGACAAAGGAAGCAAGAATATACAATGGAGAAAAGACAGTCTCTTCAATAAATGGTGCTGGGAAAACTGGACAGCTACATGTAAAAGAATGAAATTAGAACACTCCCTAACACCATACACAAAAAATAAACTCAAAATGGATTAGAGACTTAAATGTAAGACTGGACACTATGAAACTCTCAGAGGAAAACATAGGAAGAGCACTCTTTGACATAAATCAGAGTAAGATCTGTTTTGATCTACCACCTAGAGTAATGGAAATAGAAACAAAAATAAACAAATGGGACTTAATGAAACTTCAAAGCTTTTGTACAGCAAAGGAAACCATAAATAAGATGAAAAGACAGCCTTCAGAATAGGAGAAAATATTTGCAAATGAATCAATGGCCAAAGGATTAATCTCCAAAGTATATAAACAGCCCATGCAGCTCAATATTAAAAAAACAAATAAACCAATCCAAAAATGGGCAGAAGACCTAAATAGACGTTTCTCCAAAGAAGACATACAGATGGCCAAGAAGCACATGAAAATATTCTCAACATCACTAATTATTAAAGAAATGCAAATCAAAACTGCAATGGGATATCATCTCACACTGGTCAGAATGACCATCATCCAAAAATCCACAAACAATAAATGCTGGAGAGGGTGTGGAGAAAAGGGAACCCTCTTGCACTGTTGGTGGGAATGTAAATTGATACAGCCACTATGGAGAACAGTATGGAGTTTCCTTAAAAAACTAAAAATAAAACTACCACAGGACCCAGCAATCCCACTACTGGGCATATACCCTGAGAAAACCATAATTCAAAAAGAGTCATGTACCAAAATATTCATTGCAGCTCTATTTACAATAGCCAGCTCATGGAAGCAACCTAAATGCCCGTTGACAGACAAATGGATAAAGAAAATATGGTACATATATACAATGGAATATTACTCAGCCATAAAAAGAATGAAATTGGGTCATTTGTTGAGACGTGGATGGATCTAGAGACTGTCACACCGGCTGAAGTAAGTCAGAAAGAGAAAAACAAATATTATATGTTAACACATATATGTGGAACCTAGAAAAATGGTACAGATGAACCGGTTTGCATGGCAGAAATTGAGACACAAATGTAGAGAACAAATGTATGGACACCAAGGGGGGAAAGCCGTGATGGGGTGGGGATGGTGGTGTGCTGAATTGTGTGATTGGGATTGATATGTATACACTGATGTGTATAAAATGGACGACTAATAAGAACCTGCTGTAAAAAAATAAATAAATAAAAGAAAATTCCAAAAGAAAACAAAAGAAATCCTCAACAAAATATTAACAAATCAAATAAAATGTATAAAAAGAATTATAGTCCATGAAAAGTGGCATTTATTAGAGGTCTCAAAGTCTGGTCCAATACTCAAAACTAAATCAGTGTAACCTACCACATTATCAGGCACACAGAGAAACTGGATCACTAATTGCTGGTGAGAAAGTAAAATGGTACAAGTACTTTGGAAGGCAGTTTAGCAATTTCATACAAAATTATAAAAATACTCCAGTAATTCCACACACTGGTATTTTTACAACTGATTGAAATTGCCAAAGTCTAGAAAAATCAATATGTCCTTCAGTTGGTGAATGAATAAACAGTGTGATGCATTCAAACAAGAGATACTATTCAGTGATAAAATAAGCTATCACACCATGAAAAGACAAGGATACATTTTAATTGCATATTCCTAAGTGATAGAAACTGATCTGGAAATATTACATACCGTAACCTTTCCATATATAGCACTCTGAAAATGCAAACCTATACAGAGCAAATATAATCTGTGCTTTTGAGGGGTCCAGGGTTGGAGAGAGGAAGTTTAAGTAGGTGAAATAAATGTGAACTTTGTAAGTCTGTGAAACTATTCTGTATGATACTATAAAGAAGGGTGCATACCACTATTCATTCGTCTAAACGCACAGAGCTTTACAGCACAAAGAAGGAACTTAATGCAACAAATCTTAGAAAGTCATTTAGGTGGTCCAGGATTCCCAGGATAGAATGTAGAATATATTATTTAACTGTAATTGTAATTAATACAGTCTAACTGTATTAGAAACGTATGAAATGACTCCATGGAAGGTGATTAGGGAAAAAAGTTGCTGACCTAGTTACTTTGGAAGTGAGTGGAATCTAGAGGATTAAAGAAAAAAAAAATATACCACTAAAGGAAATTGTATGCAGTGCTGTACTGTAGTTGATAAAGCTCTTTTCTTTATCAAAAGCAAAGATATGGGTTAAAAAGTCTGAAAGCACAATGCATGTATATTGAAAGTGAACAATTATTTATGGTGGGAGCCAGGTTTCTTATTGTTGAGTTGAATGTTACAAATAACCAAGGGGAGGAGTGTATGTTAATCCATTTTCTATGGACTTAGATTTGGAGATATTAGTATCAACTCAAGTTTAGCATAACGTAGATACAAGGGGTTACATACAGAAATATTTACAGATATGCAAATATACCCAGGGAAGTACACACATATTCTCTTTTTCCCTCCACTGAGAGGGTCTGGATCCAATTACTATCCCAGTAATAATGAGCACACCTAGAGCCTAATTTAGGCTTCTGTTAAGATCCTCCCATTAAAGGAACTGGAGGTCCTTAGAGAAATGGCTGATTCTAGGACTGGGGCAGGCAATATACAAATTAGCCTAGGTCATCTTGTGGTTCCAGAAAGTAAAATGTGCTCAACTAAAAATAGCAACCCGCAAGGTGAGGGTATGTCAAAGTGACACAGGAGTGAACCGAAAGAGTCCCAATGGCCAAGGCTACAACAATTTGAGCAACTAAATACAGCATTATTTGTTTATAACTCAATATGTTAAATGAATATCCATGAATTAATACTGATATAAACAAACAAACAAACAAATGGTGTAGAAGAGAAAAATATCCTGTGTAAAAGAAGTTGAAATGATTATTGAAGAACTTTCAATAAAATACCTGACCAATACTTCTCAAGCAGTCTAATTAATAAAAAGTATGGAAAGTCTGAGAAATTGTCACAGAGAAGAGGAGTCTAGGGAGACATTATGACTAAATGTAATGAGGTATCCTGGCTAGGATCCTGGAACAGCAAAAGGGTAGTGAATGGAAGCTAAGAATATCTTGATAAATGGTGGATTTAATTAGTACTCCTGCTGCTGCTGCTGCTACTAGAGATGTTAACATCAGTAGTGAGTGGTTCATTAAATATAACAAATGAATCAACTTAATCTAAGGTACCAATAATAGGGGAAACTGGCTTCAGCTTATATAGACACTCTGTAATATCTTCACAATTTATCAAAGCTTATAAAATAAATATAAATTATAGTCTAAGGATAAACTATGATAAGCTAGGTACATTTTAAAATTAAAAAAATAAAAATACATATATATAACATATATATACATATATGTAGTATACACTTTAAAGTGTATACTACGTATACACTTTTCTTTAAAAACAATGTTTGTCACCTAAAAAAATGCTTCTGAGCAGGAAAGGAAACCACCAGCAAAGTGAAAAGGCAGCCTATGGAATAAGAAAAAAAAAATTGCAAGCCATATATCTGAAAAGGAATTAATATCCCCCAAAATACAAAGAGCTCATACAACAACTCAATGGTAAAAAAATCCAAAACCTGATTAAAAAATGGGCAGAGGAAGCACATAGACATTTTTTCTAAAGAAGACATCAAATTGGCCAATAGGTGCATGAAAAGGTGCTCAATATCAGTAATCATCAGGGAAATACTATGCAAAACCAAAATGAGCTATTCACACTTGTTAAAATGGCTATCATAAAAAAGATAGAAAATAAGCGTTGGAGAGGGTGTGGAGACAAAGGAAGTTTTGTGCACTGTTGCTGGGGATGTGAGTCGGTGCAGCCACTATGGAGAACAGTGTGGAGGCTTCTCAAAACTTTAAAAATAGAACTACCATATGATCTAGCAATCCCACTTCTGGGTATATATGCAAAGAAAATAAAAATTGGATATCAAAGAGATATCTGCATTCTCATTTTTATTTCAGCATTATTCACAATAGCCAAGATATGGAAACAACCTAAGTGTAAATCAATGATTGGATAGAGGTGAGGTACACACACACATGCAAACACACACACAATGGAATATTATTCAGCCATGAGAAAGAAGGAAAGCCTGTTATTTGTAACAACATGGATAGACCTTGAGGGCATTGTGTTAAGTGAGTTAAGTCAGACAAAGTCAAAGGCTGTATGCCATCACTTATATGTGAAATCTAAAAAAAATAAATAAATAAAACTGAACACAAAGAAACAGGGATGTAAAAGGTGGTTACTAGGGGCTGGGAGATGTGGGAAATGGGGAGAAGTTAGTTAAAGAGTACAAACTTCCAACTATAAGATTAATAAGTTCTGGGGATCTAATGTACAGCACAATGATCTATTTAATAATACTGTATTATATTCTTGAAAGTCACTAAGAGAGTACATTGTAAATTTTCTTACCACACAAAAGGACATGGTAATTGTAGGTTGTGATTCAGGTATCAGGTGTTAACATTATGGTATTAATCATTTTTAATATATAATTGTATAAAATCAATGTGGACACGTAGTATACCTTAAACTTACATAATATTATGTGTCAGTTATATCTCAATACAGCTGGGGAGAAAAGTAATTACCAACCATCTTTTCCTTTTTAAAAAAATGCTTTTTTTGGTCACTTAATGTCAAAATGTCACTTAAATGTGGGTTTCAGTTAATATATATTTTATTAGACAATATTCCCTGCTTTCCTAAAATTATTACCACATATTTGAGATTATTTAAGCTAGTTTTAGAAAACCTTGAACGATCAGAACTGAGAGTGAAGCTATCCATATCATATGAGGAATCTCTATCCATAGCACCCCTGAACTTAAATATAAAGAACTAATGAGGATGACATACTTAATATCATTTTCTCCTGCCTCTCCTTGCTCCAAAATGAATTTTTGATTTAGGGCTAATAATTTTGCAATTTGATCCATACATGTCTTTATTATGTTTAATAAGCATTATCTTTATTTATTTATTTTTTTTGTGGTTACACGGACCTCTCACTGTTGTGACCTCTCCTGTTGTGGAGCACAGGTTCCGGACGTGCAGGCTCAGCGGCCATGGCTCACGGGCCCAGCCACTCCGCGGCACATGGGATCCCTCCTGACCGGGGCACGAACCCGCGTTCCCTGCATCGGCAGGCAGACTCTCAACCACTGC
>NW_021703771.1:2685732-2760559 GCF_005190385.1 Monodon monoceros | reverse complement strand
ACTGTTGTGGCCTCTCCTGTTGCGGAGCACAGGCTCCAGACGCGCAGGCTCAGCGGCCACGGCTCACGGGCCCAGCTGCTCCATGGCATGTGGGATCTTCCCGGACCAGGGCACGAACCTATGTCCCCTGCATCAACAGGTGGACTCTCAACCATTGCACCACCAGGGAAGCCCAGCATTATCTTTTTGATAATATAAAGCAAATTATGTTTATTGTAGATAGTTTATAAAACATAGAAAAAGGAAAATATGAATTTTTAAATTGAAGTTAATTCCAATACTTAGAGTCCATTCTTTCGTTCTGTCTTAAATTTCTACTTTACAAATATGTGTTACTACTTAACCCCTGTTTCAAATAACATGTTTTAAATTACCTGATCACACAAATTTTAAGATTTTGGGGGACTCAAAATTTTACTTTTTATGAATATATACATATGACATGCAAAAAATGCACATACAGGCAGATGAATAATTTCTTAGGAGTTTGCAAGGTGCAAACTACTAAATGAGACAGTACAGACTTTATTACACTCACTTTGCCCTGAACTCATATTACAATTTATGTACAAATTTGTATTTTTATTTAGTGACACATGACACAACTTCAAAATGCACACACCACATTTGCTTTTTGCATTAATGAATTTTATATTGAAATTCTCCAACTCTGAGTAATATAATGTGGTGTCTTCTCTCAGAAACTGGTTCACTTTTGTTACCCCACTCATTCACACTCGGCAACCCTCTCAACTGCAATTCTTGTTATAATAAAGCATCGCTACACTAAATAAAAGAAAAGACATTTAATATCTTGCATATTCCACCTTAAAGGACACTAACCCTTTTAAAAATTCTAGCCACTGCTTTATCTAACTGGTATAATCATGGGTTTCAGAAACTGCTAAAAATATCAATGTACAAGAGAGAATATTTCCTTGGGTAAGGATTTCCTCTCCTAACTAGAGAGCTGCAGGTTCTGCTTATTAAAAGAAGGCAAGGCAACTTCCTATCCTAAGAATATTATTTCTTAATTATATATATCCAAAATACAGATAAAATTAACAGTAGAATTATGTGAACAAGAAAAAAATTAACTCTCTTGCATTTTTAAATTTGTGTGTATATATTTAGAGCTGCTTTATTTAAATTTTTATGAATCATCTATGGTGAAGTAGAAGCCATGAAAACTGAAATTAAAAATTATCTAGGCAGGACCTTCAAGATGGTGGAGGAGTAAGACATGGAGATCACCTTTTTCCCCACAAATACATCAGAAATACACCTACATGTGGAACAACTCCTACAGAACACTTACTGAACGCTGGCAGAAGACCTCAGACTTCCCAAAAGGTCAGAAACTTCCCACGTACCTGGGTAGGGCTAAAGAAAAAAGAAAAAACAGAGACAAAAGAATAGGGATGGGACCTGCACCTCTGGGAGGGAGCTGTGAAGGAGGAAAAGTTTCCACACACTAGGATCCCCTTCATTGGTGGAGATGGGGTGTGGCAGGGGTGGGGGGGAAGCTTCGGAGCCATGGAAGAGAGTGCAGCAACAGGGGTGCAGAGGGCAGAGTGGAGAGTTTGCTGCACAGAGGATCAGTGCCAACCAGCACTCACCAGCCCGAGGGTTGAGGTTGGGAGCTGAGGCTCGGGCTTTGTAGATCAAATCCCAGGGAGAGGACTGGGCTTGGCGGCATGAACACAGCCTGAAGGGGGTTAGTGCACCACAGCTAGCCAGGAGGGAGTCCAGGAAAAAGTCTGGAACTGTCTAAGAGGCAAGAAACCATTGTTTTGGGGTGCATAAGGAGAGGAGATTCAGAGCACCACCTAAACGAGCTCCAGAGATGGGCACAAGCCACGGATATCAGCGTGGATACCAGAGACCAGCATGAAATGCTAAGGCTGCTGCTGCAGCCACCAAGAAGCCTGTGTGCAAGCACAGGTCACTATCCACAACTCCCCTCCTGGAAGCCTGTGCAGTCGGCCACTGCCAGGGTCCCGTGATCCAGGGACAACTTCCCCAAGAGAACACACAGTGTGCCTCAGGATGTGGCAACGTTATGCTGGCTTCTGCCGCTGCAGGCTCGCCCCGCATTCTGTACCCCTCCCTCCCCCAGGCCTGACTGAGCCAGAGTCACCTAATCAGCCACTCCTTTAACCCCCTCCTAACTGGGTGAAGAATGGCTGCCAGAGGGTGTCCTACAAGCAGAGGCAGGGTCAAACCCAAAGCTGAGACCCAGGAGCTGTGCGAACAAAGAAGAGAAAAGGAAATCTCTCCCAGCAGCCTCAGGAGTAGCAGACCAAATCTCCACAATCAACTTGATGTACCCTGCATCTGTGGAATACCTGAAGAGACAACAAATCATCCCAAAACTGAGATGGTGGACTTTAGGAGCAACTGTAGACTTGTGGTCGGCTTTCTGTGCCTAATTTGTTTCTAGATTTATGTATATCTTGGTTTAGTATTTAGACCTTATTATCATTGATAGATTAGTTTACTGATTTGGTTGCTCTCTTCCTTTTTAATATATATATATATATATATTTTTTATTTTCTTCTTTTTTTGTGAGTGTGTATGTGTATGCATCTTTGTGTGATTTTGTCTGTATAGGTTGGCTTTTACCATTTGTCCTAAGGTTCCATCTGTCCATTATTTTTAGTATAGTTTTTAGTGCTTGTTATTATTGTGGATTTGTTTATTGGTGGGGTTGCTCTCTCCTTTTTTTGTAATTACTTTTTTATTTTAAAACTATATTTTTAATAACTTTATTTTATTTTTTTCCTTCTTTCTTTTTCTTTTCTCTTTTCTTCCTTTTATTCTGAGCAGTGTTGCTGACAGAGTCTTTGTGCTCTGGCTGGGTGTGAGGCCTGAGCCTCTGAGGTTGGAGAGCTGAGTTCAGGACCTTGGTCCACCAGAGACCTCCGAGCCCCTCATAATATCAATCAGCAAGAGCTCTCCTAGAGATCTCCATCTCAAGGCTAAGACCCAGCTCCACACAACGACCAGCAAGCTCCAGTGCTGGACACCCCCTGCCAAATGATAAGCAAGAAAGGAACACAAGCTCACCCATAAGCAGAGAAGCTGCCTAAAATCATACATTCACAAACACTCCAAAACACACGACCAGATGTGGTCTTGCCCACCAGAAAGACAAACCTCATCCACCAGAACACAGGCACTAGTCCCCACCAACAGGAAGCCTAGACAAGCCACTGAACCAAACTTACCAACTGGGGGCTGACACCAAAAACGATGGGAACTACAAACTTCCAGCCTGCATAAAGGAGACCTCAAACACAGGATGTAAAGCAAAATGAGAAGACAGAGTAATACACATATGAAGGAGCAAGATAAAAACCCACTAGATGAAACAAATGAAGAGGAAATAGGCAGTCTACCCGAAAAATAATTCAGAGTAATGATCATAAATATGATCCAAAATCTTGGAAATAGAATGGAGAAAATACAAGAAATGTTTAACATGGACCTGAAAGAAATAAAAAGTAAACAAACAATGATGGACAACACAATGAATGAAATTAAAAATTCTCTAGAAGGAATCAATAGCAGAATAACTGAGGCAGAAGAATGGATAAGTGATTGGGAAGATAAAAAAGTGGAAAAAACTACCATAGAGCAGAGTAAAGAAAAATGAATGAAAAGAATTGAGGAGAGTCTCAGGGACCTTTGGGACAGTAAATGCACCAATGTTTGAATTATAGAGGTCCCAGGAGAAGACGAGAAGAAGAAAGGGACTGAGAAAATACTGGAAATGATTAAGATTGAAAATATCCCTATTATGGGAAGGAAAATAGTCCAATCAAGTCCAGGAAGCACAGAGAGTCCCATCCAAGATAAATCCAAGGAGAAACATGTCAAGACACATATTCATCAAACTATCAAAAATTAAATACAAACAGAAAATATTAAAAGCAGTAAGGGAAAAACAACAAATAACATACAAGGGACTCCACATAAGTTTCACAGCTGATCTTTCAGAAGAAATTCTGCATGGCAGAAGGGAGTGGAAGGACATACATAAACTGATGAAAGGGAAAAAGCTACAAACAAGATTACTCTAACCAGCAAGGATCTCATTCAGATTTGGTAGAGAAATTAAAAACTTTACAGACAAGGAAAAGCTAAGAGAATTCAGCACCACCAAACCAGCTCTACAACAAATGCCAAAGCAACTTCTCTAGGCAGAAAACACAAGAGAAGGAAAAGACACACAATAACAAACCCAAAACAATTAAGAAAATGATAATAGGAACATACATATCGATAATTACCTTAAATGTAAATGGATTAAATGTCCCAACCAAACGACATAGACTGGCTGAATGGATACAAAAACAAGACCCATATGTATGCTGTCTACAACAGACCCATTTCAGACCTAGGGACACATACAGACTGAAAGTGAGGGGATGGAAAAACTTATTCCATGGAAATGGAAATCAAAAAAAGCTGGAGTAGCAATTCTCATACAGACAAAATATACTTTAAAATAAAGACTATTATAAGAGACAAAGAATGACACTATATAATAATTAAGGGATCATCCAAGAAGAAGATATAACAATTGTAAATATTTATGCGCCCAACATCGGAGCACCTCAATACATAAGGTAAATACTACAATCATAACAGGGGAAGCTGACAGTAACACAATCATAATAGGGGAGTTTAACACCCCATTTTAACCAATGGATAGATCATTCAAGATGAAAATAAATAAGGAAACACAAGCTTTAAGTGACACATTAAACAAGATGGAGTTAATTGATATTTATAGGACATTCCATTCAAAAACAACAGAATACACAGTCTTCCAAAGTGCTCATGGAACATTCACCAGGATAGATCATATCTTGGGTCACAAATCAAGCCTTGGTAACTTTAAGAAAACTGAAATAATATCAAGTATCTCTTCTGACCAGAACACTATGAGATTAGTTAACAATTACAGGAAAGAAACTGTAAAAAATACAAACACATGGAGGCTAAACAATACACTACTAAATAACAAAGAGATCAGTGAGGGAATCAAAGAAAATATTTAAAAAATACCTAGAAATAAATGACAATGAAAAGCAATGACCCAACACTAATGGGATGCAGCAAAAGCAGTTCTAAGAGGGAAGTTATAGCAATACAGTCCTACCTCAAGAAACAAGAAACATCTCAAATAAACAACCTAAACTTACACCTAAAGCAAGTAGAGAAAGAAGAACCAAAAACCCCAAAGTTAGCAGAAGGAAAGAAATCATTAAGATCACCTCAGAAATAAAAGAAATGAAGGAAACAATAGCAAAGATCAATAAAACTAAAAGCTGGTTCTTTGAGAAGACAAACAAAATTGATAAATCATTAGCCAGACTTAAAAAAAAAAGGAGAGACTAAAATCAACAGAATTAGAAAAGAAAAAGAAATAACCACTGACACTGCAGAAATACAAAGGATCATGAGAATTTACTACAAGCAACTATATGCAAATAAAATAAACAAGCTGGAAGAAATGGACAAAGTCTTAGAGAAGCACAACCTTCTGAGACTGAACCAGGAAGAAATAGAAAATATAAACAGGCCAATTACAAGCACTGAAATTGAAAGTTTGATTTAAAATCTTCCAACAAACAAAAGCACTGGACCAGCTGGCTTCACAGGTGAATTCTTTCAAACATTTAGAGAAGAGCTAACACTTATCCTTCTCAAACTCTTCCAAAATATAGCAGAGGTAAGAACACTCCCAAACACATTCTACAAGCCCACCATCACCCTGATATCAAAACCAGAAAGAGATGTCACAACAAAAGAAAAATACAGGCCAGTATCACTGATGAACATAGATGCAAAAATCCTCAACAAAATACTAGCAAACAGAATCCAACAGCACATTAAAAAGATCATATACTATGATCAAGTGGGGTTTAACCCAGGGATGCAAAGATTCTTCAATATATGCAAATCAATCAATGTGCTACAACATGCTAATAAATTGAAGGATAAAATTCATATGATTATCTCAACAGATGCAGAAAAATCTTTTGACAAAATTCAACATTCATTTATGATAAAAACCCTCCAGAATGTAGGCATAATGGGAAGTTACCTCAACAGAGTAAAGGCCATAAATTACAGACTCACAGCCAACATCATTCTCAATGGTAAAAAACTGAAATTATTTACACTAAAATCAGGAACAAGACAAGGTTGCCCACTTTCACCACTATTATTCAACTTGGTTTTGGAAGTTTTTGCCACAGCAATCAGAAGAAAAAGAAATAAAAGGAATCCAAATTGGCAAAGAAGAAGTAAAATTGACAGTGTTTGCCGATGACATGATACTATACATAGAGAATACTAAAGATGCTACCAGAAAACTACTAGAGCTAATCAATGAATTTGGTAAAGTATCAGGATACAAAGTTAATGCACAGAAATCTCTGAGATTCCTCTACACTAATGATAAAAACTCTGAAAGAGAAATTAAGGAAGCACTCCCATTTACCACTGAAACACAAAGAATAAAATACCTAGGAATTAACCTCCCTAAGGACACAAAAGACTTGTATGCAGAAAACTATAAGGCACTGATGAATGAAATTAATGATGATACAAACAGATGGAGAGATATACCATATTTTTGGGTTGGAAGAATCAACTCTGTGAAAATGATGATACTACCTAAAGCAATCTACAGATTCAGTGCAATCCCTATCAAACTACCAATGGCATTTTTCACAGAACTAGAACAAAAATTTTCACAATTTGTATGGAAACACAAAACACCCCAAATAGACAAAACAATCAAGAGAAAGAAAAACAAAGCTGGAAGAATCAGACTGCTGGACTTCAGACTCTATTACAAAGCTATGGTAATCAAGACAGTATGGTACTGGCACACAAACAGAAATATAGATCAATGGAACAGGATAGAAAGCCCAGAGATAAACTCACACACATATGGTCACCTTATCTTTAATAAAGGAGGCAAGAATATACAATGAAGAAAAGACAGCCTCTTAAATAATTTGGGCTGGGAAAATTGGACAGCTACATGTAAAAGAATGAAATTAGAACATTCTGTAAGACCGTACACAAAAATAAACTCAAAATGGATTAAAGACCTAAATGTGAGGGCAGACACTATAAAACTCTTAGAGGAAAACATAAGCAGAACACTCCATGACATAAATCATAGCAAGATCCTTTTTAACCCACCTACTAGAGAAATGGAAATCAAATCAAATTAAACAAATGGGACCTAATGAAACTTAAAATCTTTTGCACAACAAAGGAATCCATAAACAAGATGAAAAGACAACCTTCAGAAAGGGAGAAAATATTTGTAAATGAAGCAACTGACAATGGATTAATCTCCAATATATACAAGCAGCTCATGCAGCTCAATGTCAAAAAACAAAAATCCCAATCCAGAAATGGGCAGAAGACCTAAATAAACATTTCTCCAAAAACGATATACACTTTGCCAGAACACATTAAAGGATTCCCAACATCTGTAATCATTAGATAAATGAAAATCAAAAGTACAATGAGGTATCACCTCACACCAGTCAGAATGGCCATCATCAAAAAATCTATAAATAAATGTTAGAGAGGGTGTGGAGAAAAGGAAATCCTCTTGCACTGTTGGTGGGAATGTGAATTGATACAGGCACTATGGAGAACAATATGAAGGTTCCTTAAAACCTAAAAATAGAACTACCATATGACCCAGCAATCCCACTACTGGGCATATACCCTGAGAAAACCATAATTCAAAAAGAGTCATGTACCACAATGTTCACTGCCCCTCTATTTACAATAGCCTGGACATAGAAGCAACCTAACTGTACATTGACAGATGAATGGATAAAGAAGATGTTGCACATATATACAATGGAATGTTACTCAGCCATGAAAAGAAACAAAATTGAGTTATTTGTATTGAGGTGGATAGACATAGAGACTCTCATACAGAGTGAAGTAAGTCAGAAAGAAAAACAAATATCGTATGTTAACACATATATATGGAATCTAAAAAAAAAAAAAAAGGTTCTGCAGAACCTCGGGGCAGGACAGGAATAAAGACACAGACATAGAGAATGGACTTGAGGACAAAGGGAGGGGGAAGGGTAAGCTGGGATGAAGTGAGAGAGTGGCATGGACTTATATATACTACCCAAAGTAAAATAGATAGCTAGTGGGAAGGAGCCACATAGCACCGGGAGATCAGCTCGGTGCTTTGTGACCACCTAGAGGGGTGGGATAGGGAGGGTGGGAAGGAGATGCACGAGGGAGGAGATATGGGGATGTATTTATATGTATAGCTGAGTCACTTTATTTTAAAGCATAAACTAACACACCATTTTAAAATAATTATACACCTATAAAGATGTTAAAAAAAAAAAAAAAAGACATCAGAGGTTTGACTCCTGAATGAACCTCATATAGAACCAAGAGTCATCTTGCTTGGAAAAATTCCAAGATGTCTGAGACTCCCGCAAATGCTTTCTTTCAATAACATACATAAACTACAATTTGCATCCTATTTTAGACTCATGATCTAGGATTAGATGAATTCCACCACAGAGGAAGTCAGAATTGAAAGCTAATTAAAGTGTACTCTGCCTTTTCTCTATGTAAATGATGGTATACGTTTGCTAAAAGAAGGGTGCAATTTTCATTAGCTCTTTCTCAAATGATACATTTTATATACTGTTATTGTAACTGCCTATAATAAACTGGTATATAATTCTTCAGTAACTAGGCACAGATAATTAATGGACTCCAGTTATTTTTTGCACAGATCTAGTCCTTTTATTTTAGAAGTCATTTTGGTTTCCTCAGATATAACAATTTCAAACCTAAAATGGAATTATGCTAAACATATACTTATTTTTTTAACTTCTTGTCTGTGTAACAATATTTTATTCTCCTTTTTTGCTTTTATGTTTATATCTGAATTAAAAGAAGAACTTTGTGTGAAAATAAATTATCTAGAAAAAAATTACAGTTCCTTGCTAAATTTAAATATTAATGAGTAGTAAATATAATTACATATTTATATAGCTGTGATTATATTAGTGTGCATTAGATTACACAATATACATGTATTGCTTATAATATTTTACCTATTACTATATGTTATATACCATTTAAAACACAGTGCTTCATATTTTCATACTAGTTCATAATATGACTATAGTCTCTGACATACTTAACACATTCGTTGTCATTGGACATTGAAATAGTTTTCATTTGTCTTTACCTTTAATAAAACTGCACTGAACAGGCTTGGAAATAAATATATGTATGGGTGTCTTATCAGTTTGTGAAGATATATTACTTGAAGGATATTGGGTGAGACAAAATAATCACCATATTTAAGGGATTTTTTGTGAGACAATTTATAATTTACATTTATACTCATATATGTATATCAATATATACTA
The DNA here is from genome assembly GCF_005190385.1 of Monodon monoceros. Lineage (NCBI taxonomy): Eukaryota > Metazoa > Chordata > Mammalia > Artiodactyla > Monodontidae > Monodon > Monodon monoceros. Next base: position 2,751,094 of record NW_021703771.1, on the reverse strand, counting down.
CTTTACACTACTCATATGAATTTAAATTGTATTCAGGTATATAGAATTATGTATATGTGTGTATGTGTTTATACACACACATATATATATAGGTGTTTTTATACATATACATATGTATATGCATATTGTGTCTATAAACCTGATAGAATTTAAATTCACATTAGTAGTATATAATGGTGCTCATTTCTTCATACTTCCTCCATCCTGATTACTAACTTTATTGTTACTTTTAATAAATGATGATATAATAAATGGTGCTATTTTAGATTTTTTTCTTTCTCTGAGGTTTTGATAATATTGAATATTTTCCAAATTTATCTTCATCACTAATGTTTTGAAGGTAATATCTCTACTCACACTTGATGTCATTTTGTCTTTTGAGTTGCTTTCTTTCACTTGCTTGTAAAAAATCTTTTTTTCTTTTTTTTTACATCTTTATTGGAGTATAATTTCTTTACAATGGTGTGTTAGTTTCTGCTTTATAAAAAAGTGAATCAGTTATACATATACATATGTTCCCACATCTCTTCCCTCTTGCATCTCACTCCATCCCACCCTCCTTATCCCACACCTCTAGGTGGTCAAAAAGCACCGAGCTGATCTCCTTGTGCTATGCGGCTGCTTCCCACTAGCTATCTATTTTACGTTTGGTACTGTATATATGTCCATGCCACCCTCTCACTTTGTCACAGCTTACCTTTCCCCTCCCCATATTCTCAAGTCCATTCTCTAGTAGGTCTGTTTCTTTATTCCCGTCTTACCCCTAGGTTCTTGATGATATTTTTTTTCTCTTAGATTCCATATATATGTGTTAGCATACGGTATTTGTCTTTCTCTTTCTGACTTACTTCACTCTGTATGATAGACTCTAGTTCCAACCACCTCACTACAAATAACTCAATTTCATTTATTTTTATGGCTGAGTAATATTCCATTGTATATATGTGCCACATCTTCTTTATTCATTCATCCAATGATGGACAGTTAGGTTGCTTCCATCTCCTAGCTATTGAAAATAGAGCTGCAATGAGCATTTTGGTACATGACTCTTTTTTTTAATTATGGTTTTCTCAGGGTATATGCCCAGTAGTGGGATTGCTCAGTCATATGGTAGTTCTATTTGTAGTTTAAAAAATCATTTTTATGTAATAGGAAAAAAAAATCTATGCTTCTGATTAGAAGATAAGTTAATCTTAACAATTATACTCCCAAATAATTTCAGACCGGGATTTAATAGAAACAAAGAAAATACAATTTTGACCGACACACTTTTAGTTTTTCCTCTGTTTAAAAGAGGTCACCCAGATTGTTAACTTGGAAAATAAACACTAAACAGAAAATAGTAATAGATCCAAGAAACAATTGCTTGTTATCATGAAAAATTTAGCAATTGGAGTAGATTCTAAGGGTGCAAACACTTCTGTAAATTATACCAAAATTGAAGCTGCAAAGCTAGGAAAAACAGTGTTTTGATGGGTTTGCAATAGTAGGTTCAACTAATGCATATTGAAATAGATACGGTAAAGAAACTGAGATACCAGAGGCCTATAAAGGCAATTTTGAAAGAACATTTAACAGAATAATCTGCCAAATTCCAATAAGAAAAATAGAATACATTTGAAAAATGTTCAATGAAGAGTAACTGAGAACATGGTGAATCTCTCCATCTATTTGTATCATCTTTAATTTCTTTCATCAGTGTCTTATAATTTTCTGCATACAGGTCTTTTGTCTCCTTAGGTAGGTTTATTCCTAGATGTTTTATTCTTTATGTTGCAATGGTAAATGGGAGTGCTTTCTTAATTTCTCTTTCAGATTATTCATCATTAGTGTATAGGAATGCCAGAGATTTCTGGGCATTAATTGTGTATCCTGCTACTTTACCAAATTCATTGATTAGTTCTAGTAGTTTTCTGGTAGCAACTTTAGGATTCTCTATGTATAGTATCATGTCATCTGCAAACAGTGACAGCTTTACTACTTCTTTTCTGATTTGGATTCCTTTTATTTCCTTTTCTTCTCTGATTGCTGTGGCTAAAACTTCCAAAACTATGTTGAATAAGAGTGGTGAGAGTGGGCAACCTTGTCTTGTTCCTGATCTTAGTGGAAATGCTTTCAGTTTTTCACCATTTAGGACGATGTTGGCTGTGGGTTTGTCATATATGGCCTTTATTATGTTGAGGAAAGTTCCCTCTATGCCTACTTTCTGCAGCGTTTTTATCATAAATTGGTGTTGAAGTTTTTTGAAAGCTTTCTCTGCATCTATTGAGATGATCATATGGTTTTTCTCCTTCAATTTGTTAATATGGTTTATCACGTTGATTGATTGGCATATATTGAAGAAGCCTTGCATCCCTGGAATAAACCCCACTTGATCATGGTGTATGATCCTTTTTATGTGCTGTTGGATTTTGTTTGCTAGCATTTTGCTGAGGAGTTTTACATCTATGTTCATCAGTGATATTGGCCTGTAGTTTTACTTCTTTGTGACATCTTTTCTGGTTTTGGTATCAGGGTGATTGTGGCCTCATAGAATGAGTTTGGGAGTGTTCTTCCCTCTGCTATATTTTGGAAGAGTTTGAGAAGGATAGGTGTTAGCCCTTCTCTAAATGTTTGATAGAATTCACCTGTGAAGCAAGCTGGTCCTGGACTTTTGTTTGTTGGAAGATTTTTAATCAAAGTTTCAATTTCAGTGCTTGTGCTTTGTCTGTTCATATTTTCTATTTCTTCCTGATTCAGTCTTGGCAGGTTGTGAATTTCTAAGAATTTGTCCATTTGTTCCAGGTTGTCCATTTTATTGGCATAGAGTTGCTTTTAGTAATCTCTCGTGATCTTTTGCATTTCTGCAGTGTCAGTTGTTACTTCTCCTTTTTCATTTCTAATTCTATTGATTTGAGTCTTCTCCATTTTTATCTTGATGAGCCTGGCTAATGGTTTATCAATTTTGTTTATCTTCTCAAAGAACCAGCTTTTAGTTTTATTTATATTTGCTATTGAACTGGAAAGTACATGTAAAAGTATGAGATTAGAACACTCCCTAACACCATACACAAATATAAGCTCAAAATGGATTAAAGACCTAAATGTAAGGCCCGAAACTATCAAACTCTTAGAGGAAAACATAGACAGGACACTCTATGACATAAATTACAACAAGATCCTTTTTGACCCACCTCCTAGAGAAATGGAAATAAAAACAAAAATAAACAAATGGAACCTAATGAAACTTGAAAGCTTTTGCACAACAAAGGAAACCATAAACAAGACCAAAAAACAACTCTCAGAATGGGACAAAATATTTGCAAATGAAGCAACTGACAAAGGATTAATCTCCAAAATTTACAAGCAGCTCATGCAGCTCAATAACAAAAAAACAAACAACCCAATCCAAAAATGGGCAGAAGACCTAAATAGATATTTCTCCAAAGAAGATATACAGATTGCCAACAAACACATGAAAGAATGCTCAACATCATTAATCATTAGAGAAATGCATATCAAAACTACAATGAGATATCATCTCCCACCAGTCAGAATGGCCATCATCAAAAAATCTAGAAATAATAAATGCTGGAGAGGGTGTGGAGAAAAGGGAACACTCTTTCACTGCTGGTGGGAATGTGAATTGGTACAGCCACTATGGAGAACAGTACGGAGGTTCCTTAAAAATCTACAAATAGAACTACCATACGACCCAGCAATCCCAGTACTGAGCATATACCCTGAGAAAGCCATAATTCAAAAAGAGTCATGTACTAAAATGTTCATTGCAGCTCTATTTACAATAGCCAGGATGTCAAGCATCCTAAGTGTCCATCATCGGATTAATGGATAAAGAAGATGTGGCACATATATACAATGGAATATTAGCCATAAAAAGAAACGAAACTGAATTATTTGTAGTGAGGTGGATGGACCTAGAGTCTGTCATACAGAGTGAAGTAAGTCAGAAAGAGAAAGACAAATACCGTATGCTAACACATATATATTGTATTTATGAAAAAAAAATGTCATGAAGAACCTAGGGGTAAGACGGGAATAAAGACACAGAACTAGAGAATGGACTTGAGGATATGGGGAGGAGAAAGGGTAAGCTGTGACAAAGTGAGAGAGTAGCATGGACATATATACACTACAAAACATAAAATAGATAGCTAGTGGGAAGCCACTGCATAGCACAGGGAGATCAGCTCCGTGCTTTGTGACCACCCAGCGGGGTGGGATAGTGAGGGTGACAGGGAGTGAGACACTAGAGGGAAGAGATGTGGGAGCATATGTATATGTATAACTGATTCACTCTGATATAAAGGTGAAACTAACACACCATTGTAAAGCAATTATACTCCAATAAAGATGTTAAAAAAAAAAAGTAAATTTCAACATTAAAAAAAAAAAAGTAACTGAGAAGTAAACACACTGCTGCAAAGATGTCAGTTAATTACCTGATGTGGAGAGAAAACACTGGCGACCATCGGCGAAAAAGTTTTTAGATAAAAGCATATAATGTTAACTTCATAGAGAGAAACAAATTTTATAGCCCCATTTTTGAGTGTTAGAGTTATTTGCAACAGTTTTTTAATGTTGTGAAAATATCATGGTTAACGTATTTTATTTTATTATATCATGGTTTTCTCATGCTAGATTGAAGTAACAGTTTTGAACTCTCATATATATCAGACTTTAAGACATATTTTCACATATTTTTTTCAATCCTGTATAACAGAATGAGATATCACCGCACTTTCCCCAACACAACCAGAAATATTTTTAGCCTGTAAACTGATACATATAAAGTAAACAAAACAAAACAAAAAAAGAAACCAAAGGAGTTACTTTATAGTGGCTGAAATAAGCTTTCTTCTATGATAGTAAGGCACAAGAAATACCGCAGTTGAATAGGAGGCTTAGAGTAGTTTACAACATGTGACATACTTAACATATCCAAATTTTGATTTAGGAAACACAGGCCCACTCTATCTCCTTTCCTCACTCAATTCAGAATGAAATCTTCCCTCACCACCAAATTCAAGACAAAAGGCACAGGCCACCGGGTCAGAGCATAGCTGGTGTTTTGCTTCTCTTATAACCACCACTCCTGGAGTCATGGGCTGATATCACCAACCACAACTGAGGTAAAGTGTTTTCTGGGAAGGAGGACCTTATTCAGGAAGCTCCCTTGTGTAGACTGAGTTTTGAATGATGTGAAAAATCATGAAATAAGGTCCTGGAGTACACATTCTTCTGAATTGCCTGTCTTTGCTCAGGAAACTAGTAGTAATGATGTTTAATGAAGAACCAAAGTATTTACTTCTCCTACCTTTATGAGAGGTTACACTGCGTAAGGACTCTGAGAAGTAAATATTAGCAGGCAGATTGGTAATGGAAGCTAAAATTTGAAAAACAGCAAGACAAGAGCAGTGGCAATGAGTTTCTGGGTTGCGTTTCTCTCATTATCTCCCAGTTTTGATATAAGAGCAGACTAAATCAAGAAATGCACGGCAGATGATTTTAGTAAACCCATGGAGAGGATCTCATCTTTCTGATAAAAGGAACTTCAAAACCAAAATGTTTGCCAGCCCCGGTGTGTGAGGAGAAGCCTCATTTTTTCGTGTGTGTTGGGGCATGAGGGACATTTCCATAATTTTTCTCCTTTTTATTTATTGGCCTTACCCTGAAGCAAACCTCAGCTGGGGAACTACACTACTGCTGTGCAGTAGGGGAAGCTGAACACCTAAAACTCTTACATTTGTCCCTCTAATAGAGGAAAACTTTCCCTACTGTTAAAATTAAATACAAAATGGAAACTGGACTTGAGAATTCCTTGAGCAGACAAAGACATTTAAACTATGTTAGCAAAATTAAATCTAGTTTATGTCATGAACATAAGCAAAACTTAACTTTGGTTATTCATTATAAATGCCTCTGATAATCGTGAAAGAAACATGTCAGCTTTCTAAAAATGACATAATATAATCACTTCAAAACAATCCTTGCCACCTGGAAACCTCCATTGTAATAACCAATCATTGTAAATGGTAAATAACCTTCTTATTTTTCACTTTATAAGCTGTCCTATAACTTCATAACCATGAACATCTTCATATCAGTCTTTGATTTTGAAGCTTCCAGTTCCCAAACTGTTCTTACATGCACAATAAACTCTTACTAAATGCTATTTATTAATCTGGTGATTTTAGTTTTGCTATTTCTGGGTTTTTGGCAGTTTCTGGTGTCAGACTTGGAACACAAAGATGACTGCCAAAGTCTCTGAGGCCACTGAGAAACTAGGTGCTGTTATCCACAGAGCCCACTGATCTCACTTGCTTTCTCGCTGACCCTGGAGTTTGAAGGTATGTCTCTCTCTGCATTTTGAGCTGTATGATTTTATTGTGAATACCTGTATTTTGTTTGTTGAAGTCACCCTATTCTGTCCAAAGTTGATGGGGGGCAATGTGTGAGTCCCTGTGTTTTGGAACAGCTGTTCAAAAAAAGTTCTCTCATAGTTAAGATCTCTTAGGAAATCTAAAGGCAAGGATGGGTTCTACCTGGTCTAAGACTCTCCACCACCCCCCAAAAACCTCCTACTTCCTATATGTATGCCCACTATGGACCAAGATCTTGCATCTTCTTGGAAAATGGGTGAACTTTTGGATAATTGAGAACTGTAATGGCCACACTGAGGAATATTTAACTTAGGTAATATAGTCCACCTTAAGAGGTACCCTTGAAAAGACAGGATCCTAAACTACTTAAAGATAATGGAATTCATTCTTTTATCTGCATGCAGAAGCTTCTTAAAAACAAAACAACTTTAAAAATAGATCTGAAAGGATCCTTACAGAATGCAAATAAAAAGTCTTTAGTAAAAAATTTTGGCCATCTAAACATGTAAACTTAACGTAGTCCAAATGCCAGAAAAACAATTTGGATCCAATTTTTTTTTTTTTTTGAGCTTTTATTTTGGTACCTGAGGCATGGCAAAATTTTTAATGGAAGCAATAAATTCAGTTTCTGTCTACATGTTTATATATATAGTCATATGTCTATACGTATACTATGTATAAGTGATATTTTTTGAAGAGCTCTAATTGATTGGCTTAAAGAAAACTAAGAATTTATATAAAATAAGTATTCCTAAAACTTTCAGAAATATAAAAACTAACCCAAATGTTTTTCAAGTTCACATGACCCATGATAAACTTTGATAATTAAAAGCTAGTGTAAGTTTGTTGGTTTAGTAAAAGCAGGCATTTCTTCTTCAGAGTTGTCTATATTAAATATAATGCAAACATAACTTTTTCTACCTGGGTTTACAAGTCAAGCTTATTCGATCTCTGTGGCACAGAATTTGTCAACAAGAAAAATGAAATGTTTGTTAGCTGTTTGATGTCTAATCTAAACAAAATTGTTAAAAACAAGTTAATTTAATTCAATGTAAATAAAATAAAATTTTATACTGTTAAATTGAATAAAGGATATTCTTTGAATATCTAGATCATTTCCAAATAAGATAATATACTGAGACATTGATTGTGAAACATATTTAAACTTATCTTTTTGACTTAAATTTTAGAGAGACAAAGAATATTTGGTTCTATTAATAAATATATGTTTTGCCACATTAAAATTATATTATGAAAAACATATGTAAATTGTAAGTTATAAGTGTTTATAATTATGTATTTATAAGTTTGCTAATCTACTACAGGATACTAATATATGACAGACAGTTCACAATTTCCTGCTTCCTAGTTTTCACTGGAAACTAAAGGTTACTAACACTCACAACTTATAATCAAATACATAAAAATAAAACCACTAGGAACAATAAGAAGAAAGGGAAACAAATATGCATACAAATATGGAAAGAAAATAGGATATGTTTTTAAATGAAAAGAATGCAAAGAATATAGAATCTGCTTTTGTCAGAGAAAAAGGAGAGTAACTTTGTCCTAAAAGAAAATGACTGGCAGGCTTCCTGACTTCAGACTATACTACAAAGCTACAGCAATCAAAAGAGTATGGTACTGGCACTAAAACAGAAATATAGATCAATGGAACAGGATAGAAAGTCCAGAGATAAACCCACACACATATGGTCAACTTATTTTTGATAAAGGAGGCAGGAATATACAATGAAGAAAAGACAGCCACTTAAATAAATGGTACTGGGAAAACTGGACAGCTACATGTAAAAGAATGAAATTAGAATACTCCCTAACACTGTACACAAAAGTAAACTCAAAATGATTAAAGACTTAAATGTAAGACCAGACACTATAAATCTCTTAGAGGAAAACATAGGCAGAACACTCTATGACATACATCACAGCAAGATCCTTTTTGACCCACCTCCTAGAGAAATGGAAATAAAAACAAAAATAAACAAATGGGACCTAATGAAGCTTAAATGCTTTTGCACAGCAAAGGAAACCATAAACAAGATGAAAAGACAACCCTCAGAATGGGAGAAAATATTTGCAGGTGAAGCAACTGACAAAGGATTAATCTCCAAAATATACAACAGCTCAATGTCAAAAAACAAACAACCCACCCCATAAATAGGCAGAAGACCTAAATAGACATTTGTCCAAAGAAGATTTGTCCATTTTGTTTGTCCAAGAAGAAGACATTGTCCAACACATGAAAGTATGCTCAACATCACTAATCATTACAGAAATGCAAATCAAAACTACAATGAGATATCATCTCACACTTGTCAGAATGGCCGTCATCAAAAAGTCTAAAACAATAAATTCTGGAAATGGTGTAGAGAAAAGGGAACACTCTTGCACTGTTGGTGGGAATGTAAATTGATACTCCCACTATGGAGAACAGTATGGAGTTTCCTTAAAAAACTAAAAATAGAACTACCATAGGACCCAGCAATCCCACTCCTGGGCATATACCCTGAGAAAACTATAATTAAAAAAGAGTCATGTACCACAATGTTCATTGCAGCTCTATTTACAATAGCCAGGATATGGAAGCAACCTAAATTGTCCATCAACAGATGAATGGATAAAGAAGATGTGGCACATATATACAATGGAATATTACTCAGCCATAAAAAGAAACAAAATTGAGTTATTGGTAGTGAAGTGGATGGACTTAGAGCCTATCATACAGAGTGAAGTAAGTCAGAAAGAGAAAAACAAATACCATATGCTAACACATATATATGGAATATAAAAAAAATAAAATGTTTCTGAAGAACTTAGGGGCAGGACAGGAATAAAGGCACAGACGTAGAGAATGAACTTGAGGACACGGGGAGGGGGAAGTGTAAGCTGGGAAGAAGTGAGAGAGTGGCATGGACTTATATATACTACCAAATGTAAAATAGATCGCTAGTGGGAAGCAACAGCATAGCACAGGGAGATCAGCTCAGTGCTTTGTGACCACCTAAAGGGGTGGGATAGGGAGGGTAGGAGGGGGATGAAAGCCGGAGGAGATATGGGGATACATGCTTATGTATAGCTGAGTCACTTTGTTATAAAGCAGAAACTAACACCATTTTAAAGCAGTTATGCTCCAATAAAAATGTTAAAAAAAAAATAAAGAAATAAAGAAACTGGTGTTTCCAGAATAGGAAAGAGAAAAAATGACAGACCTAAATGGATATAGAAAATTTCAGAAGGATCATGGAAAATAAATTTTATGTTATGAGATCAAAGCTAGGTAGAATTTAATATGTTTATTTATAAAGGATTTTTAATGTGTTCAATAATGTAGATACAAAACTGATGTTTAATTTTCTCTCTGTTAAAATAATAAATTGTCTTAGATTATTGCCCTGATCTTAGTAAAATATTATAAAATGTTTTTCTTTACATATAATGTAATTTGCCTAGGAAACAAAGACTCTGTTCCTTATGAAAATATTTTTATGCTTCATGTTGTCTGTATAAAGTTTTTGATTACTTAGAAAAACTGAGTCTTTTCAATACTAAAATACCTTAAGTTTTTTTTTTGTTTGTTTGCTTTTACAACTATATAACTTTCTGTATTTGCTTTTAAAGTCTTTTAATTGTCACTTTGGAAGAGTGGATAACTGAGTATTGTTTCACAGTGACCTGTGGTCCTATTTGATCAAGTGTTTTAAATTTTTTGACATTTTTAACAAACTTCCCCAAATCAAACTCTATATGAAGTCCATTTGACCTCAAACTAGGTGTCCAGAAGGCCCCAAAAGATCTGAGAGTTGCTCTCTTTCCTTATAAAAAGAGAAATATTAATTTATTTAGGTTTATTTGATGTGTTAAATTGCATGGGAAACATTATCATATAAAAATAGTGTTTAACAGTCTTAGATTTTATATAATGTGTATACATTATTAATATGTGTTCTTGAAATTATACGAAACTTCTAAAATTTTGGCATGTCTTGGTGTAATATCTCATAGTTCCAGTATTATTTTATAATACTGTATATCATAAAAATAACAATTTGCTTCTCAATTGCCTCATTTTTTTTGGTGAACACTCACCAAATCTTTAACCATGGCTATTTACATGTCTTTTGTTGCTCACAGACAATTATTGTTTTACTCTTGATTCTGATCTGAAAGCATTTACAATCAACTGTACACAAAAATGCTTCATCATCAAAGAGATTCATGGAAAAGACTCTAGCAAGTACTCTAGAATACAGGTTTGGTGTCTCTAAGATCATAACACTGAACTAAGTAAGAATTTCTAATGGAAAACTGATTGATTCATAACTCTGATAACCCAAGATGTAACAAAACAAGAATTAGTTACAGGAGACTGAATGAACTGATGAAGATGATTATAATTTGTATGACTTGTTCTGTTCGTAACTCTCGACTGATTTTATCCTTTCTATCCCATTCTATTTATTTGTTTTAATTTCTTCTGCATTTAACTTTCTCTACAAATGTTCTTTAGATTTTATTTAAAATACAGTTAAGATACATGAAAACAATTTGATCATTTCAGATCTTGCTTTATACTTTGTTAGGTAAGGTCAGGGCAGACTTCAGTTCAAGACTAGTTTTGCCCACTGCCTAGGCAATATCCTTTGGGGTACTCTCCCAAATACCGTATTGAATTATGAAGCATTCCATCCTGGCTGGTAGCAATGTGAACAGATCCTGGCCTTCTTAGAGACTGAATATTTTTTCATGGACTCCAGTAGTTCATTTGACACATATGTGCTCATCAGTAGTCAGCTGAAGATTTGAGGGGAACACCCTGATTACCTCTAGGGTTCTCTTCTCTGTGCAGCTCTCTCCCATCTAGTACTCTGTCCTGTGTACTGAAAATGCCTTGGCCTATCTTGGGCCCCATGTCTATCTCCTCAAAACAGGGAGTCTACCAGCCTCTGACCGGGTTCACCCCTGCCCTGTGCCCCTGGACAGTCTCTCAAGGCTGTGATCTGGCAATTTTAGGGCTCACCTCCTTTATTTCCTCTCTCTCAGGAATCATTGTTTTTGTTGCCTGATATACAATTGCGCGAAACCATTGTTTCAGACATCTTGTCCATTTTGTTTGTTTTTATTTCAAAAGTGAGGGTAAATCTAATCACTGTTATTCCATCTTGGCTGGAAACTTTGATTATTTATTTTTATATGTGTGGATCAGAAGCCTGGCAGTAAAGAATGTAATTAAGGACACTCAAGTATAAACATATCAAAAAGGATGAATTTCATATTTGGGAAGATACCCACTTATACACCTTTAAAAAAAGAGAAAAAGGTGTAATTAGAAACATAAGATCAGCTTCAGCTGAGGCTTGAGAACAACTGGCAATGCATTAAAACCACTCTCCCGGAATAGCAAAATGTTAATAACAGAAAATCTGCCAACCAACCTCCACACTCAACCAACTATGCTTCAAAAGAGTTTGGAAAGTCTGAGAAAAGAAGCACGGAGAGAAACACATTAATTTTTGTTGACCCATGAGCTCCACCATTTTAAAGAGGGTGATGGTTTGACTTTCCTGCTCTTTATTATAGGTCTGGTAACAGGTAGTAAGTAGAATCACCTAGCTTGAAATCTGTCCCTGAAGCAGACCTATGTCTGTCCTCACCTTTCAAATCTAAAATCAAGAGAGTTGCATTGCCTAGATGCTGAGGGGTGAACCAAATTTGGAGGGCTATATTTACCATCCTGCACTTTTAGATTTTATTAAGGTAAACAGTATGTTTTCTGTTGCCTATCAACCTGATGTAAAGCACAAGTGACATAGAGTCAGCATGGGGCTATACAGAATTCTTTCTAAGAGCAAAGGTGAACAGATCTTGCCAGAGTACCTAGGGGTATTATTAGATACCTGGGTGGAGATATGTTAGAAAGCAATGATCCAGGGAGAAACTCTCCAAAATTGAAGGTGAGAGGTTCCCAGCCATGTATCTGAGGAATGCATGGTAACAGTCATGTAAGAGACTGGGGCTTATACAGTTCCCAAAGTCATAGGTATGATGCTACCTGTTGACTGAACCCTTTACTGCCTACTTAAGTCTTCACTGTTCCTGTGCACTAGCACCGCAAGTTCAGAATCCAATTGGGTGGAGGAGAAATAGGCAAGAAATCAAAGGAGGAGAAACATACCATACTTTTTCGTGAATGCGGGCATCAAAGTTTGCTCACATTTGAGTGAGGGGTGGAGTGGTTTAGGGACAGAAGAATAGCCATGACATGAAGTCACTCAAAGTGTTCACTGCTATGTTGGGGTAGACATTTTAATTCCTGATGAGAGGAGCCTGAATTATTTTAGGATTATCAAAAATGTTTGGGACCTGATAATGTCCCCCTTCCCAGTCCAAGGGAGCAATGACTAATCCAGCCAAATTTAAAAATGAAAAGCACTTTAGGATTACATTCCATCAGTTATGCTTGTTCAGGGAAACAGTTCTATACTCACAGCAAAGCACAGGCATATCTCTCCATTCAAAGATGAGGTATTTGGATTCATGGATATGGGACTGGATTTCACATGACCTTGTCTGCTTGACTCACTAAATATTACACTATTTACTAATAGTAAGGCCAATTGATGTAGCATGATTTTGACTTCTTTCCTATTGTTTTATATCTGGGCTTTTTGTCCCATGAAGGCTTTTTCATATCTGTGTTCCAATTATGTCTGTGAGCATGAGTGGTGATTTCCTCATTGGGAAAACGGGAGAGACCTATTGGTCTCGCAAATGGTGACTATGGTACTGGTGATGGCCAAGGCTGTGTCAGTGTCTCAGGACTCTGCTTGGTAGGAAGCCAAACTTGCTATCAGGTACTATCTGGTCTATAGCAACTAGCAGCACATCTAAGGGGAGTTAATTATTCATCAGTGTCAGTAGAGCCTACTTTGCAGCAAAGTTTAATCTGGATGATTAATGACCCTTAGCTTCCCAGAACTGTAGGACTACATATGTAGATTAGGGGAATATCAGACACTTCATCAATTTCCTTGCCTTTGTCTTGACTTGTCCTGTGACTACATCTACTAATTAGTTCTAAATGCCACAAGCCCATCTCCAGCTTTCAATCCAGTCATCAAAGGGCAGACAGCATCTCAGAAGGGATTGTGGAGCCTGCTGTGTATCTCCATCATAACCAACATTTCCCCTTGATACTGAACCTCAACATTTTATCTGAGGCTCTGATATTCTGCTAAATGCTTGCCATATTCATCTTTTAAACAAGTATTTATTGAATGTTATCATGTTCCAGGTATTGTGTGACTTACTGGAAATACAAAAGCAAATATGGCAAAGACTAACCCTCAATTATTTTGAAGTGTAACCCCAAAGTTAAACCTTGGCTATGCAAGCAGATAAGCTCTTTTGTTGTCATAGTTAAGATGTTTACTAATGCAAAGATTAGAAACCCAATCTCAAAGAAGCCTAGCAAATAATGATCCCATTATCTCCAGTTGGAAAGTTTAGAAGTAGGGCAAACTTCAGGATATGTTTGTTGATTCAATTGCTTTAGAAGCCATTGAGGATTCAAGCTTTTTCTACTCCAGTTTTTTAAATTATGGAAATCTCAGGCAGCTTGTTTTGAAGTCACAGGCAAAACAGTCCTCCGACCAAACTGTCCTTATTTAGTCTCGCTTTTTAGATAGCCACCTTCAGACAAAACTAGCCTATTCCTTTATAAACTTGCCAAAGGCCACAAGAAATTGTGAACACACACCAATATTCTATAATTTGACTACAATTTGCAGAAATATTGTGGTCTCGGTTGGCTATTGGCCTGGAAACAATGCAGAACATACAGCAGCCTAGCCAACTTCACAACCAAGTTCTCAGACAGGAATTATGAAGACCTCATTGCTTAGAGTTCTACTTTTTCCTTACAAGTAACTCCATATTTTAGAATCTGTCCTTGCAGGGACCCAAGGATAGGACCTTATTTTGAATCAACTGATATATACTTTACTTTAATCAACAAAACCCCAGCTGAATGATCTTAAGTAATGCAGACAGAATCACACACGTGACAGGAGGTTTAGATGGAGGACAGACTTGAGGGTTCAAATGTGTCTTCAGGGTCCCAGGTTCCAAGCATCTCCTTGCATTTCTCTGTGTACTTTTAGCTTTACCCTAAGTTTGGTTCTCTTTATGGTCATGAAATAACTGCTACCAGAAACCAGGACAACATTCTTCCTTATTTTCAGCTACAGAGCAAAACTTACTTAACTTTCCTATAAGTGCCAAGCAAGCCTATTCTTGGAACAAAATGAGTGATGGCAAATTAAAAATGAAATTCAATCTCACAGTTAGATGTTAAGCCCACAATAATTGTATTTTTATAGTATAATGAGAAAAATTTTGATAAGGGAGTATAAGTATTTACATAATGAATTAGTGTTTGAATTTCAATAATACCCACCATCCTCCTCCTAATTTAAAAAATCGTTTGAGACATAGATGCATGATTCAGAATTACAATGGTCAGGATTTTGCTGCTACTCCTATAACAGAAAGTAGTTTGGTCAGATGGAGTTCCTCCATATTATTAATAACTTAGGTCCTCCAATTTGGATCTTGGGACATTTTGCATAAAGGAGAGTTTGTGTCTGAAGAAGATGCAACTGTAAGGAGGAATATTTGCCCTGTAGCTCTTGGGCAGTCAACAGTGTGCAGCATTAGGAATTTGCCTACTGGCTTGCCTCTAATAAGTAGAATCCAGCACACAACTGGTGAGCTCACTTTATGGAGGCCAGGAGAACTAGATGGATGTGTTGACCCCAGGATGATAGAGCCTGAAGTGAGAGAGAAAACCTATGCACAGATCATTTTTCCAGTCTCACCATCTTTAATTTTCATCCCTAGGGAAGAGTGAATGGGAGAGCCACACTTTTTAATATTTCCAAGATGTCTCAGGGGAGGATATTCTAATTCATAGACACAAAAATAAGACACTGAGATGCCTGCTTTCTACATTCTGTTGTCCCAGATTCTACACAATGTTGCCCTCACAGTTCCAAGTTGCTGAGCTCATACGCTCCCTGAGTGATGGAAGGTGCTGGCCATTAACTATAGCTCTGATGGAGCGTCTGGAATAGAGGTCCTTAATCCTCAGTGAGTGGTTCTTCTCTTTACCTGCTTTTTTTTTTTTTTTTTTTTTTGTGGTGCAAATCCTCACAAGGGGGCTAGAAGAAATTAAAAACTGGAAGAATAAATATGCACTCTGGTTATTACTGCTTTTTCTGATCCAAGTGGCCTTTGATGGTCAGATTCAAGAATGAAGAATTTAAGGATTTCTTTATTTGTTGACTAATTTGTAAGTCATCCATCAATGAACCAAGTGGTTATCAGAGGGTGATGGAGCAGCTAATATTGATGAGGATTGAGATTCCCACATAACATTTACCTCTATAATCAAAATGGAACATAATATAATGTTAAACTTGACACTATAAAATAATGCATTGCAATAAGTAGTGGCTGTATTTTTTGTTTTTTTTTTTTTAATACACATCCTGAAGGTATTAAAGATGCACAGCAAAATGACCCCAGAGGTATCTTTTCCTTACAGAGAATTTTTTAAATAACAGGCCTATCGACAGGTAATGAACATATCATAAAATTTTCCCTTTCAAGTGTACAATCCAAGTGTTTTTCAGTACATTTACAGAATTGTGCACCCATGACCACAATCTAATTTTAGCATATTTTTAATTGCCCCTCCAAAAAACTAATATGCATTAGCAATCACACCTCATACCCACCTCCCTTGAGCACTGGGAAATCATTAACCTAATTTCTGCCTCTGTGGATTGCCTATTCTGGAGATTTCATTTAAATGGACTTATAAAGTATGTGGCCTTTGGTGACTGGCTTCCTTCAGTTTACATAATGCATTTTGTAACATTGCATTATGTAAGGTTGTCCATGTTGTGGCACAATCAGTACTACATTCCATTTCATTGCTGAATAATATTTCATTGTATGAATATGCCATGTTTTGCTTATTTATTCATCAATTGATAGATAATTGTGCTGTATCTACTTCTTTGGCTATTATGAATAAAGTTGCTTTGGTCAATTACGTATAAATTTTTATATGGGCATATGTTTTCAGTTCTTTTTGGTATGTACCTAAGAGTGGAAATGCTGGGTCATGTTTAACATTTTGAGAAACTGTCAAACTGTTTCCCAAAGTGTGTGTATCACTTACAATCTTACTGGTAATGTATGAGGGTTCAAATTTCTCATCCTCATCAGCACTTGTTTTTGTCTGTCGTTTTAAATTTAGCTACTTTACTGGGGTTGAAAAAACAACCTCGTGTTTTTGATAGGCATTCCCCTACTGACTAATCATGTTGAGCATATGTGCCTATTTACCATTTCTGCACATTCATAGGAGAAATATCTGTTAATTCTTCTGCATGTTTTTTTTAATTGGGTTATTTGTCTTTTATGGTAATTTTATGAGTATATGTTCTGAATACCAGTCTCTTATCAGATATATAATTTGCAAATATTTTTCCATTCTATGAACTGTTATTTCACCTTTTTGATAGTAGTCTTTTGAAACAAAACTTTTTAAAAGTGGTGATGAAGTTCCATTTTTTTTATGTAGTGTCACATGGGCTTTTGATGTTATATTTAAGAAGTCATTATTTAATCCAAGATTAAAAGGTTTACTCCTATGTTTTCTTCTAAGAACTTTATAGTTTTACCTGTTAAATTTCCATGTGTAATTTTTGTATGTGATTTGAGATATGGTTCTAACTCCATCTTTTGCAGGTGGATATTCAGTTGTCTCACACTTTTTTTTTTTTTTTTGTGGTACGTGGGCCTCTCACTGTTGTGGCCTCTCCCGTTGCAGAGCACAGGCTCCAGACGCACAGGCTCGGGGGCCATGGCTCACGGGCCCAGCTGCTCTGTGGCATGTGGGATCTTCCCGGACCGGGGCACGATCCCGTGTCCCCTACATCGGCAGGCGGACTCTCAACCACTGTGCCACCAGGGAAGCCCAGTCACACTATTTTAAAAACTACTTCTTCTATTTAATTGTCTTGGTATTCTTGTCAAGTACCAAGATGATAAATGTGTAGATTTATTTCTGAACTCTCAAATCTATTCCATTGTCCTACATATCATTATACCAGCACCACACTGTCATGATTACTGTAGCTTCAAAGTAAGTTTTGAAGAAATGTGAGTCTTCCAACTTCATTTTTCTTCTGTAATATTGCTTTGACTATTCTGAGTCCCTTGCATTTTCATATGAGTTTAAGATCAGCTTGCCAATTTCTGCAAAAAGCTCTCTGGAATTTCAAGGGTATCATATTGAATATTAGATCACCTTGGGGAGTAATACCATCTCAACAATATTATGTCTTCCAATCTGTGAACATGGAGTACACTTATTTAGGTCTTCTTTAATTTGCTTCCATGCTGTTTTATAGGTCTCAGGGTACAAGTCTCAAACTTCATTTGTTAAATTTATTCCTCAGCATTGTGTTATTGTTGATGTTATTTTAAGTGGAATTATTTTCTTAATTCATTTTTGGATTGCTCTTTGCTAATGAATAGAAATACAATTGATTTTTGTATATTGGTCTTATATACTACAACTCTGATGAACTCTTTGATAAGTTCACAATCTTTCTGTGGATTCCATAGAAATATCTACAAAAAAGATCATATCCTTTCCAAAGAAAGAAAGTTTTACTTATTTTTTTCCCAATCAGGATTTCTTTTATTTATTTTCCTTTAGTAGTTCTTCTGATTAGAACCTCAAGAATAAGGTGGAATTAAAGTGATGAGAGCAGACATGAGAGTATTCTTCCTGCTCTTAGTGGTACAGTGATCAGCTTTTCACTATTAAGTATAATGTTAATTGTGTGGTTTTCATAGATGCTGTTTATCAGTTTGAGAATTTGCATTCTGTCCCTAGTTTATTTGAGTTTTTGTTTTATTTAGTTTTTAATCTTGAAAGGTACAGTCATCCCTTGGTATCCATGAGGGATTGGCTCCAGGACACCAAAATACCCTTGGATACCAAAATCCATGGATGCTCAAGTCCCTTATATAAAATGGCTAAGTATTTGCATACAACCTACACACATCCTCCCATATACTTTAAATCATCTCTAGATTACTTATAATGCCTAACACAATGTAAATACTATGTAAATGGTTGTAAATAAAATGTAAATGTTATGTAAATAGCTGTTGTCATACAACAAATTTAAGTTTTGCTTTTTAGCACTCTCTGGAATTATGTTTTCAAATATTTTTGATCCATGGTTCATAGAATCTATGGATGTAGAACCTATGTATTGCAGGGCGGACTACAATTAATTTTTGTCAAATACACTTTCTACATATTCTTAGATGATCATGTGGTTTTTTTCTTTATTCCATTGATATGGTGAAATACATTTTTTAAAAAATTGTTGAACCAGCTTTGCACGATAAATCCGCATCATTATGGTGTTCAATTCTTTTTATATTTTGCTTCATTCAGTGTTCTGGTATTAGAATTTTTGTACCTATATTCATAGGTATAATGTTCTATAGTCTTCTTAGGTTGTAGTTGTCTGATTTTTGTACCATGGTAATCCTAGCTTCATAGAATGTGTTAAGAAGTTTTGTTTTGTTTTGTTTTTCCTCTTCTGTTTTCGGAAGTTTGTAAAGAACTAGTGTTATATTCTCCTTTAAACATTTTGTAGAATTCACCAGTAATCTACAATTAGGCTTACTTTTGGGGAAGTTTTTGGTTATTAATTCAATATTGTATAGGTCAATTCAGATTTTCTGTTTCTTCTTGAGTCATATCAGTAATTTGTTCATTCAAAGGAATTTGTCCATTTCAGCTATGTTATCTAATTTGTTGCATACAATTGTTTATAATGTTTTCTCATAATCTTTTCTATTTCCCACAGTTGGAAGTAATGTATCCTCTTTTATTACTGACTTTGGTGATTTGATTCTCCTCTTGTAAACATATGATTTGTTAAGATAAAGTTTTGTTAATTTTATTTCTCCTTTTAATAATCCAATTTTGATTTTAATATCTTTTACTAGTAGGTGCAATGTCTGGTCATCTCAACAACAGTTTTATTGATTTTTTTCTCTATGTTTTGACCCTGCTTTCCTGTCTTTTTCATGACATGAATATTTTTGTTAAAAATTGGACATGTTAAATAGCATAGTTTAGGAGCTTTTGAAGTCACATTCTCCAGTTTCTTCCCCAAGATTTGCTCTTGTTGCTGTTTTTAGCAGCTTTCCTGCAGTCTGTAAGGTCTGTATTCTGTGTCATGTGTGACCACTGAAGTCTCAGCTTAGTTGGCTTAATTGTCAGGTCATGATTGGAAAGACGTTTCCTTAATTGTCTTAATCTACTGCCTTTTTTTTTTTTTTTTTTTCTGAAGGGCTCTGTGTGTGGTGTGTGTTTGGAATCTATCTTCAAGACTCTATCAGGTAGTTTCCATCTTGGCCTTATTGTTCACTTCCTGCTTGTGCAGAGCCTCCGCATCAGCCAGGGGTGAGAGATCCAGGCCTTCTCAGGTCATTCCTGGGCCTGCACACAGTCCTGCATGTGTCGCTGGCCTTCCAGATTCCCAGGATATATCTCAGACTTCAGAGTCCCATTTGCACATCTTTTTCTCTGGCTTTCATTTTGGGTACTCCTCCTCAGTCATCTGTGATGTTAGGCAATTGTTGATTATTTTAAGACGTACCTAGGCAAAAGACTATTTGAATTGAACAAAACCTGAGTCAGATCAATTAAGATGAGCCCAATAAGTGGGACTTTCAAGAACTACCACACAGGACAAGTACTGACAATTCTTTGGGATTGGGGCTTTTGGTGGAGCTCCAAACCTGTTCTCCATCCTCCAAGGGTGCTCGACTGTTGGTTTTCATCTACCGTGACTACAAGTCTAGTTTATTTTGTTGTTGTTGTTTGTTTGTTTTTGAGACTACCATGAGGCTGTTAGTGGAAGGATGAGAATAGGACAATTGAAAACGCTGTAACGTTTGCTTTTCTTTTTGTAGCTGTTTTCCTTTAATAAAAGTTTCTCAGATTGTTGCAAACCTTTGGCTAATTTTCAGAGTGCTGAAAGTTGATTTTGACCATTTTTGCCAACTTCTCATTGCTTTTAAAGAGGAGGAGAATTTTGCAGGTGCTTACAATGCCATTCTGGAAGTGCTTCCCAGTGACTAACTTTTAAAACACTCAATAAATAAAAAATATAATACCATGAGGGCAAGGTTTTTTTTTACTGTTTTTGAAACTAATTTTCCTTGGTTCCTAGGGGCTGCCACATATATGGGGACTCAATAAATATTTGTTGAATGAATCAATTCATTATTTTTTGTTGTTGATGAAACGAAAGTCAATATAAATTAAGTCTCAAGAAAAGTGGATTGAGGGTGCATAGCATATTGAGAATACCTCCAACATTTTTAGGCTGTGACTCTGGGACAGCAGTACACTTAGTGCTTGTTCCACACTATTTCATTTAACCCTCACAACAACCATTTGTGGTTTCACTGAAGTTAGAGATATCCTGTAACCTTCTCAAAGTAATACAGCTGGGCTTCCCTGGTGGCGCAGTGGTTGAGAGTCTGCCTGCCGATGCAGGGGACACGGGTTCATGCCCCGGTCTGGGAAGATCCCACATGCCGTGGTACGGCTGGGCCCATGAGCCATGGCTGCTGAGCCTGTGCATCCAGAGCCTGTGCTCTGCAACGGAAGAGGCCACAACAGTGAGACGCCCGTGTACCGAAAAAAAAAAAAAATCAAAGTAATACAGCTAGCAAGTGGTCAAATAAGGATTGCAAGTAAGAAACTGAAACTGGAAACAAATTTGTGTACATAACATAATATTGCCACTTCCCCAACTTATTGGATTTGAGAACTTTAAAATGTCATGGAAATATCAGAGAATAGATTTATTTAAAAAATAGATACAGATAAATTCCAGAAGTAATATTTTTCTTTTCTACTCTTTCTTTTCTTTTCTACTCCCGTCTTTCCTTACCTAAATCCTATCAGTTTTGTTTTTTACAAATTTATTTATTTATTTATTATTTTATTTTATTTATTTATTGTTTTTGGTTGCATTGGGTCTTTGTTGCTGCGTACGGGCTTTTCTCTGATTGTGGTAAGCCGGGTCTACTCTTCATTGCAGTGCATAGGCTTCTCATTGCAATGACCTCTCCCACTGCAGAGCATGGGCTCTAGGTGCATGGACTCACTAGTTGTGGCACATGGGCTTAGGTGCTCCGTGGCATGTGGGATCTTCCCAGACCAGGGCTTGAACCCGTGTCCCCCACATTGGCAGGTGGATTCCCAACCACTGTGCCACCAGGGAAGCCACCCTATCAGTTTTGAATTAAGAATAATTTACCAGACCTATACAATAGGTCACAATATACTAGCTTCATTATTCATCACTGAGAGGAGTCTTGTAAAAAATCAGCTGTTTACATGACAGAAAGCAAAATCCTTTCCTGGACAGCAGACACCTTTTCTTCCCCCAGCCTGGCTTATCCAGGGATCTCTTTTGCCTCAGACACCACTGTCATCATTCTCCTTTGTTCCTTCCTTCTCTCAGTTCTGTGATTTATGCCCCTAATAACTTCTGGTCTGATACATGTAAGAAAACATGATCACGTGATTTAATATAATTTCATTTAATTAACATGTTTGATTGTGTCTCTCCCTTTTTAAATTCCAGCAACTTCCTATTGTCTGAATAACAAATTCCAAACTATCTATCCCACCATAGGAGACTCCCTGTGTGTCTTCTTCCTTGCTACTCTCCTTAAACATAGATTTACTATTATCTGAAGATATATGTCACTGAAGTTGAAAGTAAAGGTTTTGAGTTCTCACATTTTGTCTTCAAATCTCCTTGCCATCCCTTTTGAGGTGTGTGACCATTGCCTAGTAAGGTCACTTTTGTGAGCCTCATTTTGTTCATCTATTAGATGGGCCAGATTATGCCACTTTAACAAGGTTATTGATAAGACTTAATGAGGTAATGCTTATACTTAGCAGGGTAAGAGCTCCATAAGTTCCCAGTATTTGGTAACTCTTGTAATTGGTAAATCCTTTTATTTGTCTCTCAGACCTTTTCTGTGGCTGTGTCCCCTCTGCTCCTCTTTCTTTGTCTTGGGGAAGAAGTTCTAGGATCTTGCGTCTCTTCTGCATCCCGTGAAGTCAGACCTGGCTCTGAGAGCCTCTGGTTTGTTTTCTCTAGGTCAGTGCCCTGAAGTGTCCCATTTGTGTATCTTCTCCCAGTGCAGCAAAATCCAGCTGGCTGGTGCTATTCGTGCGCTCTCTGAAGGAGCTTATGCGTGCCTAGGCAGAGGCTGCCCTGGTGCAGCCTGCAGGCGTCAAACTGCAACTGTGGGCAGTGCAAGATTCTGGGGGTATTGATGGCTGGCTGCAGGCATCCTCAGGTGGGCGGTCCTGTGAACTTTATGTGCAGTTCTCTGGGGAGCCCACGAGTCAGTAGGATCTGTGGCCAGTTGTTGAGATCCATGTGCTCTCTACTCTGAGCCTTTGCCCTTTTTCTCTGCCTCTGGTTGTTTCCAGACTACTCTGTTATGCTTAGTATTTTAGGTGGGGTAACACAGAATTGGACCAATGCAGCAAAGTCCCACAGGGCTGGGGAAGCTGGGTGGTCACTTCACTCTCACTTTCCAGATGGGAATAAGTGTGGACCAAAAAGACCTTCCTTGGCTCTTGGGGGATGGGGTCACACAGGCCAAGTGAAACTTTACTCTCTTCAGTGCGTCTGTTCTCAGATGTTTTCCTCCTAAGGTGCTGGGACCCCTGGGCTTCCGTGAAGGTAATTCTTGTTCATCGGCAGTTATTAAAATTAGTGTTTTTAGAGGGGGCAAGGAAAGAGAGCTGGAGCCTCCGATTCTACCATCTTGCTGATGTTAACTTGCTGTTCTCTGTTCCTCACTGAGCCAGACAGTATTTTATCTCCATCTTTTTAATTTAGCATCTCCTTACCATGGATTTACTTTTGTTTCTTGGGAATATCTGTCTTCCTAGAGCTTACAGAGATACTGGACAGTAAGCCCTGTGAGGGATGAGATTTAGATGGTCTTCCTCACTGTGTCCTACAATATCTATCAACTGTTAGTCATTCAATAAAGTTTAGTTAAATATTGGAAAAAAGCAGCAAATACAGATAGATGTTTTAATAATTACTTCTATTATGTGCAACAACTATTTCCAGATATCTGCTTTGCCTTGGCCTCTAGGATTTTCTCAGATTTCTGTGTTGCAGGTTTTATCAGGTGCTGTTTTTTTCCTGATTACTTACCCTTGAATTAGGAGAAATAGGTTTAGGTATTTTTCTGGGCACAGTTGTTATCATCCCTTTGTACACACAGGTTTTCTGGTGAAATACTTCCTTATACGTCACAGTCTGTAAAAGTATCAGTGCACAGATTTTAGCCAATATTTAGTGTATTATGACCATTCATTTAATATTCTCTGTAATATATTTGGACTTTTTTTTCCCCTTCAGAACTAAATTATTTAATTATATTAAAACACATGAGA
This sequence comes from Monodon monoceros, assembly GCF_005190385.1. Classification (NCBI taxonomy): domain Eukaryota; kingdom Metazoa; phylum Chordata; class Mammalia; order Artiodactyla; family Monodontidae; genus Monodon; species Monodon monoceros. Next base: position 2,727,076 of record NW_021703771.1, on the reverse strand, counting down.
TAAAATCTTATTCTTTTCTGTATCTTTCTATTGTGAATTTAAAACTATTCTTACTCTCCTGGCCATGCTTCTTGGCAGGCTCTTTTGTCACTGAAACCACTTGTAACAGTTTCCCAAGGTGCCTTACACATTTCAGGATATAATGCACATCTCTGTATTATATCTTAGCCCTTTTCTCTGCCTGAGCTGAGTTCTGATACCTTCTGAATGGATTTAGTAGTAGAGTCCCTGACTGGGGTGGGTGGGAGGTTCACACAGAGACAACTGCCCGTTTATCCAGTTATTAGTGTTTTCCTTTACCATAGTGTCTGCAGTAAGCTTAAACCTCTTCCTTGCTGTTTCTCAAGTGTTGTACTATTCTGGTCAGTGGGTTATTTATTTATAGGACCTACCTTTATGTCTCATTCAAATCCATTAGTAGATTCATTAGTTGAGAGTTTCCCAAAGAAGCTATGCTTAGAATTTTGCTTTATATCTTCAGAATTGTATTGAGAAACCTGAAAAGATTATACAATGTATAAATAATATCACACCACGTAACTTTGGACAACTGCTGTGTTAATTTTATGTATCAACTTGACTGGGCTAACGGATGCACAGATAATTGATAAAACATTAATTTTGGGTGTGTCATGTCTGTGATGGTGTTTCTAGAAGAGATTAGTACTTAAATCCGCTGACTACGTAAAGATCTCCCCCATCAAATCGAGTTGGCATTATCCAATCTGTTACAGGTCTGAATAGAGCAAAAATACAGATGAAATTGGAATAATATAACAAATTGGAATAATATAAACTACTTCACTGTGTTTATTGTAAAGATGTGACCTCATGTGAGGTAAAACGTAAATAGATTAATGAAGCCTTAACACTAAGCTGTACTAACTCATGAGACAGCATAACTCTTTGTACCCTCTACAATTCTAAAAGTGTTTCCTTAAAGAGCATTTCCACCCCTCCCTTATAATACTCCTTTGAACCACTGAGGGAGACATAATATTGGCCAAACAGACATAAGATTTATTCTACTGTCTCACTGCTTAAGTTCTTAGGGTTTAATTTAAACTAACTTGAAAGCAAAAGCATCTCTGAGTAACACTAATAAAAAATGTAATGAATATAAGAGTTAAAGAACTTAACAAAAAATTCATCAATCTTAGAATCAGTTTACAGAAATTAAGAACAAAATCATATTTCACAGTAGATTTTAGGTTTTAACTGTACAGGCAATGTGAAAGTACAAACTGAACTACTTCTGCAAGGATGAGGGAAACTTAGAGATTTAAGTAGTCAAATATAATGTCCAGAAACTCAACATACATTTTAAAAATAAATGCTATTTTGACTCCCAAATTTTCTGCATAATTTTATCTTTTAATTTCATTTTCTCATTTTGACTTACCTGTTAAAATGTGTATCTTCAAAAATGAGCTAGAAAATCAAGGGAACGGGAGGATTGCCTTCAAAAAAAATCGGGGCTTCCCTGGTGGCGCAGTGGTTGAGAGTCCGCCTGCCGATGCAGGGGACACGGGTTCGCGTCCCGGTCCAGGAAGGTCCCACATGCCGTGGAGCGGCTGGGCCTGTGAGCCATGGCCACTGAGCCTGCGCATCCGGAGCCTGTGCTCCGCAGCGGGAGAGGCCACAACAGTGAGAGGCCTGCGTACTGAAAAAAAAAAAAAATTGGAACAAGTTTGTATGAAACTTGGTGTCCCAAAATATCCACTATATTGGAGAAATGTAAATTTGGGGAGAACCAAAACAACACTTTATAACTGCTAATCATGTAAAAACATCTGACAGGAGAGGAGGTAGTCTATTAAATCATTAGCCCTGAAAAATGTCTACAGAACATCTGGTACATGCAGAGAGGAATGAGGACATTATATATAAGGGAAAATCTCACAAGAAACAAGTAATTAATTTTCATTTACTATGTAACCTTGTTTCATGTAATGGAGAAAATAATCTTTGGAGATTTTATTTTACTTGATGTTTACTTCTACTTTTTGGCATTTTGGAGAAAAGAGTAATCAATTTAACTTACCTTGTATATACTTTACTAGATTTGTCCTAGCTTTTTGTATGGTTGCATGCTATACAAATTTATTAACGTAAAACTTCAAGCCTAGGGTGTAGCTCATTGGATTTAGATGCAGAAATATCCACTGGCATTTCTGACATTAAAATATTTATTCCCAATTCTCACCCTTACTCAGCTATCAGAAACACTTCTCACAATTGTCCCGTGTTCTCAAAGATAGGTCTTCAAGAGATAGGTGATTGCAATTTAAGACATACAACAACCTCTGTCATGAGAGTTAGACAAGTGCAGTGAGAATCAGAATGAAATTAGAATACTTCCTAACACCATACACAACAATAAACTCAAAATGAATTAAAGACCTAACTGTAAGGCCAGACACTATAAATCTCTTAGAGAAAACTACAGGCAGAACACTCTATGACATAAATCACAGCAAGATCCTTTTTAACCCACCTCCAAGAGAAATGGAAATAAAAACAAAAATAAACAAATGGGACCTAATGAAACTTAGAAGCTTTTGAACAGCAAAGGAAACCATAAAAAAGACAAAGACAACCCTCAGAATGGGAGAAAATATTTGCAAATGAAGCAACTGACAAAGGATGAATCTCCAAAATTTACAAGCAGCTCATGCAGCTCAATATCAAAAAAACAAACAACACAATCCAAAAATGGGCAGAAGACCTAAATAGACATTTCTCCAAAGAAGACATACAGATTGCCAACAAACATATGAAAGGATGCTCAAGATCACTAATTGTTAGAGAAATGCCAATCAAGTGACAATGAGGTGTCACTTCACACTGGTCAGATTGGTCATCATCAAAAAATCTACAAACAACAAATGCTGGAGAGGGTGTGGAGAAAAGGGAACTCTCTTGCACTGTTGGTGGGAATGTAAATTGATACTGCCACTATGGAGAACAATATGGAGGTTCCTTAAAAAACTAAAAATAGAACTACAATATGACCCAGCCATTCCACTACTGGACATATAACCTGAGAAAACCATAACTCAAAAAGAGTCATATACCACAATGTTCATTGCAGCTATATTTACAGTAGCCAGGACATGGAAGCAACCTAAGTATCCATCAACAGATGAATGGATAAAGAAGATGTGGCACATATATACAGTGGAATATTACTCAGCCATAAAAAGAAACAAAATTGAGTTATTTGTAGTGAGGTGGATGGACATAGAGTCTGTCATACAGAATGAAGTAAGTCAGAAAGAGAAAAACAATGTCGTATGCTAACACATATATATGGAATATAAAAAAAAAAGGTTCTGAAGAAACTAGGGGCAGGACAGGAATAAAGATGCAGATATAGAAAATGGACTTGAGGATATGGGGATGGGGAAGGGTAAGCTGGGACAAAGTGAGATAGTGACATGGACATATATACACTACCAAATGTAACATAGATAGCTAGTGGGAAGCAGTCTCATAGCACAGGGAGAACACCTCTGTGCTTTGTGACCACCTAGAGGGGTGAGATAGGGAGGGTGGCAGGCAGATGCAAGAGGGAGTGGATACAGGGATATATATATACATATATATATATATATAGATAGATAGATAGATTCACTTTGTTATACAGCAGAAACTAACACAACATGGTAAAGCAGTTATACTCGGAGAAAGATCTTAAAAAAAAAAGAAACAAAGCACAACATTTAGACTAGCAGAAGGTAACCAAATACTTTTTAAATGTCTCATGCTTTACCCTTCCTGCCTCCCTCCTTCCCTCCCTCTCTTGCTTTTCTAATTCTGTCTTTTCATTGTAACCAGTTATCTGTGATAATTCCTTTAGAAAAATATGTCCTCATTTGAATGTAAAAGAAACTCTAATATTTGTAGGTTTTTTTCTGAGTAGGAAATGTGTTCAGAATACGCTACGTACCTTAGAAAAGAATCATACTGACTAATATATCACCAGTGCTTCTGAAGTGCTTAGATTTACTAAAAATGGATTTTTTTTCCTTAAAGGTTTTCTTTCTATTTTTATTCTAATATTGAAAACCATGTTCTATGCACACACAGAAAAAGCAATATAACACATGGCTTCTAATATTTCTATTTAGATAGTTGCAGGACTCCTTTCAGTGACCACTGAGAGGGATTTCCTTCATTCTTCCTCAGTGAAAGTGACTGAAATGGAGAAATGGCTTCAGAATAATTTTGGACCTGCACATGTTTGAGCCAAGTATGAAATACTTTTTTAAAAAGGTGTTGGGGGTAGGAGTTTATTAATTAATTTATTTATTTTTGCTGTGTTGGGTTTTCTTTTCTGTGGGAGGACTTTCTCTATTTGTGGCAAGTGGGGGCCACTCTTCATCACAGAGCACGGGCCTCTCACTATCTTTAGTGAGATATCACTAAATATCTCAATATCTCACTATTTTTTTTCTGTCTTTTTTCTTATTTTCTGTCTGAATGATCTGACAGTTGATGTAAGTGGGGTATTAAAGTCCCCTACTGTTAATGTATTACTGTCAATATCTCTGTTGATGTCTGTCAATGTTTGTTTTATATATTTAGGTGCTCCTATATTAGGTGTGTATATGTTTACAAGTGTTATATCCTACTTTTGTATTGACCCCCTTATCATTATATAATGCCATTTTTTGTCTTTTGCTATAGACTTTGTTTTAAAGTATGCTTTGTCTGATGAGTGTTTTTACCCCAGTTTTCTTGTCATTACCATTTGCAAGAAATATCTTTTTCCATACCCTCACTTTCAGTCTGTTGTGTCTTTAGCTCTGATGTGATCCTTTTGTAGGCAGCATATAGATTTAGTCTTTTTTTTAATCCAATCAGCCACCTTATGTCTTTTGATTTGATCATTTATCCCATTGACATAAAAGTGATTATTGATAGATATGTTCTTATTGCCATTTTGTTATTTATTTTCCAGTTGCTTTTGTAGTTTTTCTCTATTATTTTCTCCTTTTAGTCTCTTCCCTAGTGATTTGATGATTTTCTTTAGTGTTATGTTTGTGTTCCTTTCTCTCTAGTTTTTGTGTATCTATTGTAGGTTTTTGATTTGTGGTTACTATGGGGTTCATATATGTTGACTTATAACTATATCTATTGTTTTAAACTGATAGTATTTTTTTAAAGGAAATGTTGGGGGTAGGAGTTTATTAATTAATTAATTAATTTTTGCTGTGTTGCATCTTCATTTCTGTGTGAGGGCTTTCTCTAGTTGTGGCAAGCGGGGGTCACTCTTCATCGAGGTGCACGGGCCTCTCACTATCATGGCCTCTCTTGTTGCGGAGCACAGGCTCCAGACGCGCAGGCTCAGTAGTTGTGGCTCATGGGCCTACTTGCTCTGCAACATGTGGGATCCTCCCAGACCAGGGCTCGAACCCGTGTCCCCTGCATTAGCAGGCAGATTCTCAACAACTGCGCCACCAGGGAGGCCCTGAAATACTTTTCTTGATGTTCATGTGGGTATATCTAGTCACTTAAAACTGCACATTTGATCAAACCCTTGCCCTCCAGCTCTGATTCTCACCTCTATATGACTATGTATAATTTCCTCATCATTCTCCAAAGATCCTTTGTTGTTTTTAAGATAAACCCTTAACAATCCTCAGCATGGCCTGTAAGATGTTTTATGGTTAAGCCTATGTTGACCTCTGTACACACACACACACACACACACACACACACACACACACACAATTCCTCTCTGCTATCTTTCAACTCATAGTAGCCTTCTGACTTGAATCCTAAGTTACCACTCTGTATAATTTTCCTTTCTGACACTTGCTATTGCTTGTAAATGCTAAGCTGTAAGCTATAGAATCTGGGGTCACATTTGTTTTGCTCACCAATATATTTCTAGCCCTTTGCAGAATATAGCTGGTACCAAACTATGTATTTTTAAAATAATGACTGGTTTGGTATTTATTTTTTTCTTTCAAAACGTGGTCATATTTTTCATACTTATATTTTTAGCCTTTTGATATTTCCAGTCTGGATTATGTCATTGTATTTAGATATAAACTATTGTGCTGCATAAACTTAAATTGTTAACTTTAATCCTGGTACTGTAGGGATTGATTCTTCCCTTCAGAATTCTACCTCTTTTTTTTTTTTTTTTTACTACTCAGACTCTTGCCTTTAAGTCTAATTATTGTACCTATGTGCTTTCACTTGGGAGTGCAGTTGGCAGATAGCCTGAGGTTGGTTTTAGGTTTGGAATTGTCAAGATTTGGCAAAGTTGACTCCTGCTATTCCTGCTGCTTCCTTTGGCTCTGACGACTTTGCTGGCCTGATTTATTTGCCCAAGTTCTGGAGTTTCACTCCGGTGGAGTAAGTCAGTTTTCTCATCATACCCTCTGTGAGTATTTCATGCTTTGCTGTCTGCTCTGATACTTGACCTCCTAACTTGCTTAGCATGTAATATGGGTCCCCTTTGACTTGAGTTCTAATATTCACAGCAGTGTTCACTTTGCCTTATGTAATTTGGCCTCAATCTCTGGTATTTTGTATTTCTCTAAATTATATTATGCATCTGGTTCCTAATAATATAGTTTAGGTTTTCTGGTAAAGAGGAAACTCTAATACTCTTCAATGCTTTTAGTATATGATGCCTCATTTCATTTTCAGATGTCAACATGTGAAAAATGAACAAAAAAGAATGCAATATGGTTCTTGACCATTAGTTAAACATTAAATATGTACTCAAAAATAACTCACTGCTGTGAAGCCTGACTCTTGTATGGGATTGCTGGATATAGCAAATAAAAATTCAGTACACTCAGTTACATATGTCCCCATAGTGCATTCCTATTTACTCATAGTAAAATAGTATTCTTTGTTTATCTGAAATTCATATTTAACTGGGAACCCTGTATTTATGTGGCAACTCCCCTACTCTATGCTATCTAATGTTAAAAATTAGATGAATTTATTTCTATAGTTACCAGACTCCACAAGAATCAGAAACCTTAGATATGGGTTTCTAGAAGGAAGTCTTGTTTAGTAGTATTATTAACTACTAAATGTTATTTCTGGTGAAGAATTTATTTTACAGAGTTATTTTCAAAATTATAGTTGTTTTTGACTTGAACTTATCTAAACCTTTGTCTCTAAATGAGCTCTTGAAATAATTACATAATTTAGTTTTTGTCTGATTTTTTCGACCATAACTTTTGTTCTTGCCTGTCTTTATTACTTCTGCCATTTTAACCTCTATTTACTTTTTCTCATAGGTGTTTTCTATTTCTTAATTAACTTTATTTGAATGAATTTTTCTTAATTCATTTTGAATTTTCAATTGCTTGCTTCTTATTATCTATTTTCCCTGAAGAGATCTCAAAAATCAACTATATAACTGATTTAGGTTAATGTTTTGTTGATTGATGACAATAAGGAATATTCTAATGACATCTTGATAATGTATAAACTTGAATCACTGACTGCATTGGTCAGTAAAAATTTCAATGTAAATATCCATTGGTAGATACATGAGAGGCATTTAGTTTCATAAGTAAAAATATTAATATGTATAAATAACAGAGCTATATATATATATGTTATTTTCAAAGGGGAGGGGATAACTTAAGAAACTGCCTTTATATTTAAATTATCATGTAGGAAAATATGTAATGAAATTGACAAATCTCCAAAAAAATGAAATATAATAAAAATCTATTACTGTGAAACATCTGCATAACACTAGGCTTATTTGTTCATGAACAATTCAGTTTTCAAGAAGTTAAACATTCCTAGGCAAACTTGTATAAAATTTCAGCAAAAAGTCATTGATGTATCAAAGCCAGTGTAATTATAACAGTGATATCATTACATTAATGACTTTGTAAGTGCTTAGTCTGGATTGGGACTTGGAGTTAGCAATTTACCTCCATTTCCATGTTTTATTTTTACTATAATGTTATGAGATGAACAATATCCCTCCTGTTTTTTAGAAGAGGAAATATTTGTTTTATTTCTTTAAAACAATTTTTTTTTTTTTTTTTTTGCGGTACGCTGGCCTCTCACTGTTGTGGCCTCTCCCGTTGCGGAGCACAGGCTCCGGACACGCACGCGAGGCTCAGCGGCCATGGCTCATGGGCCTAGCCACTCCGCTGCATGTGGGATCTTCCCGGACCAGGGCACGAAGCTGTGTTCGTGCGGACTCTTAACCACTGTGCCACAAGGGAAGTTATTTTTTAACTTAGGAAAACAGCTAAAATGTACATTAAACAGAACTATATTTAAACATGTTTTTGAACAACAATTAATGTTTCAGGCAACAATTCTTACTGTTATCACTCCTTGTTTTTTTTTCCTGGGACACCAACTCTCATTGCTCCTTTGAAGGGAAATAGAATACTGTGCTTAAGAGACCTGTCTGCTAACACAATCAGACCTACATTTCAACCCTAGTCTGCTAAATGCTAACAGTGATCTTCGACAAATTACTGTCAGGCTTCATTTCTCATATAATTTTGGATTAACAGGGCTTGTACCATAGGGCTATTGTAAAGACTAAATTAGATAATATATGAGATATACTTAGTACCTGGCTTATGCTAGTTACTCAGTAACTGGTAATAATTATAATTATTTGCTTAACCTATCATGGGCCAACTTTTTCCAGGTCATGTTTTGTCTCCTTTATCACCAGCATTTTCTTTCATTTATATTCAATTGAAAATGTCTCTGTGCAGCTTTCTTCAGTGTTTATCTCAACGTCAGTTATAAGAGGTCCTTTTTGCCTTCTTACATTCTTAGTTTTGCCTGTTTTTCATGATTCTAATCAGCTAAACAAATAGATCATTCTATTACCAGGGAATTTCTTTAATCTGACACTTATTTTTCTTTGTCACATTGCAGAGGCAGGAAAACAAAATGATCAGCTATGAAGCATGTGTTTGACAATGTAAAAATCCATGGGTGATTATATTTTCCTAATCTGAAAAATATAATTCTCAGAGTTTATCCCTTTAGAGGAGGAAGGGATAGTCAGGGGGGTGGGGTGGGGAAAGCAGGGGGCACTTACTAAATGTCTCTTCCATACAAGGAACTGCCTGGATTAATTGACACATAATGTGCCATTATATAGAAACCTTTAAAAATTTATTCAGTTTTTAAATTAACAAGTGAAAAAATGGTCTTTATACTAAATCAAGAGAATCAATGCTGTGCTAAGATCCATTTTTCTTAAGATAGTCATGGAAGTTCATCTAAGTTGCTACCATTTAACTTTTCTGAAAACTTTAACTTATCCAACATGTCTTAATAAATTACATCTTCATAATTTACCTAAAAATTATGCAAGGATATGTTGTAATATTAGATATATTAGATATAAATACAAAACATGTATATAGTGCTGCTTATGTTTATAAAATTGTACAGGGGCTTCCCTGGTGGCACAGTGGTTGAGAATCTGCCTGCTAATGCAGGGGACACGGGTTCGAGCCCACATGCTGCGGAGCAACTAGGCCTGTGAGCCACAACTACTGAGCCTGCTCATCTGGAGCCTGTGCTCTGCAACAAGAGAGGCCGCGATAGTGAGAGGCCCGCGCACCGCAATGAAGAGTGGCCCCCGCTTGCCACAACTAGAGAAAGCCCTCGCACAGAAACGAAGACCCAACACAGCCAAAAAATAAATAAATAAACAAATGTGGGGTTTAAAAAAAATAATAATAAAATAAAATTGTACAAATATAAGAACCGAGAGGAGGCACATTAAAATAGTAATCATTGTATATGGTAATTTGATTTCTCTTCTTGGTATGTATAATGAGTTGATATTTTCTAAATTTTCTGAAACAAACTCACGATCTTAAAATCAGAAATTAGCATAATCAAAAAAGAGAAAAGAAAATATAATACAAAGATAAAAAGACAAATAGAATTAATTACAAAAAGAACATTTCTAAAACTAATTTTTAATGATTAAAATGATTTGAAAAGAGGAATTAACAGGAAAAAGAAATAGTGAGCATGAAGACAATTCAATATTCAGCCTGCAATGAATGTAGCTAACACTATTAGATTTTGGCTTATATTTTTAATTTTTCAAAGGTAAAGTTAGAGAACAGATAGAAGACAATTCAACATATTGAAGGTTGCAAACGATTTTTAAAAGTTGATTAAAGTCTCATCTGTTTTTCCCTACTTACATTGCTTTCAATTTAGAGCCCGTGTCTCCACCAGCAGGAAAACTTAAAAGGACCAATTATATTAGTTTTAACTTTTAATTTTTAAAAAGGTGGAACTTAATAACAAAAAGAGGGACATCAGAGAGTATGATTAAAGAATCATGAGAGGTGGTTAAATAAAAGTCCAAGTCAAATAAATTTTAAAGCGTAGTCTAGTCACAGGGTGTGTTCAGGCCTCTGATGCTGATGTGTGCCACTGGTAAACTCACTTTTCATTATTTAGCTCAGGCAAGATTCTAGAATGCAACAGCCAGTTTTCCTCTGCACATTTAGGTTCTATTCAGACTTGTCCAGCTGTAGGCCTTGGCTCTGTCACACCCTCAATTCAGTTCTCCAGCCCATGGGTCCCCCTCTAGGCTTGGCCCTGTGGTTGACAAGTCCTATCACAGCTGGTCCTGTGGCCAACTGGCTGGCTCCAAGCTCAGTGTCGCAACCCCACCCTGAAAGAAAGAGGGGCTTGGGAAAACTTGCTCTCTCTCTCTGATCAAGCAACTTTGTCCCCTTGAATCGGCTTTGACTTCCTCACTTTGGTACAGAGCAGTCTAGATATAGGACTCTCAACCAGGGGTGTGTGAGTCTCTGTGCTGCCTTCCTCCTACCTAATACCTGCATCCATCTGAAATTCAGAGACCAGAAGTGAGAAAACATCTAAAAGTCTGATTCACCTACATCTCTGCCCATCTTTCTACTATAAATTCCCTGGAGGAAGGGAAATTTCCCTCTCCTTCATCCAGTCTAAATACTTCCTCCAGGGCATACTATTCTGTGTTCCTCCATAATCTGTGATCTCGTGTTGTAATTCTAAAACTGCAGATAAACTACCTTTTTGCCTCTATACAGTTTGTGTTCCTTAGAAGTGTTTACTTTAGAGTTGATTTTATTAATGCCTTTACTTCATAGAATTGGTGCTCTCATATTTGAAGAAATATGGATATTCATGTCAGTGAGATTACCTATGAGAAAATGCTAGAAGATATATCTGTATCACAGTGCCTTTTAATTTACAGATCTTTTCCCCAAAGAAACTGCCTCTTCCTTTGTAATTCTTTGTCTTACTATACAAATTATTTTAATTTCTTAGTGTTTTATCTTATTTCTACCATATGATTATACTTAATGTATATGACAATTTAGCACAATCTATTTTTAGAAGAATAATGTGTGCATTTTCCATGTAAAAATATATATCATTGAACACAAATAAACATACCAGTAGTTTGTTATTTTTATATGAATTCATTCTGAAAATACATTCTTTTCTGGGAATTGTCATAGATGCTAAATATTTTAAGATCTTTAGTTTCCAATGTAAAAAAAAAAAAAGTTAATTAGTGCATTTTCCCTTAAGGATAATCTTATTTAAAGAGTGTTTTGGGAATCAGTTGTTTCTATGGTAACTCAGAATTCAAGTGGAATTACAACCTGCTGAAGCGTGATCCATTTGATCAATCTCATGAAAGAGATTTAGAAATATACTACTTAAAAGGAGTGAAGGCATTAGTTTTCTTCAAGTAAATTCTTGGGAAAAAAGACAGCACTTCTTTGTGCTTACTGTGTTGTGTTCACTTCACTGTTTCAACCAAATTCCAGTATAATGTATAATGGTTCAATTACAGGAATAGGACTTAGGAGTTCTTCACTGATAAAGAAAAGTCCATAAAACAATATAATCACAGGTTATAATCACAGGTTATAGTGGTTAGGAGCCCAAATTTTATCATTACCCCAGCTTCCCTTGGAGTTCCAAACTTTTTCAGCTGTACACAAAGAACTGATCACAGAATCAGGAACTCAGTACAATTTTAACAGTTAAACATGCATACAATCTACTCAAATGCATAACAGTCTAAATTTTTAGAGAACAAAACTTAGATAAGGAAGCTTGAGTAAGGTTTTTCTCTTCTCATCTGAATATACATGGTTGATCCCCTCCAGATAGTGCCACACCACTTTACCTTTGAGATTCAGGTTTGATGACTGGTAATAAAGTGGCAAGAATAGGAAATATGCCTTACCAGATTTTGCCCTTGGATGAAGAGGAGCAAAGTACCCTGGGCACTGGGTATCCTATATGTCAAAAAATTGGAACAGCAATGATTTTTTTCTTAAAGTATGAAAGTGAATGTGGACTAAACAGAGAAAAAAGCATGGGAAGAGCACTGAAAGTTCTCTCTCCACTGTGGCTTCTTCAGGTTACTCAAATCTTTATTCATAATCTTCCAAATATAAATTAAGAAACGTCCTCAGATTCAGATTTTTTTATGAGAATTAAATTGACTCATCACATCTAGTAGGTTCTTATTGATCATAATAATTCATTACTATAAAACTGTTTATTTAAACAACATATTCTTGATTTTAAAGATTATACTGTAATATTGAATAAAATTTTGATTTGAAAAATGTACTGTTCACTAGCTGATTTTCTTTTTCCACATGAAAAGAGGAGTACATCCAGTTTATTAATTATTGAATTAAACATAGTGATGTTACCAGTCTTAGAAGGATAGTGTGAGTATTAGATAGTGTTTATAAAAAAGTTTTATGAACTCTAAAGGCATAGAAATTTTAACCGACATATTATCTTTTGCAGTGTGATAAAATCTTCCTATTTGAATTGGACAAGTAAAATAGGTATAAATATATTATATTTTTATTTTATAAATAAATATAGCAATTATGAATCTCTATCACAATAGTCAGATTCAGGCCTTCAAGAACTAAAGCTTTATTTTTAATATCTCATCCTCTAGTATTGTCTTCCATTGGACTGGCAGATAAACTGGGACCCACACATACAACCCCATCTGTATAGAATGGATTGTGCCCTAGTTGTTTCTTACAGACAGCTGAAGGATTAAAGGGAGTGAGGCTGACACTCAGACAACATGAGTTACTGCAAAACTATCTCTCATCACTTTCTTGATGATGTCTATGAGCTTAGTATGCTTCTACAGCTTCCCAAGATACTTTTTTTAAACTGCTTATCTTATCTATCTGCAGCTACTTATGCAACCAACCTCCCTCATTTTGTTGCCTTTCTCTAACACTTCCAACGTGAGTGAATGAACACTTTGTTCTAGTCTTACAGAAATATTTTTCTTGTCTTAGAGGAAAAGCTATACCCATAAAGATGCTTCTCCAAGGTGGCACTTCTATGATTCCAAATTTCCTCCTCCACTCTTACCTTTTTTATTGACTTTATGCTCTCCCAAGGAATTAGGTATTTAGTGTACAAAGAGTAGAATGGCTTGACCCTACATCTCATTTCTTCCCTACCACATACTTTCCAGACACCAGTAAAGAATATAACTTTCTAACTTCATGAAAGCAAGTAAGGAAAAGGTAACTATACTGGAAGAAACAGTATATGTTATTCATTCAAATTATCATCCAAGCAGATAGTTTAAATATGTAAGCACATTGAGAAAATTTGCTTTGTGCTTGTATCAATCAGAATAGTTAGGTTATGCTGAGATAGCAAATACTCCCTAAATTTTGTGCTTCAACAATAACCATTTTTGTTTTGTTTGGTTGTTGTTATTCATTTTACTGCAGGTCTTCTAGTGAGTCTTTTCTGTATCACTGCTGGCTTAACTCAGGGACCTGGGTTGCTAGGGCAGCTGCTGTCTGGAAAGTGCTATTGTTGTAATAGAGGGAAAAGAAAAGGTCTTGAATTGTCAATTACATATACTGGCTTAGAAATAAAATTATTTGGCCAATACAAGTCAACAAAATGGTTTCCTGCAAATCAAAGAACTTGCCTAGAAGAAAACATCTGAAAGTAACCCCAAGGGTCACCACAGTTCTGTGCATTAGTGTTAAATGTAGTTTCATGTCTGTCTTTGCAAAAAAGCATAATCATTTAATGGAAGCATTTAAAAATAAAGTGAATGAATGGAGTTAGTGTCTCCCCACAACTAGGGCACCTGCTGGCCGCTGGTGGAGGATTTTGATGCCCAAGAAGATGGGAGGCACCCCAAAGTGAACTAGTAGGATGTAGGGGACTGAAGGAGGAGGAGAAGTGGAGGCCAGACAGGCTCGGTGCCCCTGAGGCCAGGGAGATCAGGAGAGGCAGGCAGGAGGGGCCCTCCAAGAGGAAAGGGAGAGGAGTAGAAGGCATTTGCCCTGCCCACTCAGGCACGGGAAGCCTACTGAGCTCCCAGGCTGAACCTCTGCCCTTCAAAGCCTCCCCAGGCCACGTGGGTCCTTGGGGGCACAGGAGGGAGACCTGGGAGGTCAGGAGAAGCAGGTGGGAGGAGCCAACAGGAGGAGCAGGAGAGGAGAGGAGAGTGTCTGCCCTGAGCACTTGAGCCCTGGAAGCCTGCTGGGCTCCCAGGTGAGGTCCCCTCCCCTCTGAGACCAGGGGTGGAGGTACACCTGGGCCCCTTCTGTTCCTTGAGCCTAAGCCCCACCCCCCAGAGCTCCCAGAGCCTTTTCCAGCCCTGTGTGTGCTGAGCATTGGCCCCGCCCACCACCCAAACTTCACCCTTGCTTAGGCCTCACCCTCCACAGCCAAGGCCTTTTCCCTTTCCCCCACCCTCCTTTTTTTTTACTATTGTGGTACTAATATACCTTCTGGTTGTTGATTCATCTATATTTTTATTTTTGTATTCTTTCTAACATATCTGAAGTTTCCTAGTCTAATTTTATTTTTAACTTTGTTATTGTTCTCTAATTTTTTTTTTTTTTTGCTGCCCCACGTGGCTTGTGGGATCCTGGTTCATGAGCCAGGGGTCAGGCCAAAGCTCCTGGGGTGGGAGCTCTGAGTCCAAACCACTGGACTAACAGAGAACCTCAGACCCCAGGGAATATTCATCAGAGTGAGGTCTCACAGAGTTCCTTATCTCAGCACCAAGATCCAGCTCTACCCAATAATTTACAAACTCCAGTGTTGGAAGCCTCAGGCCAAACAACGAGTAAGACAGGAATACAATCCCACTCATAAAAAGAAAAAAAAAAAAGAAAAAAACAAAAGAAAATGAGATGGCAAAAGAATATGTCAAGATGAAGGAACAAGGTGAAAACTTACAAGACCAAATAAATGAAAAGGAAATAGGCAAATCTACCTGAAAAAGAATTCAGAGTAATAATAATAAGATGATCCAGAATCTCAGAAATAGAATGGTGGTATGGATTGAGAAAATACAAGAAATGTTTAATAAAGGTCTAGAAGAACTAAGGAACAAACAGAGATGAGCAATACAATAACTGAAATGAAAAATACAGTAGAAGGAATCAATAACAGAATAAGTGAGGCAGAGGAATGAATAAGTGAGCTGAAAGACAAAATTGTGGAAATAACTGCTGAGGAACAGAATAAAGAAAAGAGAATGAAAATAATTGAAGACAATCTCAGACACCTCTGAGACAACACTAAACACACCAACATTCGAATTATAGGTGTCCCAGAAGAAGAGAAAAAGAAAGGGTCTGAGAAAATATTTGAAGAGATTATAGTGAAAAACTTCCCTAACACGGGAAAGAAAATAGTCACCTAAGACCAGGAAGCACAGAGAATCACAAACAGGATAAACCCTAGGAAAAACACACCAAGACACATATTAATCAAACTAAAAAAAATATAAATTCAAAGAAAAAATATTAAAAGCAGCAAGGGAAAAAAAAAGTAACATACAAAGGAATCTGCATAAGGTTATCAGTTGATTTTTCAGTGGAAACACTGCTGGCCAGAAGGGAGTGACAAGATATACTTAAAGTGAGGAAAGAGAAAAACTTACAACCAAGATTACTCTACCCAGCAAGGATCTCATTCAGATTCGATGGAGAAGTCAAAAGCTTTTCAGGCATGCAAAAGCTAAGAGAATTCAGCACCACCAAACCAGCTTTACAGCAAATACTAAAGAAACTTCTCTAGGCAGGAAACACAAGAAAAGAAAAAGACACACACAAACAAACCTAAAACAATTAAGAAAATGGTAATAGGAACATAACATATGGATAATAACCTTGAATGTAAATGGATTAAATGCCCCAACCAAAAGACACAGACTGGCTGAATGGATACAAAACAAGACCCATATATATGCTGTCTATAAGACACTCACTTAGGACTTAGGGACACATACAGACTGGAAGTGAGGGGATGGAAAAAGATATTCCATGCAAATAGAAATCAAAAGAAAGCTGGAGTAGCAATACTCATATCAGATAAAATAGACTTTAAAATAAAGACTGTTGCAAGAGATAAGGAGGGATACTACATATTGATCAAAGGATCAATCCAAAAAGAATATACAACAATTATAAATGTTTATGCATCCAACATAGGAGCACCTCAATACATCAGGCAAATGCTAACAACCAAGAAAGGGGGAATCAACAGTAACATAATAATACTAGGTTATTTAACACCCCACTTATAACAATGGACAGATCTTGCAAAATGAAAATAAATAAGAAAACACAAGCTTTAAATGACACAATAGACCAGATAAATTTAATTGATATTTATATATCATTCCACCCAAAGTGGCAGACTACACTTTCTTCTCAAGTGCACATGAAACATTCTCCAGGATAGATCACATCTTGGGTCACAAATCAAGCTTTGGAATATTTAAGAAAATTGAAATCATATTAAGCATCTATTCTGACCACAACACAATGAGACTGGAAATCAATTACATGAAAAATACTGTAAAAAATCACAAATAAATGGAGGCTAAGCAGTGCACTACTAAATAAAAAAGAGATCACTGAAGAAATCAAGGAACAAATTAAAATACATAGAAACAAATGACAATGAAAACACGATGGCCCAAAACCTATGGGACGCAACAAAATTAGTTCTAAGAGGGAAGTTTATAGCAATTCAATTTCACTTCAAGAAACAAGAAAATCTCAAAAAAACAATCTAACACTACACTTAAAACAACTAGAGAAAGAAAAGCAAAGAAAACCCAAAGTCAGTAGAGGAAATAAATCATAAAGATCAGAGCAGAAATAAATGAAATAGGAATGAAGAAAACAATAACAAAGATAAATAAAACTAAAAGCTGGTTGTTTGAGAAGATAAACAAAATTGATAAACCATTAGCCAGACTCATCAAGAAAAAAAGGGAGAGGATGCAAATCATAAAATTAGAAATGAAAAAGGAGAAATCATAATTGACACTGAAGAAATACAAAGGATTATAAGAGACTACTACAAACAACTATATGCCAATAAAACGGGCAACCATGAAGAAATGGACAACCATGAAGAAATGGACAAATTCTTGGAAAGGTACAATTTTTCAAGATTGAACCAGGAAGAATTAGAAAATATAAACAGACCTATCACAAGTAATGAAATTGAAACCGTAATTTAAAATCTTCTAACAAACTAAAGTCCAAGATGAGATGGCTTCACAGGTCAATTCTCTCAAACATTTAGAGAAAACACTGAACCTTCTCAAACACTTCCAAAGAATTGCACAGGGAGAAAAATTCCTAAATTCATTCTATGAAGCCACCATCACACTGATACCAAAACCAGAAAAAAAATCACAAAAAAAGAAAATTATAGACCAATATCACTGATGAACATAGATGCAAAAATCCTGAACAAAATACTAGCAAATAGAAGCCAACAGCACATTGAAAGGATCATACACCCTGATCAAGTGGGATTTATCCCAGGGATGCAAACGTTCTTCAATGTATGCAAATCAATCAATGTGATATTAACAAATTAAGGAATAAAAACCACACAATCATCTCAATAGATGCAGAAAAAGCTTTTTGACAAAATTCAACACCTATTTATGATAAAAAAAAGCTCTCCAGAAAATGGGCATAGACAGAACCTACCTCAACATAATAAAGGCTGTATATGACAAACACATGGTGAAAAAACTGAAAGCATTTCCACTAAGATCAGGAATAAGACAAGGATGTGCACTCTCACTACACTTATTCAACATAGTTTTGGAAGTCCTAGCCACAGCAATCAGAGAAGAAAAAGAAATAAAAGGAATACAAATTGGAAAAGAAGAAGTAAAATTGTCACTGTTTGCCGATGACATGATACTATACATAGAAAATCCTAAAGATGCCACCATAAAACTACTAGAACTAATCAATGAATTTGGTAAGGTTGCAGGATACAAAATTAATGAACAGAAATCTCTGGCATTGCTATACACCAACAACAAAAAATCAGCAAGAGAAATTAAGGAAATTCTCTCATTTACCATTGCAACAAAAATCATAAAATACCTAGGAATAAGCCTGCCTAAGGAGGTGAAAGACTTGTACTTAGAAAACTATAAAACACTGACAAAAGAAATAAAAGATGACATAAACAAGATGGAGAAGTATACCATGTTCTTGGATTGGAAAAATCAATATTGTAAAATGACTATACCACCCAAAGCAATCTACAGATTCTATGCAATACCTATCAAACTACCAATGGCATTCTTCACAGAATTAGAACAAAAAATTTTACAGTTTGTATGGAAACACAAAACACTCTGAATATCCAAAGCAATCTTGAGAAAGAAAAACGGAGCTGGAGGAATGAGGCTCCCTGACTTCAAACTATACCACAAAGCTGCAGTTATCAAGCCAGTATGGTACCGGCACAAAAATAGAAATATAGATCAATGGTACAGGATAGAATGCCCAGAGGCAAACCCATGCATATATGGGCACCTAATTTATGACAAAGGAGGCAAGAACATACAGTGGAGAAAAGACAGCCTCTTCAATAAGTTGTGCTGGGAAACTGGATAACTACATGTAAAAGAATTAACTTAGAACACTACCTAACACCATACACAAAATAAGCTCCAAATGGATTAAAGACTTAAATGTAAGACCAGACATTATAAAACTCTTAGAGGAAAATATAGGAAAAACATTCATTGACATAAGCCACAGCACGATCTTTTGTGACCCACCTACTAGAGTAACAGAAATAAAAAAAAATAAACAAATGCAACTTAAACTTAAAATATCTTGCACAGCAAAGGAAACCATAAACAAGACAGAAAGAAAACCCTCAAAATGGGAGAAAATATTCACAGATGAAACAAGAGACAAAGAGTTAATCTCCAAAATATACAAACAGCTCATGGAGCTCAATATCAAGAAAACAAAATTTCCAGTTATAAAATGTGCAGAAGACCTACATAGACATTTCACCAAGGAAGACATACAGATGGCCAAGAGGCACATGGAAAGATGATCAACATCACTAATTATTAGAGAAATGCAAATCAAAACTGCAATGAGGTATCACCTCATGCCAGTCAGAATGGCCATTATCAAAATATCTAGAAACATTTCTTGGCAAGGGTGTGGTGAAATGGGAACCCTCTTGCACTGTTGGTGCGAATGTAAATTGATATAACCAATATGGAAAACGGTTTGGAGTTTCCTTAAAAAATTAAAAATAGAACTACCTTATGAACCAGCAATCTCACTACTGGGCATACACCCCGAGAAAACCTTAATTCATAAAGAGACATGTACCACAATGTTCATTGCAGCACTATTTAAAATAGCCAGGGCATGGAACCAACCTATATGTTCATCAACAGATGAAAGGGTAAAGAAGATGTGGCACATATATACAATGAAATATTAGCCATAAAAAGGAATGAAATTGAGTTATTTGTAGTGAGGTGGATGGACTTAGAGTCTGTCATACAGGGTGAAGTAAGTCAGAAAGAGAAAAACAAATACTGTATGCTAATGCATATATATGAAATCTAAATAAAATAAAATAAAATGGTACTTATGAATCTAGTGGCAGGGCAGGAATAAAGAGGTGGACAGAGAATGGACTTGAGGACATGGGGTGGGAGGGGGAAGCTGGGGCAAAGTGAGAGTAACATCAACTACATACACTACAGAATATTAAATAGTTGGCTAGTGGGAAGCAGCATCATAGCACAGGGAGATGGGCTTAGTGCTTTGTAGTGACCTAGAGGGGTGGGATACGAAAGATGGGAGGGAGGATCAAGAGGGAAGGGACATAGGGACATGTGTATGCATATGGCTGATTCGCTTTGTTGTGCAGCAGAATCTAACACATTATTGTGAAGCAATTATAGTCCAATAAATATCTATCAAAAAAATAATAAACGGAATGATTTTGACATCCTCTAATTCTCTAAAAATTTTAGACCAACCTAAAATAGGCAACTTAGTAAGCCAAACAGTTTGAAAATTGAGAGCTGCTTTTTCTTCTTGACATCACTCAATAAATTTTTTCCAAAATATTGATTAAGTATTTATTTGGAAAGTACTAAGCAACTTGCCTTGGAAAACACATCATAAAAATGGCTGATATTGACATCAAGGGATTTAGAATTTAATGATGAAGAAAATTTATGTAAATAACTTTTACTCTGCAATTCCAATAAAATCACCCTTGTGAAATTCACAAATACCTACTTGATTGCATAATTATTGGTCAACTCCTAGTTCTCTTTTTAATAGACCCTCTCCAGCTTGTAACATATCATTATTATTACTTCCTCTTTAAGTACCTCCCTCTACCCCACCACCTGTACCTTATCTTTTAGCACATTCTTTTTGTTGCAGATATACAAGTAATTTTTCTAGCTGCATTTTTTCTTTTGATCTCCAGACTTCTATAATCCACCATCTAATTTAGATCAACACTGCTATAGCTAAAAGAAAACTCAAAAGTACCATGCCTAAAATTTTACTCTGAGTTTTCCCTCCCCAAATACATCTTTCTCTCACTTTACTCATCTCATTAAGAAACACAACCATTCATTTATTATGAGCGACTTTCTTAAAGTCACATTTGAAGGTTCTCTATAGTTGTTACACACTCCAAACTCCTCATCCAACACTTCAGCAAATGTTATCAACTATACATTCAACTGTACATGATAACTTCATTACCTTCACCATTAAGTACACACACACACACACACACACACACACACACACACACATGTCCAATGTACTATTATTTCTATGTGAATTTGTTCTGTTGACCTAAAACAAATAGACTGCCAGCAAAGATGAGTTGACTTGTGAAGAGCAGAGAATTGCAAATCGGATTCTGCAAGCATATTTGCCAGCAAGGGAAGGAGAACGCTATTATAGAGGCAGAAACAAAGTTGGGGGGCTACAGTAAACAAACAGCCATGGATTTTCACTGCCTAAGTCCTTGCCAGAAAACAAGAGGAGCCTTCCTGTTGGGCTCTGATATCATCACAGGGCATGAGAGTTCCTCCTTCGTGCTTCATGACTCTGTTTAATTGAGGTTTCTGTTTATCAATTTTTAACATTTTCCCTTCTTAGGATTTTTCTCTGAAAGCATTGTTGATCAGGAGTCAGGCTTTCTGGGTTCAGTTACTCTTTGTCCCTCAATGTCAGGAAAGATCTTCCTGGATGAAGTGTCTGACATCCAAAGGAAAGTTCACGGCTTGAAATCTATTAAAGTCACATGTGAGCAATACAGGGAGGGGTAGGAGGGAGAGCTTTCAGATTTTTTTTATCTGAAGTCCGTATGTGATCAGGATCATAGACACTGAAGATCATCTGATGTGTTATGTCATCATCAAAGGTTGGTTACGAACTTGCAACAGGCCTGTCTGGATATCTTGGGAAAGCTGTCATCAGATGTCATCTGCTTTATCTCCAAGAAATCTTTACTCTCTGGGTTACCAGATAATGTGCAGATCCAGTCAGGGTTTTGTACTTTCTTTAGGTGCGTCACGTGACTCCAAAAGTCAATTCTTTGGAGTTTGGCATCACAAGGATTGATTGGCAGTATCTGATGAAGAGAGTCCTTCTGGAGGTGCCTTTCTAACAGATAAAATCTCCAGGTAGCAAGGTGTGATGCTTAAGGTCTTCATCTCCAAACAGTGCAGTGTGAAAAGATTGTTCCACCAAAACATGGATATTTTTAATAGATGTAATTAAGCACCTGAAATATTGGAGTATCTTTTACTTTTATTGATTGTTGGTCAAAAAAAGCAGGAGCCAAGTGCATTAGGCATCCCATGACTATCTCAAAGGATGAGTTTATGAGTTCCAAAAGGGGTGGATCTGAGATTTAGAAAGACCGACAGCAATGTTTTTGCCAATGTATTCTGAGAGCCTTTAAAATGTTGCCAACTGAGAATTAACAGTGCCATTAGAGCATTTGACTAAACCAGAGGAATGAGGGTAGGAGGCACAGTAGAAGTGTTGTAAAATCAGATGAAGTTAAATAGTCTGTACAGACGTGTACCTGACCAATAAAATGGGTCCTTCTGCCACAATAAAGTATAGAGGAGTTTCCCAGGTAGGAATAATGCTTTTTTTTTTTTTCCAAAAGGATTACAAGGGATGGCTTCAGTCCAGTTTGAAAACATACAGACCATGCCTGCAATATATTTATATCGATGAGATGGAGAATGTTGCATGAAAGCCTTTTGCCAGACCTCGAATGGTTCATTGAGCAGTTTAAAATGTCTGGGAGCAGTACAAACAGACTTTCCTGGGTTGTACTTCAGACAACTAGGACAAGTGAGTTAGGCAGTTTTGTGGCCTTGCTAATGTTTCCCCAACAATATAGATTTATTAAAGCTATCATTTTGTCAGTAGACCAATGGTTGAATCATGTACATTGGTGAAGAGTGGAAATTTAGAGTCTCCAGTAGGGCTGGGTTATTTGGTTTAAACCAGAATTTTCTATTTTTATCAAACTAACAATTGTTGAATTTCCAATCTTGTTTTTTCCTTTTCTGAGGCTAATTGTTGGGGTTCTCTAGACAGTGTTTCTAATTTATCACTTAGGTAAATAGTCCATTGGACCATGGCAGATATTTGGCTGCTGTTGGCCCCTTTAGGGCATCATTCCTTATGGAAATATCAGCAATGTGATTATCCTTAACTTCCAGAGAGACACATTTATAATATCTTGGAATCTTAATAACAGCTAAAATGGTAGGTTAAAGTATTGCATTCAATAATTTTTAAACATAGGGGCCATTTTAAATTTTATTTCCACTGGAAGTAAGAAAGCCACACTGTTTCCAGAACATTTCAAAATCATGAGTTACTCCAAATGCATATCTTTATCAGTATAAATGTTGATAGTTTTGCCCTTAGCTGAAGTACAAGCTCATGTAAGAGCATATAATTAAGCTTGCTGGGCTGAAGTAACCATAGGTAAAAGATGCTGCCTCAACAATATCAAAAGGAGTTGAAATAGCATACCCTATTTGTATGTACAAATAGAAATGTGAACTACAAGTCAGTGTTACCCAGAGAAATTTCCTGTAGATCACAAAGAGTCAGAAGGTCTTCCATCAGCATCAATCAGTCATGAGGCACTTTGGTGGTAGACAGAGGAGAGAAGGGTAACAGGTTTAAAGTCATTATAATCTAAATGA
This sequence comes from Monodon monoceros, assembly GCF_005190385.1. NCBI lineage: Eukaryota > Metazoa > Chordata > Mammalia > Artiodactyla > Monodontidae > Monodon > Monodon monoceros. Next base: position 2,703,465 of record NW_021703771.1, on the reverse strand, counting down.
GTTATGTGAGGAGCAGTCAACAAAAGGACTTCCTAGGAGGTGAAACCACTGACTGAGAAATGTTGAGTGTGATGAGAATTCATGAGAATTTGGTCTTAACCCAAAGGGAAGTGGCTGTTATTTCAAGGCAAAGGGGGTATCCCTGGGCCACAGGGTCCAGTTTCTGGCTGTAATACCCTATGAGTCAATGGTGTTCCCTATGTTTTTGGATGAGTACCCCAAGAGTATCCCCTTCCTTTTCATATACAAAGAGGAGAAAGGGATCTGATAATTGGAATGCCCAAGGGCAAGTGGAATTAGCAATTCTCTTTTAAGGCCTTAAAATCTATGTCATCTGATTCTTCCCATAAAATTGGGTGAGGGTTGTTATTTCTTAGTAAAACTTACAGAGGTTTGACCACAAGAGAGAAGTTTGTAATCCAAGTTTGAAAATAATTAATTAGCCTCAGAAAACCTTGCAATTGTCACTTAATTTTGGGTTTGGAAAAATTAGGACACCATGAAGTCTGTCTGGATCTAGGTGTTTCCAGTGTTCTGACATCTGATACCCTAAATATCAAACCTGGGTTTGGACAAACTGCAATTTTTTTTGGCAACCTTATGTCTCTTTAAGGCTAAAAGCTTTAGCAAGTGGATGCTGTCTTTTTGTGTGGAAGCTTGAGAAGGAGAGCAAAGGAGCAAATGATCCACATCCTGAAACTAGTAGAAACTCAAGGAAACTTTATGTCATACAGGTCAGCCTTTATTTACTGGGAGAAACAGAAAGGACTTGCAGTACAACCCTGAGGCATTACTGTCCAGATGATTTTTTTCTTTTCCCAAATGTACTGGCTAACTTCAACTGGAATACTAAAGAATGTACTGCATAAATCAATTACAGTAAAGAATTTTCTTCAGGTGAGAATGGGTCTTAGTAATGTATGAGGATTAGACAGAACACTATGTTGAGGGATAACAAGGTTGTTTATTGCTCAGAGTCCTGGAAAATCCTCCATCCTCAGCCCTTAGGTTTTCTCAATGGGAAAATAGGAGTATTACAGGGACTAATACAAGATATAAAAAGGCCTTGAGTCTTATAATTTTCTATAATATATTTTATGCTTTAAAAGACCTCTTTACCTATAGGATATTGATTACTTCTTGGAAGAGGTTTTGCGGGATCTATCTGAATATTAATGGGATGTATGCTATAAACTTTGCCAATATCACTTAGAGATTTTTCCCATAAGGAGGTTGGTAGCTGATTCAATGGAAACAAATGATCATTGTTTTAGAATCAGCTCTAGTACCGTCAGAGAGAGGGAGAGAGGGAGTAAAAAAGTCAAAGGGTCATTTCATTCACCTTGTTGGTTACTTTTATGGCTATTGTCAAGTTCTAGAATTAGTTTCCTCTTTTGGGAGAAAGACATTTCTGAATGATACTTCCCTGAGATGTCTTGGCCTAGATGGACAGGGTTGGAAGAACTAAGGAGGAAAGGGAAAAGGCTGGTTAAAAGACTGAAGGTGCCTAAAGTGCTTCAATTTGTAACAATCTCTTTTCCAATGTCTTGGCTCTTTGCAATAATAGCAGAAATTAGGACGGTTTTGATTTCACTAAGGGGCGTCCATTTGCTGGAGTTAAAGGATTTTGGCAGTCTTCCTTTGACGTGGCTCATCTAGAGTGTGAAGAGAGATGGTTTGCCAATCTAGAGTGGACATAGTTTCCTATTCCATCCTGGTCCTTTTTAAGAGAAAGGGAATGTCCTGGCTCAGCCCATTAACAGAGTTGAAAGCTACCCAGGTGAAATCAACATCTGAAGAATGACTAGAATTTTCTTTAAAAATAATCTGAGGGGCTTCCCTGGTGGTGCAGTGGCTGATGCAGGGGACACAGGTTCGTGCCCCGGTCCGGGAGGATCCCACGTGCCACGGAGCGGCTGGCCCCGCGAGCCATGTCCGCTGAGGCCACGCGTCCTGAGCCTGTGCTCTGCAACGGGAGAGACCACAACAGTGAGAGGCCCGCGTACCGCAAAAATAAATAAATAAATAAATAAATAAATAAATAAATAAATAAAATAAATAATAATCTGAACTTGATTGTAATAGTCATAAACAGGTTCATCAGATTTTTGTGTGGCAGCCTGAATGTTGTTCTTATCGACAGGCTTTGGAAAAGCCTTAGGAATTGCTCTATGAAGTTGCCTGGAAATTGCCTGATCCTGGTCATATAATAAGTAGTTAGAAGCCTGGTCTCCCAGTTGTAATTCTAGAGATCTCAAAGGATTTCCCAATTAGAGATTTTCACCCAATATTGTGTTTGGCCTTCATCAACAAACATATGGACTAGCTCATACAGGTCAGAGAATCCAGGTTGATAAGTCTGAATGACTATATTAAATTCCTCAGCAAATCTGTGAGGATCTTTAAAACTTTGGGAAAGTCTTTGACTTTGACTCTCAGTACAGTTTTAATCCAGGGAATTTAATTCAGGCCCAAAATTTAATTGTTTGACCTCTGGATCCTTCATTTTCAAAGGGATATATTTGACAAGTTCAGAGAAAAAGGGAGAGTGAAAGTTTCAGGGAAAATGGAAAGTTTGGCAAGAGAATTAATATTCCGGAACTGTGGGTATAATGGGGCTTAGGGGTGAGTTTAGATCCAGGAGAAGGATGTAACTTCAAACTACAAGGTTGGTGAGAAAAGCAGTGAGCAACAATGGGTTCAAGTGTGGGTACCACACCTGTTTGCTCACCAATCCATGAACGTTCAGTTTTTATGTTTTCTGGACCCCATATGGGCCACCAAAATGTTGAGCTGAAATAGACTGCCAGATATTTCTCCAGCAAAAATAGGCTTCTTTGGGATCAGCAGAGAATTGCAATCCAAGGTCTGCAGCCATATTGAGCCACACCCAAGTTCCCCACCCAGCAAGGGAAGGAGAAAGATTTAATAGAGAGAAAAATGAAGTTGGGAGGGCTATAGGAAAAAATAAAAGTTCATAGGTTATTTTTGGCTGAGTCTTTGCCAGGAAAGAAGAGGGCTTCTCCTTCCTGTTGGGCTCTGCTATTGTCACAGGGTGTATAAAATGTTTCTTTCTGGTCTTCCAGCTCTATTTAATTTAGGATTCTGTTTATTATTTTTTTATAGTACAATAGCTGTTTGGCTTCTGTTTTGCAACTTTCTACCAACTTCACAATGAATGCCTGTACATGGAAAATAATTACTGAGTGGTGATTGTACACATCAGGCTTGCAGTCAGTCATTTAGCTTGTTATTAACTCTATTGAATGCCTGCTATACAAAAGGGAGTGAACTAGAAATAAAGATGACACACCTATGCCCTTAAAGACTGAATAAAGGCTCAATTATATTTAATGTAAGCATCCATTTTTATGCTTTTGTGTTTATAAAGGTGATTCTATTGTGTTTCAGAGAGTCTCATAGTTCTTCTGAGTGTTGTAAAATACCTCCAATAAAAATCAGTCAAAAATATTTCAATAAATCTGGTTTCAATTTATTTTCTCTCTAATCCTCTCAATAATTTAGAGAGGGAAAACCAGCACGGCGCTGAATGAAATAAAGGTTCCCATCAGTAAATTTTTGCAAATGCAGGTTCAAACATTTGTTTTGATTAAGTCAAACTTAATCTTCTGATAGAATTAACTCCACCATATAACTGACAATTTTTTCAATAGATAAAAGAAAATAGTTTCACTTACACGTTTTTTTCAGAAAGTCACTAAAATCTTCTAATTTTAACTTGCAATGTGTTTATGAATGGTGATAAGCTCACACACTGGAAATAATAGTTCAATAACTTTAAAGTGAATAATTTTATTATAAATTGGAAAATTTAAACTGGAAAAGTATGCCAAGCTTTTATTTATTTTCTACCCATTAACTTTATTTTATTTTATGTTTTATTATTTACCATCTTTATTGGAGTATAATTATTTACAGTGTCGTGTTAGTTTCTGCTGTTTAACAAAGTAAATCAGCTATATGTATACATATAGGCCAATATCCCCTCCCTCTTGCATCTCCCTCTCACCCTCCCTATCCCACCCCTCTAGGTGGTCACAAAGCACCTAGTTGATCTCCCTATGCTATGCAGCTGCTTCCCACTAGCTATCTATTTTACATTTGGTAGTGTATATATGTCCATGCTACTCTCTCACTTTGTCCCAGCTTACTCTTCCCCCTAACCGTGTCCTCAAGTTCAATCTCTACATCTGCGTCTTTATTTCTGTCCTGCCCCTGTGTTCATTAGAACCTTTTTTTTTTTTAGATTCCATATATATGTGTTAGCATACAGTATTTGTTTTTCTCTTTCTGACTTACTTCACTCTGTATGACAGACTCTAGGTAATTCCACCTAACTAGAAATAACTCAATTTCATTTCTTTTTAAAGCTGAGTAATATTCCATTGTATATATGTGCCACATCTTCTTTATCCATTCATCTGTCGGTGGACACTTGGGTTGCATCCATGTCCTGGATATTGTAAATCGAGCTGCAATGAACATTGTGGTACATGACTTTTTTTTTTTTTTTTTTTTTAACATACTTACTGGAGTATAATTGCTTTACAATGGTGTGTCAGTTTCTGCTTTATAACAAAGTGACTCAGCTTTACATATACATATATCCCATGTCTCCTCCCTCTTGTGTCTCCCTTCTTCCCACCCTCTCTATCCCAACCCTCTAGGTGGTCACAAATCACCTAGTTGATCTCCCTGTGCGATCTGGCTGCTTCTCACTAGCTATCTATTTTACATTTAGTAGTGTATGTATGTCAGTGCTACTCTCTCACTTCACCCCACCTTACCCTTCCCCCTCCCCGTGTCTTCAAGTACATTCTCTACGTCTGTGTCTTTATTCTTGTCCTGCGCCTAGTTTCTTCAGAACATTTTTTTTTCTTTTTTAGATTCCATATATATGTGTTAGCATACAGTATTTGTTTTACTCTTTCGGACTTACTTCACTCTGTATGACAGACTCTAGGTCCATCCACCTCACTACAAATAACTCAATTTTGCTGTTTTTTATGGGTAACATTCCATTTTACATATGTGCCACATCTTCCTTATCCATTCATCTGTCAAAGGACACTTAGGCTGTTTCCATGTCCTGGCTACTGTAAATAGAGCTGCAATGAACATTGTGGTACATGGCTTTTTTTGAATTATGGTTCTCAGAGGGTATATGCCCAGTACTGGAATTTCTGGGTCATATGGTAGTTCTATTTTCAGTTTTAGTTTTATAAGGAACCTCCATACTGTTTTCCATAGTGGCTGTAACAATTTACATTCCCACCAACAGTGCAAGAGAGTTCCCTTTTCTCCACACCCTTTCCAACATTAATTATTTGTAGATTTTTTGATGATGGTCATTTTGACCAGTGTGAGATGATATCTCATTGTAGTTTTGATTTGCATTTCGCTAATGATTAGTGATTTTACGCATTCTTTCATGTGTTTGTTGGCCATATGTATATCTTCTTTAGAGAAAGGTCTATATAGGTCCTCTGCCCATTTCTGGATCGGGTTGTTTGTTTATTTGATATTGAGCTGCATGAGCTGCTTATAAATTTTGGAGATTAATCCTTTCTCAGTTGCTTCATTTGCAAATATTTTTTCCCATTCTGAGGGTTGTCTTTTCGCCTTGTTTCTGGTTTCCTTTGCTGTGCAAAAGCTTTTACGTTTTATTAAGTCTCATGTGTTTATTTTTGTTTTTATTTCCATTTCTCTAGGAGGTGGGTCAAAAAGGATCTTGCTGTGATGTATGTCATGGAGTGTTCTGCCTATGTTTTCCTCTAATAGTTTTATAGTGTCTGGCCTTACATTTAGGTCTTTAATCCATTTTGAGTTTATTTTTGTGTATGGTGTCAAGAAGTGTTCTCATTTCATTCTTTTACATGTCGGTGTTCAGTTTTCCCAGCACCACTTATTGAAGAGGCTGTCTTTTCTCCATTGTATATGCTTGCCTCCTTTATCAAAAATAAGGTGTCCATATGTGCCTGGGTTTATCTCTGGGCTTTCTATCCTATTCCATTGATCTATATTTCTGGTTTTGTGCCAGTACCATATTGTCTTGATTACTGTAGCTTTGTAGCAGAGTCTGAAATCAGGAACTCTGATTCCTCCAGCTCTCTTTTTCTTTCTCAAGTTTGCTTTTTCTATTCAGAGTCTTTTTTGTTTCCATACAAATTGTGAACTTTTTGGTTCTAGTTCTGTGAAAAATGACATTGGTAGTTTGAAAGGGGTTGCCTTGAATCTGTAGATGGTTCTGGCTAGTATAGTCATTTTCCCAATGTTGATTCTTCCAATCCAAGAACATGGTCTATCTCTCCATCTGTTTGTATCATCTTTAATTTCTTTCATCAGTGTCATAGTTTTCTGCATACAGGTCTTTTGTCTCCTTAGGTAGGTTTATTCCTAGGTATTTTATTCTTTTTGTTTCAATGGTAAATGGGAGTTTTTCCTTAATTTCTCTTTCAGATTTTTCATCATTAGTGTATAGGAATACAAGAGATTTCTGTGCATAAATTTTGTATCCTGCTACTTTACCAAATTCATTGATTAGCTCTAGTAGTTGTCTGGTAGCATCTTTAGGATTCTCTACGTATAGTATGTCATCTGCAAACAGTGACAGCTTTACTTCTTCTTTTCCAATTTGGATTAATTTTATTTATTTTTCTTCTATGACTGCTGTGGCTAAAACTTCCAAAACTATGTTGAATAATAGTGGTGAGAGTTGGCAACTGTGTCTTGTTCCTGATCGTAGTGGAAATGGTTTCAGTTTTTCACCATTGAGAACAATGTTGGCTGTGGGTTTGTCATATATGTCCTTTATTATGTTGAGGGAGGGTCACTCTATGTCTACTTTCTGGAGAGTTTTTGTCTTAAATAGGTGTTAAATTTTGTCAAAAGCTTTTTCTGCATGTATTGAGGTTTTCATATGGTTTTTATCCTTCAATTTGTTAATTTGGCATATCACATTGATTGATTTGCAAATATTGAAGAATCCATGCCTTTCTGGGATAAACCCCACTTGATAATGGTGTATGATCCTTTTAATGTGCTACTGGATTCTGTTGACTAGTATTTTGTTGAGAATTTCTGCATCTATGTTCATCAGTGATATTGGCCTGTTGTTTTCTTTTGTTGTGACATCTTTGTCTGGTTTTGGTATCAGGGTGATGGTGGTCTTGTAGAATGAGTTTGGGAGTGATCCTTCCTCTGTGATTTCTTGGAAGAGTTTGAGAAGGATGGGTGTTAGCTCTTCTTTAAATGTTTGAAAGAATTCACCTCTGAACCGTCTGACCCTGGACTTTTGTTTGTTGCAAGATTTTTAATCACAGTTTCAATTTCATTACTTGTGATTGGTCTGTTTGTATTTTCTTTTACTTCCTGGTTCAGTCTTGGAAGATTATAACTTTCTAACAATTTGTCCATTTCTTCTAGGTTGTCCATTTTATTGGCATGTATTTGCTTGTTATCTCTCATGATCTTTTGTATTTCTGCAGTGTCAGGTGTTACTTCTTTTTCATTTCTAATTCTGTTGATTTGAGTCTTCTTCCTTTTCTTGATGAGTCTGGCTAATGGTTTATCAATTTTGTTTATATTCACAAAGAAAAAGGTTTTAGTTTTACTGATCTTTGCAATTGTTTCCTTCATTTCTTTTTCATTTATTTCTGATCTGATCTTTATGATTTCATTCCTTCTGCTAACTTTGGGTTTTTTTTGCTCTTTTTTCTCAAGTTGCTTTAGGTGTAAGGTTAGGTTGTTTATTTGAGATTTTTCTTGTATCTTGAGGTAGGAGTGTATTGCTATAAACTTCCCTCTTAGAAATGCTTTTCCTGCATCCCATAAGTTTTGGGTTGTCATGTTTTCATTGTCATTTTTTCCTAGGTATATTTTGATTTCCTCTTTGATTTCTTCAGTGATCTCTTGGTTATTTAGTAGCATATTGTTTAGCTTTCTTGTGTTTGTATTTTTTACAGTTATTTTTCTGTAATTGATATTTAGTCTCATAGTGCTGTGGTAGGAAAAGGCACTTGATATGATTTCAATTTTCTTAAATTTACCAAGGCTTGATTTGTGACCCAAATATGATCTATCCTGGAGAATGTTCCATGAGCACTTGAGAAGAAAGTGTATTCTGTTGTTTTTCGATGGAATGTCCTATAAATATCAATTAAGTCCATCTTGTTTAATATATTACTTAAAGCTTGTGTTCCCTTATTTATTTTCATTTTGGATGATCTGTCCATTTGTGAAAGTGGGGTGTTAAAGTCCCCTATTATTATTTTGTTACTGTTGATTTCCCCTTTTATGGCTATTAGCATTTGTCTTATGTATTGAGGTGCTGCTACTTTGGATGCAAAAATATTTACAATTGTTATATATCATCTGGAATTGATCCCTTGATCATTATGTAGTGTCCTTCTTTGTCTCTTGTAGTAGTCTTTATTTTGAAATCTATTTTACCTGATATGAGTATTGCTACTCAACCTTTCTTTTGATTTACATTTCCGTGGAATATCTTGTTCCATCTCTTCACTTTCAGTCTGCATGTGTCCCTAGGTCTGAAGTGGGTCTCTTGTAGACTGTTTATATATGGCTTTTGTTTTTTTAATCCATTCAGCCAGTCTCTCTTTTGGTTGGAGCATTTAATTCATTTACATTTAAGGTAATCATCGATATGTATGTTCCTATTGCCATTTCCTTAATTGTTTTGGGTTTATTTTTGTAGGTCTTTATTCTTCCCTTCCTCTTTTGTTCTCTTCTCTTGTATTTCTTGCTAGAGAAATTCCTTTATCATTTGTTGTAAAGCTGGTTTGGTGGTGCTGATTTCTATTAACTTTTGCTTGTCTGTAAAGTTTTTATTTTCTCCCTTGAATCTGAATGAGATCTTTGCTGGGTTGAGTTATCTTGGTTGTAGGTTTTTCCCTTTCATCACTTTAAATATGTTGCCACTCCCTTCTGGCTTGCAGAGTTTCTGCTGAAAGATCAGCTGTTAACCTTATGGGGATTCCCTTGTATGTTCTTTGTTTCTTTTCCCTTGCTGCTTTTAATATGTTTTCTTTGTATTTAATTTTTCATAGTTTGATTAATATGTGTCTTGGCATGTTTCTCCTTGGATTTTACCCACATGGGACTCTCTGCACTTCCTGGACTTTATTGACTATTTCCTTTCCCATCTTAGGGAAGTTTTCAACTATAATTTCTTCAAATATTTTCTCATACCCTTTCTTTTTCTCTTCTTCTTGTGGGACCCCTATAATTCGAATGTTGGTGTGTTTGATATTGTCCCAGAAGTCTCTGAGACTGCCCTCAATTCTTTTTATTCTCTTTTTCTTTATTATGCTCTGTGGTAGTTATTCCCACTATTTTATCTTCCATGTCACTTATCCATTCTTCTGTCTTGGTTATTCTGGTACTGATTCCTTCTAGAGTATTTTTTTTTTTTTTTTTTTTGTGGCATGCGGGCCTCTCACTGTTGTGGCCTTTCCCATTGTGGAGCCCAGGCTCTGGATATGCAGGCTCAGCAGCCGTAGCTCATGAGCCCAGCTGCTCCATGGCATGTGGGATCTTCCCAGGCCAGGACATGAACCCGTGTCCCCTGCATCGCAGGCAGACTCTCAACCACTGTGCCACCAGGGAAGCCCTAGAGTATTTTTAATTTTATTTATTGTGTTGTTCATCATTGTTTGTTTGCTCTTTAGTTCTTCTAGGTCCTTGTTAAACATTTCTTGTATTTTTTCCATTCTATTTCCCAGATTTTGGATCATGTTTACTATCACTACTCTGAATTCTTTTTCAGGTAGACTGATTATTTCCTCTTCATTTGTTTGGTCTGTTGGGTTTTTACCTTGTTCCTTCATCTGCTGTGTATTTCTCTGTCTTCTTATTTTGCTTAACTTACTGTGCTTGGGGTCTCCTTTTTGCCAGCTGCAGCTTTGTAGTTCCTGTTGTTTCTGGTGTCTGCCCCCAGTGGGTAAGGTTGGTTCAGTGACTTTTGTAGGCTTCCTGGTAGAGGGGACTGGTGCCTGTGTTCTGGTGGGTGGGCCTGGATCTTTTCTTTCTGGTGGGCAGGGCCATGTCCAGTGGTGTGTTTTGGCATGTCTGTGAACTTAGTATATTTTTATGCAGCCTCTCTCCTAATTGGTGGGGTTGTGTTCCTTTTTTGCTAGTTGTTTTGTATGGGATGTCCAGCACTGGAGCTCACTGACCATTGGGTTGAGCAGGTCTTAGTGTTGAGACGGCGGTCTCTGGGAGAGCTCTCACCAATTGATATTATGTGGGGCTTGCAGGTCTCTGGTAGCCCAATGTCCTGAATTCCACTTTCCCTTCTTGGAGGCTCTGGTCTGACATCAGGCCAGAGCCCCAAGACCCTGTCAGCCACACAGAGGTTCCAGTGATTTAAATGTTGACATCATTTGAGATCGATGATTATGCCCATCACAGTACTCTATAGTAATTATGCTGCCAGGGACATATCATTTTATTTCCTTCCTGCTTCACCTAGTTTCACTTGCTCATAGGGTGTAATGTAGAGGCCTTGTACCCGTCACTTTAGACCAGAGTTCCTAGTGCAAAACAGCTGTACCTCCCCATGCTTTTATGAAATAAGATTTTAAAAGTAATTTAAATTTCCATTATTTTGAGAATTATTTCTTTTTGTATGGAATTCTTCTAAGTCCCAAGTACAAAGGCACTCTTGGTATTTCGGGGAATGGTTCACCTCAAGAGACTCTTATGTCAACACTAAATCATTTAAATTCTTCAGAGTTTTATCTATGCTTCACTGCAGTCCCAGTATTGATGCTCTGCTGAAGAACTTTGAGGTACTTGTGTATTTTCCAATTGATTTCTTGGGAGATCACTGCAAAGCACTGCAAGTGTGAGCTTTATAATGACTTCCATGAGGTTTAATGGCTGATGGTTATTTCTTGATGTACCGCTTGTCTGTTCTTGAGCTCTGGAGAGCTAAGTTGTTGTCATCATAGCTGTATAAATTTACATTTCTTCATAACATTAAGGAAAGCCTAAGACTCATTCTCAGGAGACTTTTCTGGTCCTATTTTTGTCTAGTGGTAAAAATATCAAAAGATAGTCCATGCAGAGATACTGTAATCTTGATAGTTTTTTAGTACTTTAATAAAATTTAAATACTGAAACGAGTAGGGAAATAGAGGAAGTTAGCAGAATGTATATGTTTAATGTATATGTTTATTATATAATTAAATTAATTAAATATTATATATATATATGTATTTTTTTACTTAGATGTTTGAAATGAAGCAAAAAAAAAAAAAAAAAGGTTACAAGCTTTTGTGTCCAAAGTCTCACAATGATTCATCAATCATAAAGTTTTCTGATGCTTCTTAAAATACATTGCCTTGCCTGATTAAATAGTCATGCCTTTTTTTTTTTTGTTAGCTGAAGCATCACTGAACATTCCAGAAATGAGAAGTAAACATTAATACTTCTTTGTTATAGCTGAATATAGAATTTTGTATTGATTTTTTTTTTTTTTTTTTTTTTTTTTGCGGTACACAGGCCTCTCACTGCTGTGGCTGCTCCCGTTGCAGAGCACAGGCTCCAGACGTGCAGGCTCAGTGGCCATGGCCCACGGGCCCAGCCGCTCTGCGGTATGCGGGATCCTTCCGAACAGGGCACGAACCCATGTCCCCTGCATCGGCAGGCGGACTCTCAACCACTGCACCACCAGGGAAGCCCTTGTATTGATTTTTAACAGAACTTCCAACCTGGACTGGCAACAAGCTTCATATTGAGCAATTCTACTTCATATTTTTTTAGATAATTTCAGCAATGATTTTAGTTTACTTTTAAATTCTAATGAAACATATTGGCAAATATTATGGAGCAATATAACCTCTCCCGACCAAACAAAAACTTCCTGTGAAGTAAATGGCTTACTCTTACAATGCAATTTAAAATTCTGTGCACTAATTTTTTTTTTTTAACATCTTTATTGGGGTATAATTGCTTTACAATGGTGTGTTAGTTTCTGCTTTATAACAAAGTGAATCAGTTATACATATACTTATGTTCCCATATCTCTTCCCTCTTACATCTCCCTCCCTCCCACCCTCCCTATCCCACCCCTCCATGCGGTCACAAAGCACCAAGCTGATATCCCTGTGCCACGCGGCTGTTTCCCAATAGCTATCTACCTTACGTTTGTTAGTGTGTATATGTCCATGACTCTCTCTCGCCCTGTCACAGCTCACCCTTCCCCCTCCCCATATGCTCAAGTCCGTTCTCCAGTAGGTCTCAGTCTTTATTCCTGTCTTACCCCTTGTTCTTCATGACATTTTTTTTCTTTTCTTAATTTCCATATATATGTGTTAGCATACGGTATTTGTCTTTTTCTTTCTGACTTACTTCACTCTGTATGACAGACTCTAGGTCTATCCACCTCATTACAAATAGCTCAATTTCGTTTCTTTTTATGGCTGAGTAATATTCCACTGTATATATGTGCCACATCTTCTTTATCCATTCATCCGATGATGGGCACTTAGGTTGTTTCCATCTCCGGGCTATTGTAAATAGAGCTGCAATGAACATTTTGGTACATGACTCTTTTTGAATTATGGTTTTCTCAGGGTATATGCCCAGTAGTGGGATTGCTGGGTCATATGGTAGTTCTATGTGTAGTTTTTTAAGGAACCTCCATACTGTTCTCCGTAGTGGCTGAACCAATTCACATTCCAACCAGCAGTGCAAGAGTGCTCCCTTTTCTCCACACCCTCTCCAGCATTTATTGTTTCTACATTTTTTGATGATGAACATTCTGACTGGTGTGAGATGATATCTCATTGTAGTTTTGATTTGCATTTCTCTAATGATTAATGATGTTGAGCATTCTTCATGTGTTTGTTGGCAGTCTGTATATCTTCTTTGGAGAAATGTCTATTTAGGTCTTCTGCCCATTTTTGGATTGGGTTGTTTGTTTTTTTGTTATTGAGCTGCATGAGCTGCTTGTAAATTTTGGAGATTAATCGTTTGTCAGTTGCTTCATTTGCAAATATTTTCTCCCATTCTGAGGGTTGTCTTTTGGTCTTGTTTATGGTTTCCTTTGCTGTGCAAAAGCTTTGAAGTTTCATTAGGTCCCATTTGTTTATTTTTGTTTTTATTTCCATTTCTCTAGGAGGTGGGTCAGAAAGGATCTTGCTGTGATTTATGTCATAGAGTGTTCTGCCTATGTTTTCCTCTAAGAGTTTGATAGTTTCTGGCCTTGCATTTAGGTCTTTCATCCATTTTGAGCTTATTTTTATGTATGGTGTTAGGGAGTGATCTAATCTCATACTTTTACATGTGTCTGTCCAGTTTTCCCGGCACCACTTATTGAAGAGGCTGTCCTTTCTCCACTGTACATTTCTGCCACCTTTATCAAAGATAAGGTGTCCATATGTGCATGGGCTTATCTCTGGGCTTTCTATCCTGTTCCATTGATCTATCTTTCTGTTTTTGTGCCAGTACCATACTGTATTGATTACTGTAGCTTTGTAGCAGAGTCTGAAGTCAGAGAGCCTGATTCCTCCAGCTCCTTTTTTCGTTTTCAAGAATGATTTGGCTTTTCGGGGTCTTTTGTGTTTCCATACAAATTGCGAAATTTTTTGTTCTAGTTCTGTGAAAAATGCTAGTGGTAGTTTGATAGGGATTGCATTGAATCTATAGATTGCTTTGGGTAGTAGAGTCATTTTCACAATGTTGATTCTTCCAATCCAAGAACATGGTATATCTCTCGATCTATTTGTATCATCTTTAATTTCTTTCATCAGTGTCTTATAATTTTCTGCATACAGGTCTTTTGTCTCCTTAGGTAGGTTTATTCCTAGATATTTTATTCTTTTTGTTGCAGTGGTAAATGGGAGTGTTTTCTTGATTTCACTTTCAGAGTTTTCATCATTAGTATATAGGAATGCCAGAGATTTCTGTGCATTAATTTTGTATCCTGCTACTTTACCAAATTCATTGATTAGCTCTAGTAGTTTCCTGGTAGCATCTTTAGGATTCTCTATATATAGTATCATGTCATATGCAAACAGTGACACCTTTACTTCTTTTCTAATTTGTATTCCTTTTATTTCCTTTTCTTCTCTGATTGCTGTGGCTAAAAATTCCAAGACTATGTTGAATAGAGTGGTGAGAGTGGGCAACTTGTCTTGTTCCTGATCTTAGTGGAAATGCTTTCAGTTTTTTACCATTGAGGATGATTTTGGCTGTGGGCTTGTCATATGTGGCCTTTATTATGTTGAGGAAAGTTCCCTCTATGCCTACTTTCTGCTGGGTTTTTATCATAAATGGGTGTTGAATTTTGTCAATAGCTTTCTCTGCATCTATTGAGATGATCATATGGTTTTTCTCCTTCAATTTGTTAATATGGTTTATCACATTGATAGATTTGCGTATATTGAAGAATCCTTGCATTCCTGGAATAAACCCCACTTGATCATGGTGTATGATCCTTTTAATGTGCTGTTGGATTCTGTTTGCTAGTATTTTGTTGAGGATTTTTGCATCTATTTTCATCAGTGATATTGGCCTGTAGTTTTCTTTCTTTGTGACATCCTTGTCTGGTTTTGGTATCAAGGTGATGGTGGCCTCATAGAATGAATTTGGGAGTGTTCCTCCCTCTGCTATATTTTGAAAGAGTTTGAGAAGGATAGGTGTTAGCGCTTCTCTAAATGTTTGATAGAATTTGCCTGTGAAGCCATCTGGTCCTGGGCTTTTGTTTGTTGGAAGATTTTAATCACAGTTTCAATTTCAGTGCTTGTGATTGGTCTGTTCATATTTTCTATGTCTTCCTGATTCAGTCTTGGCAGGTTGTGCATTTCTAAGAATTTATCCATTTGTTCCAGGTTGTCCATTTTATTGGCATAGAGTTGCTTGTAGTAATCTCTCATGATCTTTTTTTATTTCTGCAGTGTCAGTTGTTACTTCTCCTTTTTCATTTCTAATACTATTGATTTGAGTCTTCTCCCTTTTTTTCTTGATGAGTCTGGCTAGTGGTTTAGTTATTTTGTTTATCTTCTCAATGAACCAGCTTTTAGTTTTATTGATCTTTGCTATTGTTTCCTTCATTTCTTTTTCATTTATTTCTGATCTGAATTTTATGATTTCTTTCCTTCTGCTAGCTTTGGGTTTTTTTTGTTCTTCTTTCTCTAATTGCTTGAGGTGCAAGGTTAGGTTGTTTATTCGAGATGTTTCCTGCTTCTTAAGGTGGGCTTGTATTGCTATAAACTTCCCCCTTAGAACTGCTTTTGCTGCATCCCATAGGTTTTGGGTCGTTGTGTCTCCATTGTCATTTGTTTCTAGGTATTTTTTATTTCCTCTTTGATTTCTTCAGTGATCACGTCATTATTAAGTAGTGTTTAGCCTACTTAATAATTGTTTAGCCTCCATGTGTTTGTATTTTTTACAGATCTTTTCCTGTAATTGATATCTAGTCTCATGGCGTTGTGGTCAGAAAAGATACTTGATACAATTTCAATTTTTTTAAATTTACCAAGGCTTGATTTGTGACCCAAGATATGATCTATCCTGGAGAATGTTCCATGAGCCCTTGAGAAAAATGTGTATTCTGTTGTTTTTGGTTGGAGTGTCCTATAAATATCAATTAAGTCCATCTTGTTTAATGTATCATTTAAAGCTTGTGTTTCCTTATTTATTTTCATTTTGGATGATCTGTCCATGAGTGAAAGTGGGGTGTTAAAGTACCCTACTATGAATGTGTTATTGTCGATTTCCCTTTTATGGCTGTTAGTATTTGCCTTATGTATTGAGGTGCTCCTATGTTGGGTGCATAAATATTTACAATTGTTATATCTTCTTCTTGGATCGATCCCTTGATCATTATGTAGTGTCCTTCTTTGTCTCTTCTAATAGTCCTTATTTTAAAGTCTATTTTGTCTGATATGAGAATTGCTACTCCAGCTTTCTTTTGGTTTCCATTTGCATGGAATATCTTTTTCCATCCCCTTACATTCAGTCTGTATGTGTCTCTAGGTCTGAAGTGGATCTCTTGTAGACAGCATATATAAGGGTCTTGTTTTTGTATCCATTCAGCCAATGTGTGTCTTTTGGTAGGAGTATTTAGTCCATTTACATTTAAGGTAATTATCAATATGTATGTTCCTATTCCCATTTTCTAAATTGTTTTGGGTTCATTATTATAGGTCTTTTCCTTCTCTTGTGTTTCTTATCTAGAGAAGTTCCTTTAGCATTTGTTGTAAAGCTGGTTTGGTGGTGCTGAACTCTCTCAGCTTTTGTTTGTCTGTAAAGGTTTTAATTTCTCCATCAAATCTGAATGAGATCCTTGCTGGATAGAGTAGTCTTGGTTGCAGGTTTTTCTCCTTCATCACTTTCAGTATGTCCTGCTATTCCCTTCTGGCTTGCAGAGTTTCTGCTGAGAGATCAGCTGTTAACCTTATGGGGATTCCCTTGTGTGTTATTTGTTGTTTTTCCCTTGCTGCTTTTAATATGCTTTCTTTGTATTTAATTATTGACAGTTTGATTAATATGTGTCGTGGCGTATTTCTCCTTGGATTTATTCTGTATGGGACTCTCTGTGCTTCCTGGACTTGATCAACTATTTCTTTTCCCATATTAGGGAAGTTTTCAGCTATAAACTCTTCAAATATTTTCTCAGTCCCTTTCTTTTTCTCTTCTTCTTATGGAATCCCTATAATTCGAATGTTGGTGCGTTTAATGTTGTCCCAGAGGACTCTGATACTGTCCTCAGTTCTTTTCATTCTGTTTTTCTTTATTGTGCTCTGCAGTTGTTATTTCCACGATTTTATCTTCCAGGTCACTTATCCGTTCTTCTGCCTCAGTTATTCTGCTATTGATCCCATCTAGAGTACTTTTAATTTCATTTATTGTGTTTTTCATCATTGCTTGTTTCATCTTTATTTCTTCTAGGTCCTTGTTAACTGTTTCTTGCATTTTGTCCATTCTATTTCCAAGATTTTGGATCATCCTTACTATCATTATTCTGAATTCCTTTTCAGGTAGACTGCCTATTTCCTCTTCATTTGTTAGGTGTGGTGCATTTTTATCTTGCTCCTTTACCTGCTGTTTGTTTTTCTGTCTTTTCATTTTGCTTATCTTACTGTGTTTGGGGTCTCCTTTTTGCAGGCTGCAGGTTTGTAGTTCCCGCTGTTTTTGATGTCTGTCTCCAGTGGCTAAGGTTGGTTCAGTGGGTTGTGTAGGGTTCCTGGTGGAGGGGACTAGTGCCTGTGCTGTGGTGGATGAGGCTGGATCTTGTCTCTCTAGTGGGCAGGTTCACATCTGGTGGTGTGTTTTGGGGTGTCTGTGGCCTTATGATTTTAGGCGGCCTCTCTGCTAACAGGTGGGGTTGTGTTCCTATTTTGCTAGTTGTTTGGCATAGGTTGTCCAGCACTGTAGCTTGCTGGTCATTTAGTGAAGCTGGGTGCTGGTGTTAAGATGGAGGTCTCTGGGAGATTTTTGCCATTTGATATTATGTGGAGCTGGGAGATCTGTTGTTGACCAGTGTCCTGAAGTTGGCTCTCCTACCTCAGAGGCAGAGCCCTGACTCCTGGCTGGAGCACCAGGAGCCTTTCATCCACACAGCTCAGAATAAAAGGGAGAAAAAGTAGAGAGAATTAGTAGAAGTATGAAGAAAGAAAGAAAGAAAGGAGGGAAAGAAGGAAGGAAGGAAGGAAGGAAGGAAGGAAGGAAGGAAGGAAGGAA